>NC_139022.1:153858501-154437457 GCF_964662115.1 Mustela nivalis | reverse complement strand
AAACATCTTCAAATGACAATAGTTGAAGACATATCTTATTTTCTCCTACTGACTTAGCAATTTCCTGAGACATCAATGAAAAACCATTGTATTTGGCCATTTTCAGAACTTTCCTCTACACTGGAACAATTAACAATAATTAAGAAAATGTGAATGGTGACAAATTGTGATCAACCTTTTCCTGATTGTATTTATCAGGGTGTTTCATTCAACTCCCACAGTTGGTCCATTAATCCAGTCGTGTTCAAATGGCTTTACAGATAATTACATTCCCAAACTCTCAATCTCTATACATTCTGTTTAGTAATGCTGATCTGCTTGTGAATATGCCTGTAGTGCTCTTTCATAATCTCTTTCCTCTTTATAAAGGACAGACAGAAGTCTTTACCTACCCAGAATCTTACCACAAATGTCAAAACTTCTGGAACACCAAACAAAGAAACTTTTTCAAATATCTGCATTAGTACTAAGAAAATGAATTTTTCTAATGACAGTGTAGCAAAACATTTCATAAATCAGGTAGTTGTAAATTCTTTGCTTTTGGCAAAACTGGAAGACCAAAATCAACTTGTCAGCTGCTAGATCATTAAAATTAATCTTGATGAAAGTTCACCATGTAAATTTTTGCATTTACTACAGAAAAAAAAATAAAAGAACTGAGTGAATATTTCTATAATAATATACTGAGTAATACTGCTATAACAAACGTCTTCCATTCTCATATTTTTTTTTGTATGAACAAGATTTCTCAGAATTTATGTATTTAAAAATAGAAATAGGGGCATCTGGGTACCTCAGTCGGTTATGCATCTGCTTTTTGTACAGGTCATGAGCCCAGGGTCCTGGGATCTAGCCCTGCATCAGGCTCCCTGCTCAGCATGGAGTCTGCTTCTCCCCCTCCCTCTGCTGCTGCCCCCCCCCCATTATGCTCTCTCTCTCTCTCTCTCTCAAATAAATAAATAAAATCTTGAAAAATAGAAATAAAATTTATACCAAATTCTGTTTCATCCAAGCAACAAACACTGCCCAAAGATACATGAACTGAGTGGGAAAATACATGCCTTATGTATCATATTAGTAAGGGTATTTCTAATTAAATTTTTGCTTTGTCAATAATTATCAACAATTTTTATATATTTATTTTCTTTTTATTAAACATGCACTGATAATACTTCTAGTGATAATACAATCCAGAATAATGTTTTTAAATACTTTGTGCCTTATGGTCACAGGAAATTCGTTTTTAACATTAATTCACTACCATATAATGAATACATATAATTTCATTTTTTTATTTAGAATGAAGAAAACTTGTTTCTATTTTTTTCAGCATATGAGATGGCATTTTTATTTAGTGTGTATTTTTTTTCTTAACATATAATGTATTATTTGTTTTAGGGGTGCAGGCCTATGATTCAACAGTCTAACACAATTCACAGCACTTAAGACAGCACAAACCCTTCCCAAGGTCCATCACCCAGCTACCCCATCCTTCCCACCCCTTTTCTATCCAGCAACCCTCAGTTTGTTTCCTAAGATTAGAGTTTCTTATGGTTTATCTCCCTTCCTGGTCCCATCTTGTTTCATTTTTCTCTCCCTTCCTCCCACAACCCCCTGACATACCTCTCAAATTTCTTATATCAGAAAGATCATAAGATAATTGTCTTTCTCTGATTGACTTATTTTGCTTAGCATAATAACCTCTAGTTCCATCCATATTGTTGCAAATTGCAAGATTTCGTGGGTTTTTTGATGGCTGCATAGTATTCTGTGTGTGTGTGTGTGTGTGTGTGTACCTCATCTTCTTTATCCATTCATCTGTTGATGGACATCTAGACTCTTATCATAGTTTGGCTATTATGGACATTGCTGTTATAAACATTTGGGTGCACATGCCTCTTCAGATCACTACCTTTGTAGTTTGGGGTAAATACCCAGTAGTACGATTGCTGGATTGTAGGGTAGCTCTATTTTCAACTTTTTGAGGAATCTCTGAACTGTTTTCCAGAGTGGCTACACCATCTTGCATTCCCACCAAAAGTGTAAGAGGGTAACCCTTTCTCTGCATCCTCGCCAAAAGGTGTTGTTTCCTGACTGGTTAATTTTAGCCATTTTGACTGGTGTGAGGTGGTATCTCACTGTGGTTTTGATATTGTATTTCCCTGATACCGAGTGATGTTGAGCACTTTTTCATGTGTCTGTTGGCTATTTGGATGTCTTCTTTGCAGAAATATCTGATCATGTCTTCTGCCCATTTCTTCATTGGATTATTTGTTCTTTGGGTATTGAGTTTGATAAGTTCTTTATCAATTTTGGATACTAGCCCTTTATCTGATATGTCATTTGCAAATATCTTCTCCCACTCTGTCAGTTGTCTTTTGGTTTTGTTGACTGTTTCCTTTGTTGCGCAAAAACTTCTTATCTTGATGAAGTCCCCAAAGTTCATTTCTGCCCTTGCTTCCTTTGCCTTTGGTGATGTTTCTAGGAAGAAGTTGCTGTGGCTGAGGTCGAAGAGGTTGCTGCTTGGGTTCTTCTCTAGGATTTTGATGGATTCCTATACCACACTGAGGTCTTTCATCCATTTTGAGTCTATTTTTGTGCATGGTGTAAGGAAATGGTCCAGCTTCATTCTTCTGCACATGGCTGTCCAATTTTACCATCACCATTTGTTGAAGAGACTGTCTTTTTTCCATTGGAAATTGTTTCCTGCTTTGTCAAAGATTAGTTGGCCATAGAGTTGAGGGTCAATTTCTGGGCTCTCTATTCTGCTCCATTGATCTGTGTGTCTGTTTTTGTGCCAGTACCATACTGACTTGATGATTACCATCATATGTTATTTTATTCTTACTATACAAACATCCTTCTCACTCTCATGTCCTCCAATTAGTTTGGCAGTCCTTAAAGGATGGAAATTGGATCATATATTTCTATTTTCCGGTAGTGTCTAGCATAGTGCTAGAGGCATAGTAAATAATCAGTAATCATTTTTGGTCAAATAATAATAATGAAAATAAGTCCAGTTTTATATAGATCTTAGCAATTCAGCAAGAAGTAACACATCTTTTCTTACAAACACCTAGTGACATACAAAAGCAAATATTTTCTTCCTTCTACAGATTTAAAGACTGCAATTGCACCGTTTACCAGAATTGCCTAAATTCATTTAGCTGGTAGTGGCCAAGCTGGGACTAGGGACTCCTGGGAGAGTGTCCTGTTCCATTTAAGAGCTCCCATCTCTAAATGACACATTGTTAGTGATGATGGTATTGCTTACAAATTAAAATGAGTAATTAATTTCAGATAAGATTTAGTGAAATACTGTCCATCCTTTCATAACAGAGTGAAAATGTGAATTAAGTATTTGAAAGAGAAATCACATAAAATGTTTCAGATACCAGTGAGCCCTCTGACTATATCCAGGCATTCTGGATGGTGGAAGAGCAGGTGGTTCCAGTGGGCCTTCTGAGCCTTAAAAGCATATTGTGCTTTCCAAACTTGCTTATAACCTGCTCAATGTGTCACAAAATTACCTCACTATTGGCGAATATAGTGGTGTGAAACAATTTTGCTCTTCTAACAGAATTTTGAAAAAATATAAATCTCCTGGCACATTTTTAAATTGACATCTAAAATTCTTATTATAAGACTATTGTATCACTTTTTAGAATGTGTCCAATGGCACATACATGCAATTTCCTACTAAAATGCAATAACCTGTTTTAAAAATACAGGAGTAAGGGACACCTAGGTGGCTCAGTCGGTTAAGCTGCTGCCTTCAGCTCAGGTCATGATCCCAGAGTCCTGGGATGGAGTCCCGCATCAGGCTCCTTGGTTGGCAGGGAACCTGCTTCTCTCCCTGACTCTGCCTGCCACTCTGCCTGCTTGTACACTCACACACTCGCTCTCCCTCTCTCTCTCTCTGATAAATAAATAAATAAATAAATAAAATCTTTTTTAAAAATACAGGAATAAGCTCTTCTTAATAGTTGGAAATTTTGTATCTCTTTCTCCGCAAACTTCTATTTTTATTCCATTTTTTCCTCTCAGAAGTCAAAATGTAAATAGGTTTATTCTTAATATTGTTGATGGACCACTTATTATATACCCTTTTAGAAAGATATGTATTGAAGGGAGGCATAAGATGGCACAGGAGTAGGAGACCCAAATTTCATCTGGTCCCAGGAATTCATTCTGAACACCTCCAAACTCAACAGGAGATTGAAGAGAATAAAAGCAGCAATTCCATGAAGAGAAAAGCGACCACTTTCTATAAGGTAGGAAGTATGGAGATGTTAATCTGAGGTGATATACAAGAAGACAGACCATGATGGGAGAAGCTGGCTCTCAGCAAGTGAGAAAGCAGCAGAGCCCCAAATCAGAACTTTCAGAAGTCTGCTTTGTGAAAGGGTTGTCACTCCAGTGGCTAAGGAAGGAATGGAGTCCTCACTGGGACAGTGTGATCTCAGGATCCTCAGAGTCACAGAAAGATGGGGCATGCCTGAGTGTGGCAGACCTCCCAGGTATCAAAGCAGGAAAGCCAGCTGCAAAGACAGAGCCAAGGAAGAGGCTTTCAGCTAGGGGTTGCCATAAACTAATCCATGGCACAGTCAGACCACTTCTCTTCAAGCAGAGACCCCACAAGTGACAGATCCAAGGAGACCTCCCCTTCCTCCACCAGAAGGAGTGGTGTAGGAGCATGTTGCAGGAATCTGCTGTGTTTGGAGATTCCACATGGGGTCACAAGCCAGAACTAAAAACGCTCAGTCACAGGCTGGGTAAGCTCAGAGTGTGGAAAGGGACCAGGGAGACAGGAGTGATTGACTGCTTTTCTCTGAGGGCTCACTGAAGAGCGGCGCCCTAAGCTCTTGGCTCCTCCAGGCTGGGGATTGGGGGGCCGCCATCTTCCTTCTCCTCCTCCAAAGCTGTACATAAATCTTTCAGTGAACAAAAGCTACTGAAAGCAAACCTGAGCAGAATACCTAGCCTAACCCCTGGCAAGGGTGGTGCAATTCTGTCCGGGGCAAAGACACTTGAGAATCACTGCAAGAGGCCCCTCCCCCAGAAGATCAGCAAGAATATCCAGCCAAGAACAAGTTTACTGATCAATGAGAACTGCAAAACACCAGTGCTAGGGGACTACAGCATAGAGAATTCATGGCTTTTCCCCCATGATTCCTTAGTCTTTGAAAGTTAATTTTTAAAAATTTGATCGATTGATTGATTGATTTTGAATTTTTCCTCTTTCCTATTTTAACCAACATCTTATCAATTCCTTTTTTAAAAATCCTTTTAAGTTTTTACAGTCACATTCTATCCCGTCATTATATCTAACATTATTTTTGTATATATATAAGTTTTTCTTTTTTAAAAATTTGGGGATACAATTTCTTCTAATAGACCAAACAAAATATAGTGTATGATTTTATTCCAGTCTCCTGCCTTATCGCATTCTCTCTCTCTCTCTTTTAAATTTTTTTTTCTTTTTTAAACTAACTTCTCATCTTATCAATTCCTTTTTAAAAAACCTTTTTAAAAAATTTTCATCTTTACAGGCATATTCCATCCCTTTACATATTTACCTTATTTTTGTACATATATAAGTTTTCCTTTCATTAAAATTTTGGGAGGCAGTTTCTTCTAACAGACCAAAATACACTCAAAATCCAGTGTGTGGCTCTGTTCTATTCACCAGCATGATCATATTCTTTTTTTTTTTTTTCTTCTTCTTCTTTTCTTCTTCCCCTGTTTGTGGGTCTCTTGTGATTTTTTTAGTGCAAATTTTTCTGGGGTCATTGTTACCCTTTTGTTCTCTCATTCATCTATTCTCTGGACAAAAGGACAAAACAGAAAAACTCACCTCAAATAAAAAAAAAAAAAGAATAAGAGGCAGTACCGACTGCCAGGGACCTAATCAATATGAACATTTGTAAGATGTTAGAACTAGAGTTCAGAATGATGATTATAAAGATACTAGCTGGGCTTGAAAAAAGCACAGAATATAATAGAGAATCCCTTTCTGGAGAAATAAAAGAACTAAAATCTAATCAAGTTGAAATAAAAAGGTTATTGATGAGGTGCAATAAAAATGGAGGCTCTTACTCCTAGAATAAATGAGGCAGAAGAGAGAATTAGTGATATAGAAGATCAAATGATGGAGAATAAATAAGCTGAGAAAAAGAAAGATAAACAACTACTGCATCACGATGGTAGAATTTGAGAGGTAAGTGATGTAAGATGAAACAATATTCAAATAATTGGGATCCCAGAAGAAGAAGAAAGATAGAGAAGGGTGGAAGGTATACTGGAGAAAATTATAGCTGAGAACTTCCTTAGTTTGTACATCAAAATGCAGGAGTCAGGGAACCCCCACTCAAAATCAATAAAAATAGGTCAACCCCCATCTTCTAACAGTAAAACTTGTAAGTCTCAGAGATAATGAGAAAATCCTGAAAGCAGCTTGGAATAAGAAATCTGTAACCTACAACAGTAGAAATGTTAGATTAGCAGCAGACCTATTCACAGAAACCTGGCAGGCCAGAAAGGATTGGCATGATATATTCAGAGAAAATACAAATGAGAAAAATATGTAGCCAAGAATACTGTATCTAGCTAGGCTGTAATTAAAAATAGAAAGAGAGATAAAAAGCTTCCAGAAAAAAAAACAAAAAAAATAAAAGAATTTGCAAACACCAAACCAGCTCTACAGGAAATATTGAAAGGGGTCCTCTAAGCAAAGAGCCTAAAAGTAACAAGCAGAAAGGAACAGAGACAATATACAGTAACAGTCATCTTACAGGAAATACAGTGGCACTAAATTCATATCTTTCAATAGTAACCTGAATGTAAATGAGCTAAATACCCCAATCAAGTCACAGGGTGTCAGAATGAATAAAAAATGAAGACTCATTGATATGCTGTCTGTAAGGGACTCATTTTAGACACCAACTCACCTCTAGATTTAAAGTGAGGAGGTGGAAAACCATTTACCATGCTAATGGACATCAAAACAAAGCTGGGGTAACAATCCTTATATCAGGCAAATTCGATTTTAAACCAAAGACTATAATAAGAGATGAGGAAGGACACTATATCATACTTAAAGGGTCTGTCCAACAAGAAGATCTAACAATTTTAAATATCTATATCATAACATGGGAGCATCCAATTATATAAGCCAATTATAACAAAATCAAATAAACACATCTACAATAATACAATAATAGTAGGGGACTTTAAGACCCCCCCCTTCACTGAAATGGACAGATCATCTAAGCAAAAGATCAGAGCAAGGAAATGAAGGCTTTAAATGACGCACTGAACCAGATGGACATCACAGATATATTCAGAACATTCCATCCCAAAGCAACAGAATATACATTCTTCTCTACTGCATGTGGAACATTCTTCAAAATAGATCACATCCTGGGTCACAAATCAGATCTCAACTGGTACCAGAAGATTGGGATCATTCCCTGCATATTTTCAGACCACAGTGTTTTGAAACTAGAACTCAATCACAAGAAGAAAGTTGGAAAAAACTCAAATACATGGTGGCTAAAGAACATCCTACTAAAGAATGAATGGGTCAACCAGGAAATTAAAGAAGAATTGAAAAAATTTGTGAAAACAAATGAAAATGAAAGTACAACTGTTCAAAATCTTTGGGATGCAGCAAAGTTGGTCCTAAGAGGAAATTATATAGCAATACAAGCCTTTCTTAAGAAATAAGAAAGGTCTCAAATTCATAACCTAACACTACACCTAAAGGAGCTGGGAAAAGAACAGCAAATAAAGCCTAAACCCAGCCCAAGAAGAGAAATAATAAAGATAGAGCAGAAATCAATGAAATAGAAACCAAAAGAATAGTAGAAGAGATCAACAAAACTAGGATCTGGTTCTTTGGAAGAATTAATAAGATTGATAAGCCCCTGGCCAGACTTATCAAAAAGAAAAGAGAAAGGGCCCAAATTAATAAACTCACGAATAAAGGAGAAGAGATCACAACCAAAACCAAAGAAATACAAACAGTTATAAGAACATATTATGAACAACTATACACCAGCAAATTTGACAATCTGGAAGAAATGGATGCATTCTTAGAAACATATACACTACCAAAACTGAACCAGGAAGAAACAGAAAACCTGAACAGACCCATGAACAGCAAGGAAATTGAAGCAGTCATCAAAAATCTCCCAACAAAGAAGAGCGCAGGACCAGATGGCTTCCCAGAGGAATTCTAACAAATATTTAAAAAATTAGTACCTATTCTCCTGAAACTGTTCCAAAAAATAGAAATGGAAGGAAAACTTCCAAACCCATTTTATGAGGCCAGCATTATCTTGATCCCAAAACCAGACAAAGACCCCATCAAAAAGGAGAATTACAAACCAATATCCTCAATGTACATGGATGCAAAAATTCTCACCAAAATACTAGCCAGTAGGATCCAACAGTACATTAAAAGGATTATTCACCATGACTGGTTTTGGGATCAAGATCAAGGTATCCTCCCCAATGTCTATCACACAGCCACCCTATCCCTCCCACCCTTCTCCTCTCCAGCAACCCTCAGTTTGTTTCCTGAGACTAAGAGTCTCTTATGATTTATCTCCCTCCCTGGCCCCATCTTGTTTCATTTTTCTCTCCCTTCCCCCCACAACTTCCTGTCCTGCCTCTCAAATTTCTTATATCAGAGAGCTCATATGATAATTGTCTTTCTCTCATTGACTTATTTTGCTTAGCATAATACCCTCTAGTTCCAGCCACATCATTGCAAATGGCAAGATTTCGTGGGGTTTTTGATGGCTGCATAGTATTCCATTGTGTGTGTGTATCACATCTTTTTTATCCATTCATCCGTTGATGGACATCGAGGCCCTTTCTGTAGTTTGGCTATTGTGGATATTGTTGCTATAAACCAATGGAGGGTTGCTGGAGGGGAGATGCATGGGAGGGATAGGGTGGCTGGGTGGACATGGTTGCTATAAACCAACTGAGGGTTACTGGAGGGGAGGAGGATTGGAGGGGATAGGGTGGCTGGGTGATGGACATTGGGCAGGGTGTGATCTATGGTGAGTGCTGTGAATTGTGTAAGACTGATATTCACAGACCTGTACCTCTGAAACAAATACTACATAATATGTTAATAAAAAATAACACATGATAAAAAGCAATACTGCTCGCTTGACATTCATCTTGCTCATTTTCTTATTCAATAAGAAAGAACATTCCCTGGCTACCACCATATGATTTTAAAAGATCATTCTGGCATATTTGTTGATATGGATATGGTGACAATATTCTGATTGATATGTCCTAAAAAACAAACAAACAAATAAACAAACCAGCCTCAACAAAAGAGGTCAAGGGGAAAGATGTGAGAGAGGATGGAGTAAGGAATGAGACACCAAGAGAAATGGCTGAGGTAGAATACAATGTCAGTCCAGTTCATGGTGCCATTACAGAAGCAATTTGTCCTTAGAAATGATCTTCCTTTCCTTTTTCTTTCTCTTCCCTACTCTAGATTCCTTAGGTACCCACTGACCTTATTTGTCTTCTAGCTGTCTAAATGTCCCCACTACTCACAGCTAATGTGCTAAATTAATCAACTTTCTTCTCTGAGCCCCATTAAAAAAAGTTTATCCTCTCAATGAAGTTTACTTCAGCTAGGTGTTACATGGAAAGGACTCTGATTTTACTAACACTAAAATGGCAGTCTTCAAACAACTCCAAGTATACATGTACTTCAAAAGCTTGTTAAGATACTTGAAGAGCGATTGAGAAAGTTTACATAACTACATAAGGATTTTTTTTTAAAGACTTTCATTTATTTATTTGAGAGTGAGCCAGAAGAGCACAAGGGGTGGGAGGAATGGGGGGAGGGAAACAGAGGCAGAGGGAGAAGCTGACTTCCCACTGAGGAAAGAGCCAAATGTAGCTCTGGATCTTGGGATCAGATGACCTGAGTTGAAGGCAAACACTCAACTGACTGAGCCACCCAAATACTCTTATTTCTCTACTTTTAGTTCCAGAAAACAGGTAACAGAAAAATGTAGTTAAAGAAATTAACTGCTCTACCAAAAAGAAAGCTATTAGTGCCTGACTGCCTCACCTATGGAAAAGTTCAAGTAATACTATTCATGCCATTGATAGCTGAACTTAGTGACTCAATAAATCATAAGTTTAAAATGTAAAGCAAATTATATTGCTAGTAATTTTTAAGACATGAAGAGATAAATAAGGAGAGGGAATTGGATTGAAAGAATTTTAAGTGAGTCAGCACAGTGATGTCTCATGTGCAAAGTACTATGGGGAAAGGAGTCGATACTCCAAATACATTTGGAGATTAACTATACATTTAGACAGCCCTGATCATCTTGCAATGACCTATTCAGCAGCACTTATATTCTGAGAGGCACATAGATTCACGTAACTACTTATCAGCCAATTCCTTTCATAAATATAGACTCAGACCAGACACTTGTTATTCCTACCAAGATGCTTTAAGTAATCACCTGGTGAAAATCAATAGGAGATATTAATATCAATTAGCTCACATTTGGACGTGTTTGCAATATAATCACTCTTCATTTTTCAGTATAATCTGGGAGAAAGAAAGCCACATGAATTTTGATATACCTTAAATTTATGTTTAAATGCTAAAACATGTTTTATTTATTTTCTAATATAGTGAAACATTTGACTGCCCTCCAAGAGAGGACATGGTCACAAATGGAGCTTTTCTTGATTCAAATGATGGTTACAAATATCATTCATTTTATCAAAACATTCTCAATGATGAAGTATGAAGTATGATTTCCTCCTGTACTTATTACCTCAAATATCTTTCCCCCTCATTTGACAGTAGCTATATGTATTTTTTTTTTAAGATTTTACTTATTTATTTGAGAGAGAGAGAATGAGCAGAGAGAACAGCAGAGGAAGAGGGAGAAGCAGGCTCCCCACTGAGCAGGGAGCCCAACATGGGGCTCAATCCCAGGACCCTGAGTTCATGACCTGAGCCAAAGGCAGATGCTTATCCAACTGAGCCACCCAGGTGCCCCTGACAGTAGCTATAAAGAGCAAACTTTCCTTTTTACCACCATGTATTTTGCTGTTTTTAGTTACCAATAAATTAGGAAATCAGGGTATCACCGATAATTTTTATGAGAAAGTCATCATAAATTATACCAGTATTTCCAACTCAAATATATAACTACAGAGTTTTTTTACTTCTTTGATTTTATGTTTTTATCTCTTTATCTTATACTAAAAATACTCATTTAGTAATGATGTTAACATTATTTATTACTGTTATCTTACTATATATTATATACACATACCACACATATATAAATGTTGGTTCAAAATAACAGTACTTGGGTGCCTGGATGGCTCAGTTGGTTAAGCATCTGCCTTAGGCTAAGGTCATGACCTGGAATCTAGCCCCAGGTTCCAGCTGGCTCCCTGCTCAACAGTCAGTCTGTTTCCTCTCTTTCCCTCTGCTCCTCTCCCCACTCCTCTTGTGCTCTCAAATAAATAAATCTTGAAAAAAATGACAATATTAATATTATTATTATAATATTATTACCAAAGGCAGTTTATATTTTTTTTGCAGTTTGTTTCAGCCATAGTATATATTCCACTAGCAGTGTGTAGCAGTAGTAGTCAAATTATTCTGTTCTAAAATTACTTGATATCAATTCCTCTTACTGTGACTAAGCCAGCAATGCAGAAGTAGGTACGTTAGGTTTCATTTTACTTGTGATTTTAGGGACTTTTTTCTTTAATTCTCTCATAATTTCATAGAACAACATTTCAGTGGTTAGGCTGAGTTCAATCTACAAAACCATGTATATTTGGAAGTTTCTAGTTTCTATCCCTACTGTCTCTATCCTCTTCCTTCCTTCGCACTAAATATTTTTATTAATTTCTGGTTTACCCTTCGATTTTTCTTCTTTTCTTAAGCTTTATTTTCAAATAATTTTCAGTTTTCAAAAAAGTTGCAAAGATAGCAGAGAGAGGTCTATATCCCCTTCATCAAGCTTTCCCCAATGTTGACGTCTCAAATAATCATCGTAAATCTATCAAAAATGAGAAATTAATAACTGGCACAACACTAGCAACTAAATTACAGACTTTTACTCATATTTCACTAGTTTTTTCATTAACATCCTCTTTCTGTTCCAGGACATAATCCAGGATATTTCAGTTCACTTAGGCCATTTTTAGAAAAGTAAGGTAGCTAGCATATATTTTTTATTTTACATTTATTCATATATCTCTTTCTTGGATAAAAGGTGGAATAAACAAATAAACATTTGTCTTCTTTTTCTTTTTTAAATTAACAGTATACCCTGAAAATTATTCCACAGTGGTATATATAACTATTCTTCATTCCTTTTAATACTAGCTTGTATTCTATTGTATAAGTATGCTATAGTTTAATCTCATCCATACACAAATATTTTAGCTATTCAATACTAAACTTAATCATTGTGGAGAACTTTTTTGAATAAAATGCTAAATTTCTAAAAAACAGTCATGTCTACAGCCTAATGATTAAAAAATCTAAGTGTAAGTGATCACATGGCTAAACCATAGAAAAGAAGTTGGTACCACAAACATCACTACTGAACAAGTACAAGTAGCATATTTTAACTCTTTCTTTTACTGAACATGGATCTCATCTTAGAATGTTTCTAAATCCAAAAATAAAATGCATAAAATTAAAAATAAAACCAATTATAATGGAATGCACGTACCAAATCACTAAATAAATTTGTGAAATAGTAATATGTGTGCATCTTTATTTATGCATTCAATAACAAGATCTAGTAGCAGTCTAATAACTATCAATTCAAAGTAATCACAAATATAAATCATGTTTCAAACTTTCTGTAAATTTTATAATGTGACATGAAAATATTTGTTACTCCTATTGGTGACAAATTCTCGTATTAGTTTTGCTAATATTGTTGTGGTTTGTAGTTTACATTTTTAATTGAAGGAAATATGAAATTTCAGTTAAAGATAAATGAAAATAAAGACATAACTGTTCCTCATTCAAGTTCACAGAACCCCCCTTTTTCCCATAGACCCCAAGTTACAAAGCTCTGTCATAATGTCAAGAAAGAACAGTGGGAAAAAAAATTACCTAGGTAGTTTGCTAGTTTGCTATTTTAAGAAAAACAGGAAATTAATGTTTATTGAATATCCATTATTTTTCAGGATGGAGAGATGAGGGTACAGGATGGATAGACAAATACACACACACACACACACATACACATATATGTATATATACACAAAGCTCTATTATATACACACACACACCTATGTATGTATGTGTATGTATATATGTATGTATAAACATACGTATAATGAAGCCGAATCCCCACAAAACCCAATGAGTCCAATAGAAGTTTAGTAACTTTTCCATTAGTAAGGACAGAGCCAGAAGTCAAGATTTGTATGATGTCCACTATCTCATGAAGCCCTATATAGCAACATACCAGGAATATTTGCCCTTTAATAGAGAAAGTCTACAGGAAACTGTTAGAAGAGAAGCAGAGAGAGAAAGAATTGCTCTGGTGGTAAAATTTCAGATGAGAAATTATCTGGAAACGAAATTCTTCTGTGTTTATTCTTTTCTTAAAATCCCTCAGATCACTTTGCTATTCT
Organism: Mustela nivalis; assembly: GCF_964662115.1. NCBI lineage: Eukaryota > Metazoa > Chordata > Mammalia > Carnivora > Mustelidae > Mustela > Mustela nivalis. Next base: position 154,423,771 of record NC_139022.1, on the reverse strand, counting down.
ATACATGTGTAAGATCAGCCTCACATACTACCTTTGATTATCTTCCATGAGAGTGCATTCTCTATTGCCAACACTCCTGGAATATTTCAGTTAGAGGAATGAAATACATATAGAACAATAAGGTAGCTTTTGAAGATCTCTCTTAGTAATCACTGCCATATTTTAGTCACTTTAGGTTGTTCCTTACTACTATGTTAGAGTAAGGTTGTATATTTAGAGCTCAGAGATCCCAAATGGTGAAACTTGAAAAGTTGGCATTCTATAAGACAGGACTGGATAAACAGTGAGTGTTGGTATGCAGGCATGTGATTAATCTCTCCTGGCTATTGCTGATTCAGCACACACTTGATCTCATAGGCACAGTCACATGTCTACTCCCAGCTCATGTTCCAGAAGTGAATGCCTGACATGAACATCCCACCTGAGATTTCCAACTGGTGCAGTACTGGATGATAAGACATCAGCCTTATCAAGAAATATCCACATATCCTCATTAAAGCTAGTTTACTAAATTAATGCTACTAATCCATTGGGTTATAAGCACCAACAATTTTGAATAACCTCACAGTCTTCATTTTTTGATTGCTTACAACACCATTTTAGCAGCCAAAATGTTTGCATAATAGGTGTTTTGCAGACAGCTTCATTTCATATTTGAAATTTTTAAGTCCATGAAGTGCTTATCCTGGGGGGAAAAAAACTTTGTCCCAGGCTGATTATGTATCCAAATTGAACTATAGCCTGTTGACTTCAGCCTTTGCTTATAAAAGGGAGAAAACTCTAGGGAAAAAAGCCAAATTCTGTCCACTGGCCAAGTCAAAACGAGTAGTCCCAGAGCTAGTCATCACAGAAAGTCTGCCTGCCAAATGCTTTACACTATTTTCTTTGGCTGATGTTCATAGCTTGAGTTTGTTCCAAGACACATGGCCTCATGTCAGTAGCTCATCCTACTACTCACTAACCTTCTGCACAGATCACCTCCTCTACTTCATCAGCGTTATACTTCCTTGTCCCCTGTGGTAGATTGTCTGTAGGAATGGCCACAATACCCCTCATCTCATATGCCCTTTTGTAGTGTAACTCTGCCCCTCTTCCCATCAAGAAATGGAATCTATTTCCCTTCTGCTTAAATCTGGGCTGGCCCTATGACTTGCTTTGGCCAGCAGAATGCAGTAGAAGTAATACCATGTGACTTCAAGGACAAGGCCTTCAGAGGCCTTACAGTTTTCATATTTTTCTCTCTTGGAACACTGAGACTACCACACATTAAAGAAGTCTAATCTCACCAAATGGAGGATAAGGCCATATGAAGGAGGACCAAGGTGCCCCAGCTGATTGCTAACATCAACTGCCAGAAGTATCTTGGGCCTCCAGCCTCAATCAAATCATCATAAAAATGCAATCATGTGATCCCAGTCAAACCATCCCAGTGGTTTGATTTAGTTTAAATTGGTTTGATTTAGTTTAAATCCCAGTGGTTTTAAACTACTAAGTTTTGTGGGGACATGTTACACAGCAATAAATAACTGAAGTCGAAGAGGTTGCTGCCTGTGTTCTCCTCAAGGATTTTGATGGATTCCTTTCTCACATTGAGGTCCTTCATCCATTTTGAGTCTATTTCCATGTGTGGTGTAAGGAAATGGTCCAATTTCATTTTTCTGCATATGGCTGTCCAATTTTCCCAACACCATTTATTGAAGAGGCTGTCTTTTTTCCATTGGACATTCTTTCCTGCTTTGTCGAAAATTAGTTGACCATAGAGTTGAGGGTCTATTTCTGGGCTTTCTATTCTGTTCCATGATCTATGTGTCTGTTTCTGTGCCAGTACCATGCTGTCTTGATGATGACAGCTTTGTAATAGAGCTTGAAGTCCGGAATTGTGATGCCACCAACTTTGGCTTTCTTTTTCAATATTCCTTTGGCTATTCAAGGTCTTTTCTGGTTCCATATAAATTTTAAAATTATTTGTTCCATTTCTTTGAAAAAGATGGATGATACTTTGATAGGAATTGCATTAAATGTGTAGATTGCTTTAGGTAGCATAGACATTTTCACAATATTTATTCTTCCAATCCAGGAGCATGGAACATTTTTCCATTTCTTTGTGTCTTCCTCAAATTCTTTCATGAGTACTTTATAGTTTTCTGAGTATAGATTCTGTGCCTCTTTGGTTAGGTTTATTCCTAGGTATCTTATGGTTTGGGGTGCAATTGTAAATGGGATTGACTCCTTGATTTCTCTTTCTTCTGTCTTGTTGTTGGTGTAGAGAAATGCAACTGATTTCTGTGCATTGATTTTATATCCTGACACTTTACTGAATTCCTGTACAAGTTCTAGCAGTTTTGGAGTGGAGTCTTTTGGGTTTTCCACATATAGTATCATATCATCTGTGAAGAGTGATAGTTTGACTTCTTCTTTGCCGATTTGGATGCCTTTGATTTCCTTTTGTTGTCTGATTGCTGAGGCTAGGACTTCTAGTATTATGTTGAATAGCAGTGGTGATAATAGACATCCCTGCTGTGTTCCTGACCTTAGCGGAAAAGCTTTCAGTTTTTCTCCATTGAGAATGATATTTGGGGTGGGTTTTTAATAGATAACTTTGATGGTATTGAAGTATGTGCCCTCTATCCCGACACTTTGAAGAGTTTTGATCAGGAAGGGATGCTGTACTTTGTCAAATGCTTTTTCAGCATCTATTGAGAGTATCATATGGTTCTTGTTCTTTCTTTTATTGATGTGTTGTATCACATTGATTGATTTGCAGATGTTGAACCAACCTTGCAGCCCTGGAATAAATCCCACTTGGTCATGGTGAATAATCCTTTTAATGTACTATTGAATCCTACTGGCTAGTATTTTGGTGAGAATTTTCACATCTGTGTTCATCAAGGATATTTGCCTGTAGTTCTCTTTTTTGATGGGATCCTTGTCTGGTTTTGGGATCAAGGTGATCACAATGGAATACTATGCAGCCATCAAAAGAAATGAAATCTTGCCATTTGCGATGACATGGATGGAACTAGAGTGTATCATGCTTAGCGAAATAAGTCAAGCAGAGAAAGACAACTATCATATGATCTCCCTGATATGAGGAAGTGGAGATGCAACATGGGGGCTTAAGGAGGTAGGAAAAGAATAAATGAAACAAGATGGGATTGGGAGGGAGACAAACCATAAGTGACTCTTAATCTCACAAAACAAACTGAGGGTTGCTGTGGGGAGGGGGGTTGTGAGAAGGAGGGTGGGGTTATGGACATTGGGGAGGGTATGTGCTTTGGTGAGTGCAGTAAACCTGGTGATTCACAGACCTGTACCCCTGGGGATAAAAATATATTATATGTTTATAAAAAATAAAAAAAAGTAAATAAATAAATAAATAAATAACTGAAAGACTCTCTTTAGTAATCCTTCCTCAGCAACAGTCATCCAGCATCAAATCTTTTGTTCAACAGACAAAAAATTTTATCAACACCTTTTTTTCACATAATGGTTGTTTTTCATGCCAAGTTATAAACAATCCAAAGATAGCAATATGGCCTATATCTTAGGAGATTCCTACATATAGCTAACTAGAAATAAATAAGTGACAGAAAACACTGAGTGCTTAAGATAGGAATAAGAAATATAATATAGGTATTAAAGTAAGGAAGACCTAGATTGTCAACTTCACAGCTCATGTTACCAATGCAGAAAACAGATTATTTACCAAGCTCTATAAGCTATATATGCTATATATGCTCTTCATGCTGTATTTATGAGGTTCTATATGCTCTATATGCTCTTCATGCTATATTTATATATAGCATAAATGGCAAGCAAAATTTGGGGGCAGAAGGTATAGTGTTTTAATCAGATTCTCAAACAAGTCTTTTGACACCTTCCTTAACCCCTCCAAAAAAAAAAAAAAAAAAAAGAGAGAGAGAGAGAGAGAAACACTGATTTATAGAAAGTAAAATGCCACTTAAAAACAACGTTTTTTTTTAATTACCATCTATTTAAATGCTTTACTTGAAAAGCAATAACTCATTTATTTCAGGAAAATTTATTAATTTTTCAAGGGCTAAACCAACATGAAAGGGCACCTTTCACACAAATAACAAGCACACGAATTATGCAATCAGAACATCTGGAATCCGGAAGATCTAATGCTTAAAAACAAATTTTTACAAGGACTTCCCTTCCAGGAAGGTGGAGTAGATGCACTTTTCCCTATTCCTCTCACTATCTACAATATAAAACCCTTAATATTATATATAAAGCAAATATAAGAAGACTAAAAGGTGAAGAAGAAGGCAGGTGGGCTAGGAACCTCGGGACCCAAGTAACAACATGGTGGTGGGTTCCTACTTTTTCTTTTTGACTCATATATTCCAGACTTGGAGCTGAAGAAGTCAGCAACCCAGAAACACTGATGAATAAAACAGACATAAACAACAACAGCAGCCTGCTGTTTAGCCAAAAGTCCAGGAAAGGAGCAGTCTAAGACAAAAAAAAAATGTTTAAAAAATAAACATCACACAAAATAGGAACCACAGAAGAAACTGACCCCACCCTCACCCTTACCTCCAACCCCACTAGCAAAGGACAAGTGAGGACCCTAGTCTTCCACCAGGCTGGAATACCCCAGACTGGAATAAGGCATCCTAATACTCACTTACTTACCAGAGAAGTAGGGAACTGGGACATTCATCCCTCTGGAGAGTAATGAGCCAGGCTCTCATGCACACATACCCAGGGTGTCAGTGGAGACGATGTCGGGAGCATGGACTTCAATCCCCACCCAACAGTAACAGGATACCCCTCTCTCTTCCTACTAGAGTGGTATCAGAGGAACCTAGATGGAAGTAAGGATTTACACCACTCTCCAGGAGAAATGAGGCCACTCCCTTTCTCTGTGTATTGTCAGTGGTGGTTAGATAGAGAGCAGTAAGGAGGCTTCCCATCCAGGAAAATATCCGTGAAGATCTATGGTGAGCTGGAACTTCCATTCCTGCCCACTAGTAGTAAGGAATATTCTCCCTTGAGTAACAAAGGAGCCAGAGTAAATAACCTAGATGGTGTGCTATCTTCACCTTCACTGATATTAAGGAGGTGGCACCCCGCCTTCCCTTGGTGTCAGAGAAAACCACTTAAAATTTAAATAAGATCTAGAATCTCTCTTTTTTTAAAATTTATTAAGTAGGCAGAGCAGCAGGCAGACAGAGAGAGAGAGAGAGAGAGAGGAAAGCAGGCTCCTTGCTGAGCAGAGAGCCTGATGTGGGGCTCGATCCCAGGACCCTGAGATCATGACCTGAGCCCAAGGCAGACGCTTAACTAACAGCCACCCAGGTGCCCCAGATCTAGAATCTCTTTTTTTTTTTTTTTTTAAGATTTTATTTATTTATTTGACAGAGAGAGATCACAAGTAGGCAGAGAGGCAGGCAGAGAGAGAGAGGAGGAAGCAGGCTCCCTGCTGAGAAGAGAGCCCGATGCGGGACTCGATCCCAGGACCCTGAGATCATAACCTGAGCCGAAGGCAGCGGCTTAACCCACTGAGCCACCCAGGCGCCCCAGATCTAGAATCACTTAACATACCAAAATATCCAGGTTTCAACTGGCAATCAGTTATTATACCAAGAACCAGGAAAATCTAAAACAGACTAAAAAGTATAGTCAACAGATCCCAATATAAAGATGATAGCAATCCTAGAATTATCTAACAAAGATTTTAAAACAGCCATAATAAAAAGTGTTTCAATGAGCAATCACAAATACACTCAAAACAAAATAGAAAGTCCTAACAAAGAGAGAGTCCTAGCAAAGAATAGAAGATATAAATAAGAACCAAATGGATGGTTGAGTAATATTCCATTGTGTGTGCATATATATTTATATACAGCAGGGCAGGTGGCAGGGATGGCAGCAGCTCTGGTGGGGGGTGGCAGGAAGCTGGGTGCCACAGTGGCCTCTCCTCCAACTTCAAGCAATGGTACATGTGAGAGGCCAGGGCCTCTTTCCCTCTCCCAGTCCCCACCCTGGCACAGCCTCCTTGTGGCCAGAGCCAAGGACACCCTGTGATGTGTTGTTAAAGTTATGAATCGGATTTTTATGATGATGAAAATGATTTTACCAGCAGAAGGATTTTTTTAAAAGTTTTGTTTGTTTGTTTGTTTAAATAACCTAAGCATGAAAAGCAAAAATATCCCTTCCGGAGTCTCAGAAGCTGAAAAGTTAAGATAAGAAATAAAAAAATTTTTTAAATGGGGCTCCTGGGTGGCTCAGTCATTAAGAATATGCCTTCGGCTCAGGTCATGATCCCAGGGTCCTGGAACTGAGCCCCACATTGGGCTCCCTGCTCAGTAGGAAGCATGCTTCTCCCTCTCCAACTCCCCCTGCTTGTGCTTCCCCTCTCGTTGTCTCTCTCTCTGTCAAATAAAAAAATCTTTAAAAAAAAACTATTAAATATCTATAGATATAGATATAAATATAGATATATAGATATAAAGATACATATCTCACATCTTCTTTATCCATTCTTCAGTTGATGGACTTTTAGGCTCCCTCCATAATTTGGCTATTGTTGATAATGCTACTATAAACATTGCTGTGCAAGTGCTCCTTTGAATCAGTATTTTTGTATCCTTCGCATAAATACTTAGTAGTTCAACTTCTGGGTCATAGGGTAATTGTATGTTTAACTTTTTGAGGAACCTCCATAATATTTTCCAGAATGGCTGCACCAGTTTGCACTCTTACAAACAGTGTAAAGGAGTTCCCATTTTTCTTCACCCCTGTGAGCACCTATGGTTTCCTGTGTTGTTCATTATAGCCATTTTGACAGGTGTGAAGTGATATCTCATTGTGGTTTTGATTTGTATTTCCCTGATGATGAGTGATGTTAAGCATCTTTTCATGTGTCTGCTGGCTATCTGAATGTCTTCTTTGGAATTTTAAATTGAAAAATACAACAACTGAAAAAAAAAAAAACACTCAGTGGATGAGCTCAACATCAAAATGGAAACCAAAAAAACCCAGTGAGCTGTTAGATAAAATAATAGAAATTACCTAATTTGAACAACAGAAAGAAAATAGACTATAAAAAATTAACATAGTTAAGGGACCTGTAGAACTATAACAAATGATCAAACATTTATGTTTTAGAGTCCCTGGAAGTTATGAAGAAAGAGTGTGGGACTACTGAAGAAATAAGAGCTGACTGACAACTGTTTGGCAAAATACATAAGCCTGCAGATTGAAGAAGGTGAAAATATTCCCATCCAGGATAAAGCCAAGGAAATCTACACCAATTATGCATGATAGCCAGACTTTGAACAAAGTAAAGAAAAGGTCCCGAAAGCAACAAAAAAAGAAACACCTTAGCTATAAGGGAAAAATAATCCAAATGATTAGTAATAAACGATGGCAGCCAGAAGGAAGTAAGCCATACCATTTTTAAAGAACTGAAAGAAAAGAACTGTCAACCCCAAATCCTTTATCTAATGAAAGTATCTTTCAAAAGTAAAGTAGAAATCAAGCCTTTTTCAGATGAAGAGAAACTAAGAACTGATCATCAGTAGACCTACTCTAAAAGTTTTCTAAACAGAAAAGAAACAATAATGGGAATGCAAGCTGGTGCAGCCACTCTGGAAAACAGTCAGAGATTCCTCAAAAAGTTGAATATAGAGCTATGCTACAACCCAGCAATTGCACTACTGGGTATTTACCCTGAAGATACAAAGGTAGTGATCCAAAGGGGCACCTGCACCCCAATGTTTATAGCAGCAATGTCCACAACAGCCAAACCATGAAAGAGACCAGATGCCCATTGATAAGTGAATGGATAAAGAAGATGTGGTGTATATATATGATGGAATATTACACAGTCATCAATAAATGAAATCTTGCCATTTCCAACTATGTGGATGGAACTGGAGGGTATTATGCAAGAGAATTAAGTTAATAGGAGAAAGACAATTATCATATGATCTCACTGATACATGGAATTTGAGAAACAAGGCAGAGGATCATATGGGAAGAGGAAAAAAATGAAACAAAATGAAACCACAGAGGGAGACAAACCACAAGAGACTCTTGATTTCAGGAAACATCTGAGTGTTGCTGGAGTGGAGGGGCTGGGGGAGCTGGCATGGCTGGGTGATAGACACTGGGGAGGGTATATGTTATGGTGAGCATTGTGTATTGTGTAAGTCTGATGAATCACAGATACTCACAAGATTGTGCAACTATCACCACTATGTAATCATAGAATATCTTCATCATTCCCCTCAAAACTGAGTACCCGTTATCAGTCATTCCCCATTCTTCCCTTTGCCTAGTCCTTCTTAACTATTAATCAACTTTCTGATTTGCCTATTCTGAGCATTTTATGTAAATGAAATCATACAATATGTCACCTTTTATATCTGACATGCTTTACTTGGTATTAATTTTTCAAAGTTCATTCATGTTGTAGCAAATAACATACTTAGCCCCATTTTACAGCTGAATAATATTCCATTCTATGTATATATCACATTTTGTCCATTCATCAGATGATGACCTTTAGGTTCTTTTACTTTTTTGGCTATTACAAATAATGCTGCCCTGAGCATTTGTTTACACATTTTGTGCAAAAATATGTTTTTAAGTCTCTTGGTTTTATACTTATGTATGGAAATTGCAAGACCATATGATAACTATATGTATTTGAGAAACTGCTGTATTGCTTTCTAAAGCAACTGTACCATTTTACATTTCAGCCAACAATGTTCCAGTCTTTCCACATTCTGGCCAACACTTGGTGTTGTCTGGTTTTTTAAAAATTCTAGCTGTGCTAGTGAGTATGAAATGGTATCTCATTGTGGTTTTGATTTACCTTTCCCTAGTGACTATTGACGTTGAACAACTTCTAATCTGCACATTGGCCATGTGTATATCTCATCTGGAGAAATGTCTAGTCAGATCACTGTGCATTTAAACAACTGAGTTATTTGTCTTTTTATTGTTGAGTTGTAAGAGTTATTGATATATTCTGGATAATAAACTGTTATCAGATTTAAAAAAGAAACATATGAAATAAATTGAGCCTATAAAATTTGTTAGAAAGGAAAGGAAAGAATAGAAAAGAAAAGGGAACCTTGAAACATCAGGAAGGAAAAAAGAACCTAGTAAGCAAAAACATGAATAAACACAACTCTTCCTTTTAGGTTTACGTTTGATAGTTGAAGCAAAAGGTATACTACTCTCTGATGTGATTCAAAATGTATGTACAGGAAATATTTAAGACAATTATACTGCAAATGAGGGAGGGTAATTATATTGTAAATGACAGAGGTAAGGTTTCTAGACTTCATTCAAACTGGTAAAATGATGCCATCAGTAGACTGTGATGACCAATGTATACGTAATATAATATCTAAATTATTTAAGAAACTAAACAAAGAGAGACACTCAAAAACACAATAGGATATAATAGAAAGGAACAAATTATTGATTAAATGCAACAAGCTAGGCGTATGTCCATAGGATTATGCTGAGTGAAACAAAAGAGATCTCTAAATGTTATAAACTGTGCTTTTCCATTTACATAACATTAGATATATAATAAAATCATAGAAATGGAGAACAGATTAATGGTTGCCAGAGGTTAAGGAGGCATAAAGGGTAGGAAGATATGACTATCATATGGCTATTAAAAAGAACAGCAGAAAATATTATGGTAATGGTAATGGTCTATGTCTTCCCTGTATCAATGTCAATATCCTGATTGTGATACTGAACACTAGTTTTCTAAGATGTTACCATTGAGCAAAAGGGTGTAAAAAGCACACAGTATCTCCCTGTATTATTTGTGACTATTACATGTGGATCTACAATTATTTCAGAATAAAAGTTTAATTTTAAAATTCCACAAAGGTGAACAAAAATAAATAAATAAATTATTCTTGAAGAGTTACTATAGTCTTTTAGTTTACTTCTCCTTCTGAGCCAAATTCAATATCATTATTGACTGAATTGAAATTTTATGAAAAGTCCTCAGATTCATATAAAACTAGGCATACTTGGCTAAAGTAAGAATAAGACAGTAGCAAACAAATTTTAAGTCTTCAGACTAAATTCTATCTCTTCAACCCTCATTGAAATTTATCTACTTATCTATTTATTTATAATTAACATATAATGTATTTATTGTTTCAGGGGTAACAGTTGCATGAGTCATCAGTATTATATAATACCCAGTGCTAATTACAACACATATCCTCCCCACTGTCCATAACCCAGTTACCCCATCCCCTATTCCCCGTCCCCTCCAGTAACCCTCATTATGTTTCCTGAGATTAAGAGCCTCTGTGGTTTCATTTTGTTTCATTTTTTCCTCTCTTCCCCTATGATCCTCTGCCTTGTTTCTCAAATTCCATGTATCAATGAGATCATATGATAATTGTCTTTCTCCTTTTGACTTAGTTCTCTTGCATAATACCCTCCAGTTCCATCCACATAGTTGGAAATGGCAAGATTTCATTTTTTGATGGCTGTGTAATAAATATTCCTTCATATATATATATATATATATATATATATATATATATACACATATCTCACATCTTCTTTATCCATTCGCCTGTTGATGGACATCTGGACTCTTTCATGGTTTGGCTATTGTGGGCATTGTGGCTATACACATTGGGGTGCAGGTGCCCCTTTGGACCACTACCTTTGTATCTTTGGGGTAAATACCCAGTAGTGCAATTACTGGGTTGTAGTGTAGCTCTATTTTCAACTTTTAAAAAAAAATTATTTATTTATTTGAGAGAAGCAGAGATAGCGACAAAGAACATGAGTGGGGAGGAGAGGGAGAAGCAGTCTTTCCACTGAGCAATGAGGCCAATGTGGGATTCGATCCCAGGAGCCTGGGATCATGACTTGAGCCAAAGATGCTTAATGGACTTAACCAATTTTCAACTTTTTGAGGAACCTCCATACTGTTTTCCAGAGGGGCTGCACCAGTTTGCATTCCCACAAAAAGTGTAGGATGGTTCTCTTTCCATCCCCACCAAAATCTGTCATTTCCTGACTTGTTAATTTTAGCCATTCTGACTGGTGTGAGGTGGTATCTCATTGCGGTTTTGATTTGTATTCCCTAATGTCAATTGATGTGGAGCATTTTCTCATGTGTCTGTTCGCTATTTGTATGTCTTCTTTGAAGAAATGAAGAGACGTCTGTTCATCTCCTCTACCCATTTCTTGACTGGATTATTTGACTTCTGGGTGTTGACTTTGATAAGTTCTTTATACATTTTGGATACTAGGCCTTTATCTGTTAAGACATTTGTAAAAACCTTCTCCTATTCTATAGGTTGTCTTTTAGTTTTGTTGACTGTTTCCCTTGCTGTGCCAACCTTTTTATCTTGATGAAATCCCAACAGTTCATTTCTGCTTTTGTTTCCTTTGCCTTCGAAGACCTGTCTAGCAAGTAGCTGCAGACAAGGTCAAAGAGGTGGCTGCCTTTGCTCTACTCTAGGATTTTGATGGATTCTTATCTCACATTTAGGTCTTTTATCCATTTTGAGTTTATTTTTGTGTATGGTGTAAGAAAATAGTCCAGTTTCATTCTTCTGCATGTGGCTGTCATATTCTCCCAACACAATTTGTTGAAGAGACAGTCCTTTTTCCATTGGGTATTCTTTCCTGCTTTGTTAAAGATTACCTGACCACAGAGTGGAGGGTCCATTTCTGTTCTATTCTGTTCTGTTCTATGTGTCTGTTTTTGTGCCAGTACTGTACTATCTTGATGATTACAGCTTTGTAACATAGCTTGAAGTCCAAAATTTTGATGCCATCAGCTTTGGTTTTCTTTTTCAACATTCTCTGGCTTTTCGGGGTCTTTTCTGGTTCCATACAAATTTTAGGACTATTTGTTCCAGTTCTGTGAAAAAAGAGTTGATGGTATTTTGAAAGTGATTGCATTGAATGTGTAAATTGCTCTAGATAGCTCAGACATTTTAACAATATTTCTTCTTCCAATCCATGAGCATGGGACATTTTTCCATTTTTTTTTAGCACCTAAAAAAAATTATTTATTTATTTGATAGATATACATCGAGAGGGGGAACACAAGCAGAGGGAGTGAAGAGGGAGAAGCAGGCTTCCCACTAAGCCAGGAGCCCAGTGCAAGGCTTCATCCCAGGACCCAGGGGTCATGACCTGAGTCAAAGGCAGATGCTTAACTACTGAGCCACCCAGGTACCCCCATTTTTCCATTTCTTTGTGTCTTCCTCATTGTTTCTTTCATGATTATTCTACAGTTTTCTGAGACAGATCCTTTGTCTCTTTGGTTAGCTTTATTCCAAGGCATCTTGCTTAAAAACAGATACCAGAAGTTCCACCATGGAAAGCAATCTAAAGCACGGTTTTGAGAGTCCTAAGCAGGACTTCTCTTCCTTATGTTCTATCATAGCTTCTGTCTGCAAACAATAATGGCAGTAGAATTCTACCTGGTAAGCTACACCTGCCATTGCAATTCTTAATTGCAAAGAAGTTCTTCATCCATAGGGCAGGCTCAAAGTCATCAGGTGAATCCTTACACTTAAATTCAGCCACTGGATTTGCAAATACCATTTTCATCCATCATCCACCAAAACTTTCAATAGCTTTCTTCTTCCTATAGGAAAAAGTGCAAACTTCTTAGTCTAGCTCAAAGGCCACCATTTAGCCCCCACCCACTTCTCTAACTGCTCTTCTACTTGTGTCTACAAAAATAAATAAGTAAATAAGTAATAAAAAAAAATAAAAAAAACCCATTCACCTCAGCTAGAATGGTCTGTTCATTTATCCTTTCCTGCCTCTCTTTTTATCACACTACTTCCCCTACCTAGAAAGCTTCCCATTCCTCCTTTTTCATTAACTTCCACTCTTCTTTCAAGACCTACCTCCACTCTGAAGCCTATCTTAGAGATGTCTCTGTCCGCTAAACTTCTTTTCTTTCTTCCATAAGTCATTTTTCCACATTTAATTTTTCAACATATGTTGTTTTTGGAATTTATCGTTTTCTTGCCTAAGTACTCTTTCCCTATTTAGCCTGTAAAATATTCAAATCTTCTTTTATCTCTATAGATCTCTGAAAAAAAGAAAACACACACACACACATACACAGACACACACACACACACACACACACACAGATATGTTTATGTTGATGATGACAAATATTTTAATATTAGATCTTGTGTGGAAATAACCTGCTCTCCTTCTGGACTTCAAATTCTTCTAAAACAAAATGAGGAAGGTGAATTAGACCAGTAGTCAGTCCTTAATCAGGTGTATATGTTAAACTCATTTGGGACTATCTTTGAAAATACGTTTATGTCATGAGAGACTATGGATTCTGAAAAACAATCTGAGGGTTTTGAAGGGGCAGAGGGTGGGAGGTTGGGGGAGCCAGGTGGTGGGTATTAAGGAGGGCATGTATTGCATGGAGCACTGGGTGTGGTGAAAAAACAATGAATTCTGTTATGCTGAAAAGAAATTTAAAAAAAAATACTTGCAAATAATCTAATAAAAAAAAGAAATATGTTTATATAAAAAAAAAAGAAAAGAAATAGAAAATATGTTTATGTCTAAGTTCACCTGTCCCAAAAATACAGATTTAGCCTGTGGTCATCTTGGGTTCTGAATTTTAATACTCACCCAAATAGCTCCCTACTCTACTTGAGAACCAAGTTATTGGATGACCTCTAAAATCCCTTCAGGTAATATTATGTTGACTTTGTGTTTTCATTAAAATACATTTTTGGAGGGCATCTCGGCTCTTTCCAGTTTGGCTATTGTGGTCATTGCTGCTATGAACAGTGGGGTGCATATGGCTCTTCCTTTCACTACATCTTATCTTTGGGGTAAATCCTAGTAGTGCAATTGCCAGGTCATAGAGTAGCTCTATTTTTCATCTTTTTGAGGAACCTGCACACTGTTTTCCAAAGTGGCTGTACCAACTTGCACTCCCACAAGCAGCGTAAGAGGGTTTCCCTTTCTCCACATCTTCTCCAAGATTTCTTGTTTCTTGCCTTGTTAATTTTTGCTATTCTAACTGGTGTAAGGTGGTATCTCATTGTGGTTTTTTTTTTGAATTATTATTTTTTTTAATTTTTTATTTTTTATAAACATATATTTTTATCCCCAAGGGTACAGGTCTGTGAATCACCAGGTTTACACACTTCACAGCACTCACCAAAGCACATACCCTCCCCAATGTCCATAATCCCACCCCCTTCTCCCAAACCCCCTCCCCACAGCAACCCTCAGTTTGTTTTGTGAGATTAAGAGTCACTTATAGTTTGTCTTCCTCCCAATCCCATCTTGTTTCATTTATTCTTCTCCTACCCACTTAAGCCCCCATGTTGCATCACCACTTCCTCATATCAGGGAGATCATATGATAGTTGTCTTTCTCTGCTTGACTTATTTCGCTAAGCATGATACGCTCTAGTTCCATCCATATTGTCGCAAATGCAAGATTTCATTTCTTTTGATGGCTGCATAGTATTCCATTGTGTATACATCTAGGTTCTTTCCATAGTTTGGCTATTGTGGACATTGCTGCTATAAACATTCGGGTGCACGTGCCCCTCTGGATCACTACGTTTGTATCTTTAGGGTAAATACCCAATAGTGCAATTGCTGGGTCATAGGGCAGTTCTATTTTCAACATTTTGAGGAACCTCCATGCTGTTTTCCAGAGTGGCTGCACCAGCTTGCATTCCCACCAACAGTGTAGGAGGGTTCCCCTTTCTCCGCATCCTCGCCAGCATCTGTCATTTCCTGACTTGTTGATTTTAGCCATTCTGACTGGTTCTAAAATTTATATGGAACCAGAAAAGACCTCGAATAGCCAAAGGGATATTGAAAAAGAAAGCCAACGTTGGTGGCATCACAATTCCGGACTTCAAGCTCTATTACAAAGCTGTCATCATCAACACAGCATGGTACTGGCACAAAAACAGACACATAGATCAATGGAACAGAATAGAGAGCCCAGAAATAGACCCTCAACTCTATGGTCAACTCATCTTCGACAAAGCAGGAAAGAATGTCCAATGGAAAAAAGACAGCCTCTTCAATAAATGGTGCTGGGAAAATTGGACAGCCACATGCAGAAAAATGAATTTGGACCATTTCCTTACACCACACACAAAAATAGACTCAAAATGGATGAAGGACCTCAATGTGCAAAAGGAATCCATCAAAATCCTTGAGGAGAACACAGGCAGCAACCTCTTTGACCTCTGTCGCAGCAACATCTTCCTAGGAACAACGCAAAAGGCAAGGGAAGCAAGGGAAAAAATGAACTATTGAGATTTCATCAAGATCAAAAGCTTTTGCACAGCAAAGGAAACAGTTAACAAAATCAAAAGACAACTGACAGAATGGGAGAAGATATTTGCAAACGACATATCAAATAAAGGACTAGTGTCCAGAATCTATAAAGAACTTACCAAACTCAACACCCAAAGAACAAATAATCCAATCAAGAAATGGGCAGAGGACATGAACAGACATTTCATTGTGGTTTTGATTTGAATTTTCCTGATGGCTAATGGTAATGAACATTTTTTCATGTGTCTGTTAGCTACTTGTATGTCTTCATTTGACAAGTGTCTGTTCATGTCTTCTGCCCATTTTTTTGACTTGATCATCTGTTTTTTGGGTCTTGAGTTTGAGAAGATGGGGTCCATATACACAATGGAATATTACTCAGCTATCAGAAACGATGAATACCCAAGTTTTGCATCAAGATGGATAGGATTAGAGGAGATTATGCTGAGTGAAATAAGTCAAGCAGAGAAAGTCAATTACCATATCGTTTCACTTATTTGTGGAACATAAGGAATAACATGGAGGACATTAAGAGAAGGAAGGAAAAATGAAGTGGGGGAATCAGAGGAGAAGATGAACCATGAGACTGTGGACTCCAGGAAATAAACTGAGGGTTTTAGAGCGGGGGGGGGGGGGATGGGTTGGCCCAGTGATGGGTATTAAGGAGGGCATGTGTTGCACAAAGCACTGGTTATTATATGTAAACAATGAATCTTGGAACACTATATCAAAAACTAATGACATACTGTATGGTGACTAACATAACATAGTAAGAAATAATAAAAAAATAAAAAATAAAATACGTTTTTGTTACCGTAGCTTTAAATTTTGTTCCAGTAGCTTTAAATCTCAGTTTAGCTGGTTGTGTGTCTGATAAAGGCATGAGAATCAGAATGATCTCTAGGTATAAAACATATTAAACTCTCAAATGAAAAACATTCTAGTTCAGTGAAGGAAAAGTCAGTGTTATGGTTAGTGTCAAGCTCTGGAGCTCCTTCTAGTAGGGCTCAGATCTCAGATCTGCCACTTATTAGCTATGTGACCTTAAAAAAGTGACTTAAACCCTCTCAGTTTCTCTCTACATTTCTAAAATGGGGACAATGCTAACACCTACTTTATAGGGCTACTGTGAGAAATAAATTATTTAATACATGTAAGGCAATCTTATTTAGCTCCTGGAACATATTAAGCCCCAAATGTACTTTAACTGCAGCTGAAAATAAATCTTTACAATCCCATTCACTTGTAGATATTCTACAAAAGTGGCTCTCAACTTACACTTTGGGGGAAACTCCAGAGAAACTGCATTTAAATCCCTAAGTGCAGCTAATACTATCTGTTAATTGAATACATAATATATTTTGCTCATAGAAGTACTTCTATTTTTCAAATATATGTATATGTTTTACAACTAATAAAATACTAACTCAAGTAAGTGATGCAACTGAATTTAGAGTTGTTTTCTGTCATTATATATTTTCATAGTTAACACCTATTAGGAATACAACTATCATCATGCAAAGCTTCTTCAATTTATTTTCTTCATTTTAAAGGTTTCAAACAAACCAGGAAACACTATTCACAGAATATCAAATTACTATCAGCATCACTTCCTAAAGCTATTTACCATTCTTTCACAGAGTTTAGGTAAAGTGACTTACAGTCACAACATGATACATAGGATTTGCCCAAAACAACAAAGCCATAAAAAAGAATATATAAACTGCTAAATATTTATTTTTATTTTGAAAAGGACAGATTTGAAAAAAGAAAAGGGGAAAGTATGACTATTGTATAATGTGTTATCAAATAAAACTGTTATAGCCTTTTAAGCAGATCTTAGTGACACAGAATTCACAATTCAATAACTAAACACTTGAAGAAAGAAAAGCCAGAGAAATTAGTGTTATGTTGCCATATCATTACTTCCATAATTTTTGTGCAGGGATCTCAGGAAGTGGACAAAGCTGAATACATAACTCTTTCTTGTTTAAGTGAAAAAAGGGCAAGAGGAGGAGGTACATCGCTCCCTGTTAAGTATGTTCTGGTATCTTGCAAATGGAAAAAAGATTATAAATAACCAAGACATAAATTTAAAAAAAGAGGGGCGCCTGGGTGGCTCAATGGGTTAAAGCCTCTGCATTTGGCTCAGGTCATGATCCCAGGGTCCTGGGATTGAGCCCCACATCAGGCTCTCTGCTCAGCGGGGAGCCTGCTTTCTCCTCTCTCCCTGCCTGCCTCTCTGCCTACTTGTGATCTCTGTCTGTCAAATAAATTAAAAAAATCTTTAAAAAAAAATTTTAAAAAAGAAAAATTAACTTCTTTGACATAGAAAAAAATGATAAGAATAAGCTGATTTCTTAAACAATGAATTTTGGAACACAAAAAAATTAAATTAAATTTTAAAAAAGAATAAGCTGATTTCTATAAAATTATTTTAGAAACCCAAATTTTTACTCCATTTTCTACTTAATTTTCACTTTTTTTAAGTACAATATTGTAAGACATGCAAAATATCACTTAAATCCATTTTTAAGAAATGGAGAACTTCATTTACAGAGTTTTGATACACACCATGGTCCAGTTGCCCAATGCACCCTTGCTCCAGAGCTTAATGGTGAAAAGGGAGTTCACACTAGTTTAAATATTCCATCCTGCTTATGGGAATCTATTTTATTTGTTTGTTTGGCTGGTTGGTTGATTGGCTCCTTGGTAAATGCAAAGTGATCCTACAAACTTTGTCAGTTTTGATACCCAAGGCAGATCATCTATGTTTATTAAAACAAAACAAACAGTAGAAAAACAAGGGATGGGAGTTTGAAGACTATTTTGAGGATAAACTTGAACAAATCACTTAATCTTCCAGGCCTAATGTATTTGATTATAAGATGCAGAAGTTGGCTTGCTTAGGGATTGCTAAAATCTATGACTCAACAATCCACAAAGCTTAGCTTGTAATTGCAGGTCTCTTCCCTTGGATCTGGAGATGTGGTAAAACAGAACCTCCCTAAATAAATACAACCCTCCTCACATAACTACACTCTCTCAGGCTAGGCCTGTCAGCATGTCATTTGGGGTACAAAGAAAGAACTCTGATGAAACTAGGGCAACTAAGACCCAAGGAATGGTTACAATACCGTGATTCTATCCCTTATAAAAGGTTGGCTTTCGGTTTTCTCAGACTTCAGGCTGATCTATGATGGACCTTCTATGAAGAGATCCATAGTGTCTCAAAGCAACGTAGTTACATTCCCTTTAATCCGTAAGTCATATCTTTTGACAAAAGCCATCATAGAAGGAAAGAAATGCAGTACATTCAGGACCAGCTATAATTAAATTCAAATTTATTAATCAAATGTTAGAGGCGGTAGTGCCATCTAGCTGCTAGAACGGCAAGATGTTACTTTTTTTTTTTAAGATGTTACTTATTTTTATAAACTCCTGTAAGAAAACAAATATCGTGATCATTTAATGTAGGCAGTGAAAGACATAATCTTTCTTATGTTATATCTCCATATACATGTAAGGAAACAGGCACAGAAAGGGCCAACAGTTTTACCTAGTCAGTAGGCTAATCACTAACAGAACTAGAATGAGACCATGGTTCTTTTGATTCCTAGACTTCAGCTCTTTCCACAGCCTCACTGCTAATGAAAGAGAGTTCGCTAGGCCTCAAAGCATGTCCCCTTTTACCAGGCACCTCTCTCAACATCAAATAAGTAATTGTTTTACAAAATTATTCTCCCGTTCTTACACCTGTGGGGAAAATATCCACTAATCAACTCTCTGAGAACCTATGTCTATGAATATCCCACGAAAAGGAAGCTAGTGTAACTAAAATGAATGAGGAGACAGATCTTGCTTTCCACTTGAAAATCCCTAGAACCAGGTTCTAAAACCACCAAAAAACTTGGCTGTGTTATATCAGTATTATAGAATTTCCCTCTTCTAACATTTGAGAAGGTTATCTGCCCTGGAGTAGTAGCATTCCTTTCTGATTTTCTTCTAGTCACTCTAGCACTGCTGCCATCAAAACCCTGGTAGAAATGGAGAAAAACCTCGCTTGTTGTCATAACTCCTGACATCCTCTCCCCAGTTCACATCCATGGAAGAGCCATTTTCCTGGAACAGAGCAATGGCTTTAACAAAGTTCCCCAACAAATAAACATCTGCCCTCATACACATGTATCACTACTATTCTCCCTGAGGCCAAAGACAGATATATACATATATATATTTTTTGAATACTAGAGCAATATGTGGTTTTTTGTAACTATTCAAACAATATAGAATTATTTAAAAAATTATTTTCTAGGTCCCTTATCCAATCCCATTTTCTTGACAAAATCAGTGTTAATAGCTTGTTATACAGATTCTTTTTATACTTGTTTAAGTATACATAAAATACACATATTTATACTGTTTTCTTTCTTATGTATATGAAGTTATACTGACCATTTTACTCTGATACTTGCTTTTTTAAATTTGTCAACATATTCTGCGTATCCTTCCATGTGGATACATATAACTTTAACTCATTTATATAATAGAGCAAAGTAAGTCCACAATAGAGCTTTAAAAATTTTTTATCTTGGTAAAATACATATTACATAAAATTTACCATCTTAACCATTTTTACTATAAAGGTCAGTGCTATGGAATACATTCATAATGTGCAACCATCACCACCATCTATCTCTGTAACTCTTTCCATCTTGTAAAACTGAAACTATACCCACTAAACAATAACTCCTCATTCACTCCCAGCCCCTGGCAACCATAATTCTACTTTCTATCTCTTTGGTTTGGGCTATATTAAATATGTCATATAAGTGGAGCCATACAGTATTTGTCTTTTTGTGGCTGGCCTATTTCATTTAGCATAACATCCTCAAGGTTCATCCATATTAGAGCCTGTGTATGAACTTCCTTCCTTTTTTAAGGCTGACTTATATTCACTTGTATGGATATACCACCTTTTGCTTATTCATTCATCTACTGATGGACACTTGGGTTGCTTCTATTTTTTAGCTACTATGTTCAAACAATACTATGTTCAAGCAATACTATGAACAGTATTCATAGCAATACTATTGCTTGAACATGGGTGTACAAATATCTATCTTTTAGATCCTGATTTCAATTCTTTGGGGTATATACATCCAGAAGTAGAAAGGCTAGATCACATGGTAATTCTATTTTTAATTTTTTGATAAATTTCCATACTGGTCTCTATAGCAGCTATACCATTTTATACTCCCACCAACAGTGCACAGGTCTCCAGTTTCTCCAATATCTTCACCAACATTTGTTTCTCTATTTTTTGATAATAGCCACGCTAATGGGTATGAGGTAGTATCCCATTGCAGTTTTCACTTGCATGTCCCTAATGATTAGTGATGTTGGGAATTTTTTCATGTATTTATTGGATATTTGTATATATTCTTTGGAAAAATATCCATTCAAGCCCTTTGCCCATTTTCAAATTAAGTTGTTTATTTTGTTGCTGTTGAGTTTAAGGAATTTTCTATATACTATGGATATTAGTCACTTATCAGATACATGTTTTGCAAATATTTTCTCTCATTCTGAATAACAGTATTTTACTCTGTCTTTTGATGTACAAAAATTTAAAATTTTCATGCAGACAAATTTGTCTATCTTCATTTTCTTTTATTGCTGTGTCATTGGTGTCATAGCTAAGAAATCATTGCCAAGTTCAATGGCATGCAACTTTTGCCCTATGCTTTCTTTTGAGTTTTATGGTTTTAGGTCTTACATTTGTCTTTAATCCAGTGTGGATTTATATCTGTGAATGTTAGCTAAGTGTCCAACTTCAATGTTATGCATATGGATATCCAGTTTTCCCAGCACCATTTGTTGAGAAAATTATCCTTTCTCCCAGTGAATAGTCTTGGCAGCCTTGTCAAAAATCCTTTGATTATATAAACGAGGATTAATTTCTGGGATCTCTAGTCTATTCCATTGGTCTATATATCTATCTTTATGCCAGTACCACACTATTTTAATTACTGTAGGTTTGTAATAACTTTGGAAGTCAGGAGTTCTCCTGCTTTGATTTTTGTTCTTTGTTTTCTGTTTTTTTCAAGATTGTTTTGGCTACTTAGGGTGCCTCGAAATTCCATATGAATTTTAGGATGGTTTTGCTATTTCTGCAAAAAATGTCATTGGGATTTTTTAAAATTTAAATTCAGTTAGCCAACATATGGTACATCATTAGTTTTTGATATAATGTTCAATATTCATTAGTTGCATATAACACCCAGTGCTCACCACATCACATCACATCACATGCCCTCCTTAACTACCCATGACCAAGTTACCCCATCCCCCCACCCACCTTGGAAAACAGTATGGGGGCTCCACAAGACATTAAAAATAGAGCCATCCTATGACCCAGCAATTGCATTACTGGGTATTTACTCCAAATATACAACATTTGTTATTGGGATTTTGGTAGAGAGATTTTACTGAATCTGCAGATCACTTTGGGTAGTATTGACATTTTAACAATATGAAGTCTTCCAATTTATGGGCATAAGATATGTTTCCATTTATTATGTCTTTAATGTCTTTCAGCAATGTTTTGCAAATTTCATTATATAAGACTTATCTCTCCTTGGTTAACTCTTAAATATGTTTCTGTAATTTCCTTTTCAGATTATTATTAGTGTATAAAAATGCAAATTATTATTATGTGTCATACAATATAGCTGTTTTTAACCATAATGTATTGAGAATTCATTTTGTTTCTAGTTTTTTTTTTTTCTTTCCTGGTGTTCTTTTTTGGGGAGGGGGGGACTATCATAAAGAACACTGCTAGAGCAATGTCACAATAGCCAAACTATGGAAAGAACCTAGATGTCCATCAACAGATGAATGGATAAAGAAGATGTGGTATATATATACAATGGAATACTATGCAGCCATCAAAAGAAATGAAATCTTGCCATTTGCAATGATGTGGCTGAAACTAGAAGGTATTACGCTGAGTGAAATAAGTCAATCAGAGAAAGACAATTATCATATGATCTTCCTGATAGGAGGAATTTGAGAGACAGGGTGGGAAGTTTGGGGGGTAGGGAAGGAAAAAAATGAAACAAGATGGGATGAAAAGGAAAAAAATGAAACAAAAGGGAGACAGACCACAAGAGACTCTTAATCTCACAAAACAAACTGAGGGTTGCTGGGGGAGAGGGATATGGAGAGGAGGGGTGGGTGCATTATGGACATTGGGGAGGATATGTGATATGGTGAGTGCTGTGAAATGTGTAAGCCTGACAATTCACAGACCTGTACCACTGGGGCAAATAATACATTAACCTATAGATTAATAAAAATAATTAATAAAAAAAAGATCATTGCTAGAAACATTCCCTGTATTCATCTATTTTTGTGTTCTGTTGTTCTTATTTCTATAAAATAGATTTAGGCAAAGTGATGTTTCAGTTACCAGTTTTATACAATAAACCACCCCAAAACTACTCATGAATTTAAAATATGGGTAGGACTCAGCAAAATAATTCACGCAGCTTCACCTGGGTTATTTAGCTCAAACAGGTCCAAGGGATTCATTTCCAAACAGCCATTAGCTGGCAAGTTGTTGCTGAATGTTAGCTGGGGGGCTCAGATGGGATCATTAATCAAAACTTTCAATTCCTTTCTACCTGGACTCTCTGTGGACAGCTTGGGCTTCCTCACAGCATGGTGACTGGTTGTAAGAACAATTTCCCAGAGACAGGAAACAGGAACTGCTAATCTCTTAAGGCTTGATTCTGGAAGCTGGCAGTGCCCTTTGACCATATTCTATTGGTCAATCAGTCATAGAGCCTACATCCAGATTCAAGGGAAGGGAACATAAACCTCACCTCTCAAATGGGAGGACTAGCAAAATAATATGCAACCAACTTTAATTTACAAGTAAGATTGGTAAGAGAAACAATATAAACATTTTTAGTATGAATAAATACTGCTGGATTCTTTTCCGAAAGGGTTCATTCATGGGTTTAGCAAATATTTGAGGGATATTACTTGGCAGGAACTATGCTAGATATGGAATAAAACAGTGATCAAAGTAGACAAAAAAAACTTCGTTCTGATAGAGATGAATTGTCGTGGTAGATAGACAACAGTATGTGATGAGCTCTGGGTGTTATAAGCAACTAATGAATTACTGAACACTACACTGAATTTAAATTTTAAAATATTTGAGAAAACAGTATGTCAGGTGGTGATAAGTGTCATAAAAAAAATAAACAGAGAAAGAAACTAGGGAGTATCTGAGAAGAGAGGGCAAAATTTTAAATGGGTTCATCAAGGAAGGTTTCAATTTCAATTTTTTTTAAAGATTTTATTTATATGACACAGAGAGAGAGAGAGAGAGAGATCATGTACACAGAGAGAGGGAAGAAGCAGGCTCCCCACCAAGCAAGGAACCTGATGCGGAGCTTGATCCCAGGCTTCTGAGATCATGACCTAAGCCAAACACAGAGGCTTAACCCACTGAGCCACCCAGGTGCCCCTCAATCTCAATTTAATAGAAAAACAGCACATGTAAAAGGGAGAACATGCCTGCAATACCCACAGGACAGCAGCAAAAGCCAGTGTGGTCAGAGAAGAGTGAGCATGAGGGAGAAATATAAAAGCTAAGAGGTAAATGTGGGTGAGTCAGATTGTGTTATAATAGTTCATCCTGCCTACTAGAGATGCTTATTGTATATATCCTACTAGCCTATATTTATTGGGCATTTCCATGTTCTCTCTTGCCACCCACCCCTCAAGATGAAGTAAAATATTAAAACATATATACCCTTAATGAGAATTATTTATAGGAAATTAATCAACAAGTTTTCTATGAGGATGCTGAGAGAATAAGGTTCAACGCAGGCTACTTCAAAGAAGATAGCCTGAAGTATGCCGCCCAAAAGTTTAGGTTTGAAATGTTAGTGACAGGGAGATGGACGATGGGAAGGCAGCCCCGGACACGTTACATAAAAGTAGCAGATATCCTGGAGTAAGACATAGCAGAAAGTAGAAGACACGGAACTGAATAGGGATAACAGGCCCAAAAAAGACAAACCTCAACGGCTCCCAAAATTTTATTAGGATCAACTTTAATAAAAACTTCAAGTTTGAAAGTTGGAAGTGACTGTTTTAATTAGTTTTATAATTCTGCAATAATTATTTTCCAGAGGAAGTCTTCAGAACTCCCACATGCTTTCTTTACTCACAGTAAAAATCCTGTTCTTGCTATGTTTAAAAACGTCTTTGGGTTTTATACAGCAAGTCCTTTTTTGCTAAAGTCTATAGCTTAGAAAACATTTACTTTGGGAAAAAGTCTACAATAAAACATCTTGGGTCAAAAGCTTTTGTCTAGTATTCTTCTAAACAAAATCCAATGAAAGTATATTAGTGAGGTTCACAGTCTATCTGTGGCTTGCCATCAGGTTTCAGGAAAATGGCATTCACATCCTTTAACAGGTTTCAGGATAAGTTCTCGTTTGGTAATGTTTCCACATCTAACACCTTCAGACCCCTGAAGTTGAAATTAAAATGTTTTAAACAAAATAGCATTAATTCAACGCATCAAGAGACTTTTTAAAAGCCTTTTTCTCCTACGACAGGAATATTAGTGGTCATTTCCCAACTTCTCTCTTTAGCATATTGCAAACTGCGGCTTGTAAAAGACCTGCTGGTTAAATATCTTTAAATGGACTTTTCCATCAGGCCTCTATCAGGAACTTCTTTGAAAAATTTTGTAAATGAAAAGCTTAAGGATTCTCACACCATTTTTATTGGTCAGAAAGAAGAAAAAGATGCATCGTTGTTTCCTAAAGAGAGGACCACTTCCTAGGAATATTCTAGGCATTCATATAAGCAGAATTCACTCAACCAGACCTCCCAGGATCTTTCAATAAAATACTTTTCATTCCACGTAAGCTATAAATGTGAGCCCACAAGCTTTAAAGCTGGGAAACTATGTCTTTGTAACCCCCATTCCTCACCCAGCAAACATATACACATATATTCACTCACATACTTTTCTAGCACTCCCCAGGTGATTCTAATGTCAAGTCTGAAAATCAGGACAGTAGATATGACTCTCTGCTATCCACCGGCCATCTCCCTTCCTCCCTCCCACCCTCTCTTCCTTTCGTTTCTTTCTTTCCTTCTGTGTTTCTTTCTTTCTGTATTTCTTCTTTCCTTCCTTTTCTTTCTTCTTTCTCCCACCATCCCCTTCATCCCTTTCTTTCTTAAGTTGAGACTCCCCAAAGTTTTTTCTGAGTTACTTTAGTAACCTAAATAGGCTCTTAGATTCTAGGTTTGCTTTAGTTATACCCACTCTCCCTTCACCTATGCCTGGGTGATCTGACTGAAAAAACAGACATAATCAAGTTGCCTCCCTGTTTAAAATACTTCAATGGCTACTCACAGTACTTTAGTATAAAGTTCAAACTTCATTAAGTACATAAGATTCTTTATGGTCTGTGCCCTGTCTATAAATCCTTCTCTAGTCTTCTCTCCCATCATTACACCACATGCTGTATTCATTCTTACCATATTTCCTTTGAAAGTGTCACATTGGGGGCACCTGGGTGGCTCAGTGGGTTAAGCCTCTGTCTTTGGCTCAGGTCATGATCCCAGGGTCCTGGGATCGAGTCCGGCATCGGGCTCTCTGCTCAGCAGGGAGCCTGCTTCCCTCTCTCTCTCTCACTCTCTCTGCCTGCCTCTCTGTCTACTGTGATCTCCCTCTGTCAAATAAATAAACAAAATCTTTAAAAAAAAAGTGTCACTTTGTTTTTATATCTGTATGCCTTTGCTATTGTTCAGTTCAAATGTTCTCTCCCTTCAAGTCCCAATTTAGATGACATTTTAAGAAAACAAAATGTCTTTGATGCATCTGCTATGTATTCTATAGCACTTAGTATATACTTTTATTTAGGGTTAATGATGCTAAAACATCTTCTCCATTATAGTCTAAACTTTTTGAGTTTAGGGTTTAATTGTTGTCTACCTTTGTACCTTCAGTAAGAAATACAATACTCAGCACAGAATAACTCAAAAACTTCTGTGAATTGAAGGAGTGAGTGAATAATAATAGCCCCCCAAAACTATGTTATATAAATTGACTAGAGATCTTTGTGAGACATGGTAACCAATTTTAAATGCATAAAAGAAAGAGTTTTTCCATTTGGTTACAGAAGATTGTCTAGAATACATGAGTAGAAACTACAGAAAACATATTTCTACTCAATGTATAATTAGATCTTTTACAAATGGGATGGTTCTCTTTCAATAAAATGTTTACTTTCAGGGCACCTGGGCCGTTCAGTTGGTTAAGTCTCTGACTCTTGGTTTTAGCTCAAGTCATGATCTCAGGGTCCTGAGATCAAGCCCCAGCAGAATGCTTGCACTCAGCATGGAGTGTGCTTGTCCCACGCCTTCCCTCTTTGCCCCCCACCTCCAAAATATGTAAGTAAATAAACTAGTTGAAAAGTAAAATGTTCACTTTCAATATAACCATTAAAACAGAGTTTGAATGTATTTTTCACCAAATGGAAAAAAGATAAAGAAATTCTAAGATTGCTTCCAACTCTAAGATTTTTTTAATTTTAAAATAAGCATTTGATAAATAAACAATAAAACATTTTTTAGTCAGAGAAACTATTGCCCAAGATGAATGAAGTCCAAAGTAGAAAAAACCTGGCCATTAAAAAAGCATCCTTCATTGTATATCTAGCATTAAGATAAGAGCACCAACATACTTAGAAAAAGTTGTACTCTTATTCCAAGCTGTTATTCCATAAACCTAGTAAAATTCTGAGAGTAAGTGGATCAGAGAAAACAAATAACCACATTCGTATCAACCTCCTACCCTATACCCTAAAAGCTTTATGCACTGACAATGGATAATTAAGAGAATAAAATAGAAATCAAATCATTTATATTCTAAATCTTTTACTGTCCAAGAATACGCATCTCTTCTAATGAAAGAAAACCCAATAAATTACATTTAGAAAGAGCAACTCAATCACCCAAGCAGCCCCTGGCTGCCACCAAAAAAGATCAGAGGAAGTTATTATTAGAAACTTGGGAAAGACATATCAGAAATCACAGCAAAGACCTTGAATATTTAAAAACTCAAATAATTTCCATCTGGTTTTAAAATCATAAAAATATCTGCCCAAACATTGAATACATGGGGAAAAAAGATTAATCATACACAAGATTAGTAAACAAGAGGTGTACATAAAAGGAAACCCTTAGAAAATGTTGATGTAGATACTGAGAAACTGAAAGTGGGGAGTACAGACAGCATTTCTGCTAGGGAAAATTACACAGTTCACTCTTTCTGACCTATAGTGTCCTGCATTTCACATAAGAATTAATGAACTTTCCTAGTAAATCAAGAAAGAAAAATGCTTTACTTCATCGTAAATATTTATATGTTAACACATAATCTAAACCCTAGAACAAAAATATTTTAAAACAGCCAGGTCCCAAAAGAAATCTGTATTTAGCTCCTCCCTAAAACTCAAAAAGGACATCTCAAATAAGCATATTATTAAGCACAGAACATTTGTCAGAGGCCTCTAGATGAGCCTATATATCCCCATATAGTGACTTTACCTTGCCTTCACTTACATGGGCTTGTTATCAAGCTCTAGATGTTCTCTTCCGGGAAAGATTCTTCCCTAAAGGTCAAAACACACCCACTTCTTCTGAGAAGTGTAGTATTCTTGCACAGTCACCTAAAGTACCTGCAGTAAAGCCTAGCACATAGTCTGTTCTCAATAAAAGCTTGTAGAATAAATAAATGAAAAAAATCAACTGAGATAAATGGATGTAATCAGGCCTCCAGTGCCTTTTCCTTTTATGCAAATTTAAAACTTTTAGATACAAATGTTTTAGAATTTAAATTATTATCCTCTAGCATAGTACAACTGTCAATACCATCCCTAAAATATCTCCCTTAGCATATCTTTGAAAATTACCTTTGAAATCATTCAAAATATAAATAATTCAAATATGGAAATTCTACGATGTCTTCAAAATCATTCCCAAAATTGGGGTGCCTGGATAGCTCAGTCAGTTAAGTGTCTGCCTTCCTCTTAGGTCAGGATCCCAGGGTCCTGGGATCAGCCCTTCACTGGGCTCCTTGCTCAGCAGGAAGCCTGCTTCCCCCTCTACCCACCTCCACCCCATGCTCGCTCGCTTGCTCACTCTCACTCTATCAAATAAATAAATAAAATATTTTAAAAAAATTATTCCCAAAATGTGTTATTCAGCCTCCTAAAATTTAAGACAATGCTAGTGAACCTGTAAAATCTGCACATGCCTATTTTTTCAAGTTATTTTTCCTCCTGTAGACATGATGAATTTTTAGTAATCTATCAATACACTTTCCCCAGTCTGGGCTCCTCTTGGGATCAATAAGAGTACTTCTTATCTGGCCCTTCATTAAGGTTGTTGTCATGACCATGAGTGTACTTTTCCTCTAGCCAAAAGAACTAACTTTTACAGAGTGTCGAATATTTTTATTAAGTTAACAAACAGATTTCCAAACTCAGTTCCTCTTACAGTTGAAGCATACCATTGGATAGAATGATTCTCTTTATGTATACTGAGTTTCCCTCTCCTATCCCAATCACACATACACCTTAATAAACTTCCATCAAAACCATGGCTACAAGGAAAGATGAGTAAGAGCACATGAAATTCTTTTTGGGCTTATGGTGTGTTTTTCATTATCTCCACATAGCATTCTTTTAGGCTTGGCTGTTTAAAATCTTTTGTTATAGGGTTTGGAGAGTGTCTTAAAATATAAATATTTGTGGTAAAGGAAAACAAAATCATACAGTTTTTTATTCAAAACTCTTCCCCAGACATTAGAAGCTTATTTATTGCAAAAAGAGTTCTCCCCAGTGTGAGGAAAAAAGCAGGGGCACGAGGTATATCACCACAATACCTAAGCACAGACAGCCCAGTTTACATTATATTCACAGCATTGCTGCTCAGGGACATCTAATTCCCCACAGGCAGTGTGCTAATTGTCTTCCTATCTTACTTTTTTCAAAGCTCTATAAGCCCCCAAACTACAATAAGATAAGATGGAAATTATGAGCAACTGAACTACAACTGAACTCCAGGGCAGCAGTCCCTTTACTCTATCCCTCTTTAAGACATGCTTTAACCACTGCCTTTGGCCACTGCCAAAGCTATTAAGTTAAACTTACACCATCCAGACAACCTTGTTCCCCAAGCAAGCAGTCTGGACAACTGTGTCCTATTCTGTCTCAGCAACCTCAGCTCCCAGCCTAACTTGCTAACCATTAAATTTTCCCCTAATATCTCTTCAGGGGCCAAGTTCAGGCTGCAAGCAATGTAAAGCCAGTCTACTGGAAAGAGTTGAATACAACAGAAGGCAAACTGGCTCAAGGTAAAAAAAAAAAAAAAAAAAAAGAAGAAGAAGAAGAAGAAAAACAGGAAACGAGGGCTACAAAAGACAGTGATCACATCATATGTCATTTTTAAATTTCTTTTCAGTCTTTGTTCTCAAAATTGTAAAAAAAAAAAAAAAAAAAAAAGTATATTTTAAAAACCTTCCAGACCATGGTTTCCTTTATTTCATTTAGCTTTCTAGCTTCACACATTTGGCAACTACAACATGGTTATGAACTGCAAGGTATGTATAACGTATAAGTTATATATATATATACCAAACCCATTTTAAAAGATCCAGAGGCAAACAACATACTAGTAGCATTGTACCATGTATGTTAAGACAGAGAAATCTCTATGATGGAGTATGTCAATTAAGTAAATTATTGACTTATCCTAAAACCAAAACTAAACACAAGTGTAATATGCTGGAAATAACAATATCAGAGTGTTTTCCTCTTATCAAAAAGATACAGGTACAATCCTATCCAGCAATAGCAATGAAATTCAAATATATAATTATGCTTGAAGAATAGAGAGAACTAAAAACTCCAGATACCTGACAGAAACATCTAGACTATTAACTGAATTTCTCATCCTATTCTTACCACTCATTCATCATTTTTTGCCCATCATCATTAAACCCCCTTCGAAGAAGAAATTATCCTACCTGACTAGCCTGTGTGTGATTCCCAGTTTATGCTATAAACTTTTCAGATGTTTTCTCTTAAAGAAGAATTGTTTTGTAAACGTGTTTATCCAACACCCCGCACCTGAGTTCAAAGTAAGTTTTAAAAAATTTATTTTAGGGATGCCTGGGTGGCTCAGTTGGTTAAGCAGCTGCCTTCGGCTCAGGTCATGATCCTAGCGTCCTGGGATCGAGTCCCACATTGGGCTCCTTGCTCAGCAGGGAGCCTGCTTCTGCCTCTGCCTGCCATTCTGTCTGCCTGTGCTCACTCAACCTCTCTCTCTGATAAATAAATAAAATCTTAAAAAAAAATTTATTTTAGGGGCGCCTGGGTGGCTCAGTGGGTTAAGCCTCTGCCTTCAGTTCGGGTCATGGTCTCAGGGTCCTGGGATGGAGCCCTGCATGGGGCTCTCTGCTCAGTGGGGAGCCTGCTTCTCCCCTCTCTCTCTGCCTGCCTCTCTGCCTACTCATGATCTCTCTCTCTCTGTCAAATAAATAAATAAATTTAAAAAAAATTTATTTTAAAAGAACTTAAGATATTAATGAGGGAAATTTGATGAGGAGTATATGAGAACTCACTGTATTATCTTTGCAACTTTTATGTAAGTCTAAAATTATTCCAAAATAAAAAGGATATTTAGAGAGAGAGAGAGAGACCTTCTCAGCTACAAATGCTGGTCCACTTTCATCACGCTGCAACAGTGGTCGATTACTTTTATTTTCTTTAACTGTTTTTATATTGTTTTGACATGAAGGAATATCAATCTCATAAAAAGAATTATGAAACACTGCCTTTTCTTTGTTATTAAACAATCTGTAATAATATATTTATTAGAAGCATGATTAATTAATTTTCAAAATCCAATGAAGTATTATTATATAGTAATGTAAAGCATACACTATAGTAAATTGTGTTATGAGAGTGTATTTAGTGGTCTTGACTAACCTGTCTAGACCCTCATCAAAACCAGGCAACAAGTACTGACAAATAATTTTATAGTACAAAAAAACTTTGTGTCCTAATAAAGAAAACTAGAATTAATATTTCTACTACAAACCATTTATCATTCCATCCAGACAGACAGTTATCCAAACTGCAAGTATGAGAAGCTGACAGAAGGTAGATGCTTCTTCAGATATTAAGTTGATACCACACTAATTCTCCAGACCACAGTATCTCTCCAGTTTCTTTCCCTATTAAATACAGGGGTTGGGTCAGATTATCTCTAAGGTCCCCATATGCAATAACATCCTATGGCAATGCCTGTGTACCCTGGACTCTCTCTGTCACAGTCCAAGTCTGCCAGGACTCTTGGCTTCACCTATCTCATGCTCTCAGAGCTAGAGGTCATCTTAAGCAATTTCCTTTAGGGCCAGGACAAATCACCTTAGTGACAGAGGAAAAGCAATGAAGTGAGTTGGGCCACTACATGGAACAAAATTTTCTTAGTGTTAGGGAATAGCAGTTTTTCCCACTAACTTATTTTAGCTTCTATTTGGGAAGAGTGTACTCAATACCTACTTACCCTTCAAATCTTAGCTACAGCATCATTTTTTTAAATGAAGTGTTCTCAACCCAACATGAGTAGGTTCAATGCCCTTTACATTAAAATTCTCAGGGTTGGTACCTTTCCTACATACTATTTACCAATCACAGTCACAATTTCACATTCATTTGTGTGATTATTCATTGTGTCTTTCTCTCTCTAAGCTCTAAACTCTATAAAAGCAAATATTGTGCCTATGTTTTTTTAAACTATCTTATTATCAGTTATAAGTAAATTTAAATCTTAAAAATCTTCAGTCTTTAAAGTAATGTTAACTATTTCTATATTAAGAAAAACTTTATGATTTTTCTCTCAAAGCAAACAAAAAGGCAGAGCTAACAGTTATGGAGTAACACACACATATATATCTTTATTAGAGCTTAGTGTAAAGAAGCCTAGAGAATAATTACAAACTTGGTTGGGTTCAGATTGCAGTTCCATCATTAACTAGCAGTATCTATGGGTAAGTACAGAAAAGTTTAAGGCCTTAGTGTCAGATAAAACTGGTTTTAAATCCTGACTCTGAAAGATAAGTTGAGTGACTTTGAACAAATCACTCAACCTCTTTGAGCCCCAGATTTCTTCTCTATAAAGTGGGGCAAGTAAAAATGGTAACAGTTACAATCACAGCAGAAAAGGAAGGGAACATCCAAACTGGGTAAATAAGGAGAATTTAATGAAAGGATTATTTAAAAAGGTGTGGGCAAGGGAAGGGATGTAAATAAGTACTGGTGGAGCGTCCCAAATCTACCAAAGCAGAGAGCCGTAATTGCTCAGCCTTCTTTCTTCCTTGGCCCCAGCCTGGCTGGAAGAAGGAAAAAGTTATCTGACCCCAAAGAACTATAGGTAATGTTGTAGCCACAGCAGAAGGCTCGCAAAGGAGTAACATAGCCATGGCCAACATGTGGTCTGGCAAAGAGCAAGGAGGATAAAGACAACTTCCTCTCTCACCCACCGCTCTCTGATCTCTGACTTATGTGTTCCATTGACAAAGGAGTCTAGTTAATGAGGTACACAGAGGTAAGCCTCCCACTACACAGAAGATGAAAAAGAGTGAAAAAGAAACTTTGAGGACAAAAAGAGAAGATCCAGCACAAGTCCCTGCCAATACTTCACAGAATTAAAGAGCTAATGATAAAAAGATTATAGGGGCGCCTGGGTGGCTCAGTGTGTTAAAGCCTCTGCCTTCTGCTCAGGTCATGGTCTCAGGGTCCTGGGATCGAGCCCTGCGTTGGGCTCTCTGCTCGGCAGGGAGCCTGCTTCCCTTCCTCTCTCTCTTCCTGCCTCTCTGCCTACTTGTGATCTCTGTCAAATAAATAAATAAAATCTTAAAAAAAAAAAAAAAGATTATATGCATGAAGGTGTCCAGCACAATGCCAGCCACACAGAAAACACTCAGCTAATGTGAACTCCCATTCTACTGTAGTTTTGTTGGGCCTTTAGGTCACCAAAAAACAAATGAAGAAATTGTAATCACAGAGAACTCCAAGGTTCCTTCAAACTCTAATTGCTGTATCTGTGCTCCAACTCCTCTTACTTTTATAAAACAGAACCCTCATTTCAGGCAAGTTCTTCTTTGTGGCTAAACAGAAGTCTTTATTTGGCTCATTTGGCTGTTCAACAATATTTGAGAAACCATCCTGCCAAGGAGCCTTCCATACCTAACAGAAAGCTTTCCTTTAAAAACCAAGAGTGAAAAATGAGGATTGTGGTAGGTATATAGACAATTTGGCAAAGTTATCTTAGCTAAAAGAAATTACTCACAAAATATTTTCCCTATTTTCATCAAAGCCTGCTCCTCCCAAAGCAACATGCTCTTTCACTCTAATTCCTTAACAGAAGCTGAGTTAATACAATTACTGAACCAGAATGACTCATCCTAATTGCATGGATACGTATCTAGAATAACATGATTGGATTTATCCTATTCAAGTAATTTGAGATAACAGGAAATTAAGAGGGAAAGCAATTCCAAATGTTCTTGGGTAGAATGGAGAGGAGAAGATACAAAGAGAAAAGGAGTATGTCTTATTCTGAGCTTTGATCAGGAGAGATTTTACCCCAGTAAAAGACAGTTTTTCCCTCCTCTGTATATTTGTACTTTGTTCTGTAACAGTTTCTAACTATTTCTTGAGACAGGAAGTTTTCTCTCACAGTTTACTACGTCAAGCAAGCAATTTGAAATTGCTGTTGCCTCTAGAAAAAGTTCTCTTCGACAACCCACCCTGTCACTCCCCAAAATACCCACAAATCCAGCTCCCTCAATTTTTCACATCTCTGGTCAAACATCACCTTACCAGATAGGTGTTTCCTGACCATCTTATCCAGATAGCAGCTCCATCCTATCACTTTCCCTCTGACCTTAATTTTTCTCCACATTACTCATGGCCCCAATATATATTTTATTTGTCTGTCTTGACCTATTTAACTGCCATGAAATCAGGGATGGTGTCTGTTTTGTTCCCAGGGCCTATAACTGTCCCAGTAGATAATGAATAATCAAAAAGCATTTGTTCTTGGCTGTACAAAGGCAAAGTATACCAAGGAAAAGAGATTCTGTACTTTTCACTGCAGTATACAAAATATGACTATAAGATACATATATTTATTTTTAACATACTCACACACTCACACACACATCAAAACCTATACATACAAATTGTGTATTGTTCTGTTTAAAGTTTGCAACCTGGGTAGCTATACATATATTTACACTAAGTTGCCATTACTTAAGATTTATCAAGAGTTTCATTTTACCACAGACATCAGATCAAATTCTTTTGAACAATGTCAGCTCTAGCAAAAATTCAACCTCTGAAAGTGAATTTTATTTTCTTACATAATCCAAAATGACTCAAAGTAAGGGATGGCAAGTGAAGTTGATAGCAGGTTGGGTGATACTAGCTGTGGACATTAAGGATTACTTTGGGACATTACTTTAGGACACTAAGGATTATATTAAACATTAAGGATGACTATATGAAATAATAAGACCTTGATTTTTCAGAAGTTGGATCTAAGACAATTACCCCATAAAAGGAGCTACAGACATTTCATACAGTGGCCATATCACCATAATCAGTGCATTTTCCTTCAGAGTAACCACTCTGAGGGAAAACTGCCACTTTAATGAAAATATTCTAACTTTAATTTCAAAAAATGATCCCATTGTCCCCTCCCCCATAGATGAATCTCAGATTTTCTTCCCTAAAGTTAAGTGGGAGTTTAAAATAGTTTCCATGAATTTCACTCCCCCTGAACTCTTAGAAGACATATATTTTTAAAGATTTTATTTATTTATTTGACAGAGATCACAAGTAGGCAGAGAGGCAGGCAGAGAGAGAGAAAGGAGGAAGCAGGCTCCCTGCTGAGCAGAGATCCCGATGCAGGGCTCAATCCCAGGACCCTGGGATCATGACCTGAGCCAAAGGCAGAGGCTTTAACCCACTGAGCCACCCAGGCACCCCTTAGAAGACATATTGTAAGGTATACATCCTCACACTGTGTTTCAATTATGGGACATTATTTTCCTTCTCCCTAGAAATCTAAATCTAAATAAAATGATCTCTGGTGTATATAGACATTCACAGTTTATTCCAGAACTTATAAAATGAACCAAAAGAAATGGTTTCTGACCCTGTGAGGTTTCTGGGAAGTATTAGCACTTAGTACAAACCAAACCAAACTAGGACACGCGAGCTACTCACAAATATAGACCATGTTGATCCAAAATCCTTGGGTAGCCCAAAAACTTGAAAAGCCCATAAACTAATGGTATCCAAAATTCTTGGCTTGGTTACTAAATACAGCATGAATATCCAACTAGTTTCTAGCTAATAGACACATGAAATTAAGTGATCACTTGGTCTTTTTTTCCTAAAACTTACTATCAAACATAAATAATTTATGGTAGGTACAGTCCCTAAAAACATCAGGAAATGCTTTTTAAAAATAGACCTTTTGGATTTGTGGTAAGTCAAATACTGCCCTCCCTTCAAAGATATTAGGCTTTAATCTCTGGACCCTGTAAATGCTACCTTATAAGGATAAACTATTTTTATAAATGTAAGACCTTGAGATGTAGCGTCTATTCTGGATTATTCTGGTAGGCCCTAAATGCAATCACATATATCATTATAAGAGAGAGCAGACACATAGAAGAGAAGGAAACAATGTGACCAGAGAGGCAGAGATTGGAGTGATACAACCACAAGCCAAGGAATGCGAGCAGCCACAAAAAGTTAGAAGGGGCAAAAAAGAAATCTCCCAGAGCCTCTGAAGGGAGCACGGCCCCTGCTGACACCTTAATTTCAGCCCAGTGAAACTAAATTTTGGAATTCTAGCCTCCAAAACTGTAAGAGAATATATCTTTGTTGTTTTAAGCTACCTACTCTGTGCTAATTTGTTACAAGAGCCTTAGGAAACAGTTTTATTGAGATATAATTCACATGGTATATAATTCAACCATAAAGTGTACAAGTCAATAGTCTTTAGAATATTCACAGAATTGTGCAACCATAATCATAATCAATTTTAGAACATCATCAACTCAAAGAAGAAATCCCATATCCACTAGTCACTCACCATTTCTCCACAACAAACTGGGAATCAACAAGTTTTCTTGGATCTATGGGTGAATCAAGATCACACAACAAACCACTGGCCCCAAATTATGAGAGGTAGACAGGCAGATACAGAGAATTGTAACTTACCAGAGCAAGAACCCAGGAGCGGAAACATCCTTGGAAACCAGTACCGGCGTAGAAAAATCTAGACTATACTTGATCTGTTGCTAGAAACTCAGTGTGAACAAACTTGAGAGCTAAAAATTCCTGGGAGAGTTTGTAAGTCTTAAGAGTTGTAAGAGAAGAGAGAGCTCCTTCACTTTTGTGAGTATTCTCCCCAGGAGCCCCATGAGGTTTTCACAGAGATGATTAAAGAAAAATCCCCTTGTGCTTCCATTGGGGGAAAAGAAAAGTATTCATTTTGAAATAAGCCCAAGAACTCTGCTCTTCTTAACAAAATAATCTATTTCACTAGAGCCTACGAGACCTGGAGGAAGGGAACTACATAACTGCAGCCTCTTCTGGTCTTCCTGTTCCACCTAAGGGTATGTGTGTGTTTGTGCAGAAGGGGTGGGGGAGAGACATGAGAAGCACTTTTGAAGGTCACAGCTCAGGGGCACAGGCGCACTAAAATCTAAGACATAATCACAGATTACAGAATGCTTCCTCTCCCCCCACACCTTACCACCACATAAATAAGGCCTATATACTAAAGTTCATTTGAACCATATATTATGTCCAGCTTTCAACAAAAAAATTATAAGGTACATTAAAAGGCAAAAACCACAGTTTTGAAAGACAGGGCAAAGCATCAGAACCACATTCAGATATACCAGGAACATTGAAATTATCACCAGAGTCTGGGAATTTAAAGATAACTATGGTTACTATGCTAAGGAATCAAGAAAATGAGAAGACAAGCCACAAACCTGGAGAAGAAGACTGATATACAAAATGTATAAAGAACCTTTACACTACAACCAAGTGGGATTTATCCGCGGGATGCAAGGTTGGTTTACATATGCACATCAACCAATGTGATATAGCACATTGGCAGACTGAAAAAACAAAACAAAACAAAACACGTGATCATCTCAATAGAAGCAGAAAAAGCATTTGACAAGATACAACATTCATTCATGACAAAAACATTTCTTCTCAACAAAATAGGTTTAAAAAGAAATTTCCTTAACACAATAAAGGCCATTTATGAAAAGTCCACAGCTAATTATAATCAGTAGGGGGAAAATAAATGAAAGCTCTTCCTCTAAGATCCAGTGTAAGGCAAAGCTATCCACTCTCACCACTTTCATGCAACATAGTACTGAAGTACTAGCAAGAGCAATCAGACAAGAAATAGAAATAAAGGCATCCAAATTAGAAAGGAAAAAGTTAAATTATCTGTTTGCAGATGACATAATCATGAAAGAAAAAAATCCAATGAATTTTAATATATGTTAATGTGTTCAACCTCATGTCTAATCAGACAAATACAAATCAAAACCAAAATGAGGGTCCACTGTATTCCAAACCAATTAAGAAAATTTTAAAAGTCTGAAAATACCATGTGTTGAGTGAGGACGTGGAGCAAGCGGAAACTCTCAAACTGCGCTGCTGGGGGTACAGATTGGTACAGTTACTCCGGGAAAGCAAGTGGATAGACACCCTCCACTAAAACTGAATATATACGTATCTGTGGTCCACCAATTCTACCCAAGGACATTCCCTAGAGAAACTCTTGCATATCTGCATTAAAATAACATACAAGAACATTGGCAGCAATCTGTCCTTAACAATCCAAAACTGGAAATTTGGAAACAACAAGGTGTCCAACAACAGCAGAATGAATAAATTTTAGTATATATCAACAATGCGATACTACACAGCAATTAAAATGAAATAAAAACCTTAACAAGATGGTTGGCTGTTAAGAACAAAATATTAGGGGTGCCTGGGTGGCTCAGTGGGTGAAAGCCTCTGCCTTCGGCTCAGGTCGTGATCCTGGGGTTCTGGGATGGAGCCCTACTTCAGGCTCTCTGCTCAGCGGGGAGCCTGCCTCCTCCTTTCTCTCTCTCTGCCTGCCTCTCTGCCTACTTGTGATCGCTGTCTGTCAAATAAATAAATAAAATCTTAAAAAAAAAAAATACTAAGCAAAAGAACCAGAGATGACAAGAAGATAAACATGACTATTTTCATGAAGTTTTAAAATGTGCAATACTAAAATTATTACTATTTTTTAGCAATGTGCATCATTCATGTAAAATTTTCAGACTATTTGGTTTAAGCAGATACCAAAGATTTTTTTCTTTTACATTTTACACACAAGGGAAAATGACAGCTAGAGACCTATACAAATGTTTTTTTTTTTTTTCTTTGTCAGTACATTTTGTAGAAAAAGGGAATGATTAAGTAGTCATTCAGTCTAGAGAGAAAAAGAAGAAAGTCTCATTAAAGGTGGTAGATTTTTGACTGACAGTCAAATGAGAACCAAACTGATGGGCAATTAATTTCTGAAACAAACTTTAATCTCATTTAAGTCCATTAGAAAATTGTTCAAGGGCTCTATCAGGAACACTCCCCTTTGCCAAGAAAGTTATTGTAAATTATATCACACAGGAAGGTTCTATTCCAGACCAGAGTGGAAAATTTTTCTTTTATAGTACATAAAGTACAAAACTAAAAGAAAAGCAAGGAAATCATTGCCGTAAATGCAAGACAGCATTTACCTCAAGCCAGAGCAAGAGAATGTTATTTGAGAAGAGACACATAGGACATCTAGAGCGCTGAGGGCTACAGTTACATGCAAAACTATTCTTTTCTTTTCTCTTCTTTACTTTTCTTTGTTCATTAGATTGTTTTTCATTTTACTGTTATTCATTAAACTGGAGTACTTTTCTATACATGTATTCTATAACTCAATTTGAAAGTTCAAATTCAACATGAAAATCTGAGACACAGAGTGATTAAGTGATTTGCATATTTCACACCCACATGAAATGTGCTGCTGGAGTACCAAATCTTATATGATAGAGTCTTAGCATAAAACTGCCTTCTCTAGTCCTTCTAAAAAGCCTTCACATTCCTTCCATCCCACAGTGATTATTTCATCATCTGTTCTCACAGAACTCATTGTTTAAACACCTCAAGGGCAATTAACTATGAAGTGTCTCACAACCATTCCTATACTGTTATTTAGCCTTTCACGTTCTATGCTGTGTCTTCTAGTTTATGACTTGGCACACAGTATCCTCTTGATATACATTTATTTATAAGAAGCAATACAGAGTCTAAGTGTGAATCCCACATCAGAACAGATGATGTTAAAGCAGTGTTCCAGTATTTATCATCATCGTTTCAAAAACACCTTTCTTGAATCCAGCTCAAAGTGTTGGAAATGAAGGCTCATGCCTTTCTTCCATCAGTCAGAAAACACTCTTACCCTTTCTACAAACCCAAAGAATGGTGGCCACTTGAAAGCCATTTGTTATTCAATTATGCAGCATCTCCTCTAGGGATTCATTAAGGACTTTGAGACTTAAAAATAGCAGAACAGTTTCTGTGCAGGGCGGAAAAAAGTAATACCTTGGAATATGATGTAGAGTGAGGACACATTACTTAATTCACACTATCCTTATGAGGGGTGAACTTAATTCTGATCATGAACTGCTTTCCTAATATGAATTTACTTTGCAGTTTCCATTCAAAGCACAAAGCTCAATCATTCTTTCAACAAATACTTAAGTATCTACTACATGCCTGTCACCAAGCCAAGACATAATGACATGACATCCTGAATGTTCTTTTTTCTCCTTGCCAAACATATTTTCATTTATTGATGGTCATTATCAAGGGAGAAACATATTTCATAAGTTAGCAAATAGTTCTTTTCTTTGTAACATGCTATTGAAAGCAAGGCATCAAAATATAATAGCTATAACATTTCAGGGTGAAGTGCCAGACCAAGATGCAAATTTTAAGAGCTGGTATTTTTTAAAAATGGTTATAAAACTCTGGAATCCCTCACTTGCATTTAGGGCATTAAAAAATGAGGGAAGAACAGGACTTGGGGAGAAAGATTTCCTCAAAGGATACCCCCCTACCTCTTTTCCTCCATGAAAGAGATGTGGGAGAAGTACTAGCTCCTAAAACAAAATCTAATGACGGGCTTCAAGGATATGTATCCCTCAGAATTTATTAAGATTTCTGTGAAGAAAACGCTGGGCATTTTATGAATCCATATTTTTCCAAGGGGAACGTGAATTCTTCATCACTAATCTCCTTCTGTTAGAGAAGAACCCAGTGAGCTGGTGTCTGACTGGAAATTCTAAAGAGCAAGAGATAGGTAGGCTTCCAGCATTGGCAAAGGGAAAGCAGCTGCTGCTTCATTTACTGTGTTTCCTGGGGCAAAGACGGTGGAGGGATTCCCATGACCGAGATAGAGGATATATACGAGTTAATAGTCAGCAGTTTAGGTCTGGACAAAAAGAGCTATCTAGAAGAAACTGAAAACAAGCAAGCCTTCAGATTCCCAAGTAGTTTATTAATTCATTTCTCTGCTTCTGCCCTTGCCCTGGTCAGTGCATTTTACCACAGAAGTCAATGTTTCTGTTAAAACATAAGTCAGGGGGCTCCTGGGTGGCTCAGTGGGTTAGAAGCCTCTGCCTTCAGCTTGGGTCATGATCCAGGGTCCTGGGATCGAGCCCCACATCAGGCTAGTCTGCTCAGTGTGGAGCCTGCTGACCCCTTTCTCTCTGCCTGCCCCTCTGCCTACTTGTGACCTCTATCTGTCAAACAAATAAATAAAATCTTAAAAAATAATAAGTCAGCTCATGTCACCCCTCTGCTCAAAATCATCCAGCGGCTTCTATGTCACATGAAGTAGAAGCGCAAGAGCTCACTAGATCTCTGAGGCTCTACACAATCAGACTGCGTGGCCCACACCCTTATTTTCTCCCCTGTCCTCAGCGCTCCACAAAGTAGGCGCACTGGCCTCTTCTGTTCCTCACAGTCATCATCAGGTCCTCTGCACTTGCCAGGCCCTCTGCCTGGAATGTTTCCATGCCTTGGAGTCCTTACCTTTTTCACAAAGCCTTTCCTGAGACCCTCATTTAAAATTTCAATGCTTCTCCTAACACTATTTCCCTTTCCCTATTTTATTTTTAACTCTCATCACTACCTAATTTCTATGTGTGTGTGTGTGTGTGTGTGTTTATACCTTATGCATATATATTTATATATATATGTATACTCCACATGCAGGTTATGTATATTATGTATGCCATGCATATATAGGCATAGATGTATAGATACATATTTATATATACATGTGTAATACATACATATATATCTTGTATATTTAAGAAATAATACTATAGTATAATTACATTTGTGTGCATGTGTATATAAAATTATGTTCCCCACTAGAATCACAATTTTCACAAAGGCAGGGATTTTATCTGCTTTTTTTCATTGTTATGTACCACTGTTACGTACCAAAGGGCTTAGAGCAGTGTTTGGCATAAAGCAGTTGCTTGATAAGTGTATGTTGACTGAATGAATGCATTTTAATAAAA
Organism: Mustela nivalis; assembly: GCF_964662115.1. Lineage (NCBI taxonomy): Eukaryota > Metazoa > Chordata > Mammalia > Carnivora > Mustelidae > Mustela > Mustela nivalis. The sequence continues at coordinate 154,381,588 of NC_139022.1, read as the reverse complement.
TTTGGGGGAATGAAAATATTGCTAGGTGGCTGTTCCAAAAGGAGGCCATAAGGGAAAAAATCAGAATACCCTAGAGGAGGAAGTTACCAAAACCACATACAAATTTGCTGGAAGCAGTAGGTTTGGGCCTTTTGCTCCTTCCTTTTCCACAAGCCCAGTGCACAGATTTCAGTCAGCAACGGTTATGATCTGTGATTTTCCCCTCCTGGGCTGAATGAAAACTTAAACAAGCCAGGAAATGTTTGCACAGACATGAAAGCAAAAGGAAAAAATCTAGGGCATGAACCATGTTGGACTGCTAAGTATGATAACTATCATGATTTCTAAGTAGAGTTAAGAAAATGTATTTTTCTTTGACTCCAAAATTTTCTAAAATGGGTTCCGACCTTTAAAAATCCTGAGTCCATGGGGTGCCTGGGTGGCTCAGTTGGTTAAGCTTCCACCTTCAGCTTAGGTCTTGATCCTGGGGTCCTAGGATGGAGCCCTGCATCAGGCTTCCTGCTCTGTGGGAAATCTGCTTCTCTCTCCTCCTCTACCTGTTGCTCTCCCTGCTTGCACTCTCTCTTTCTCTCCCTCACTCTCTGTCAAATAAATAAATAAAATCTTAAATAAATAAGTAAATAAATATTTTTTAAAAAAGAAAATAAAAATCCTGAGTCTAGAATTCAAGTGTGAAAAAGAGGCAAAGTTATAGGTGGCAGAGGAGTGAAGAGCAGAAAGACTGCAACATGAACATGGCCTTCCTACCTCCCCTTCAACATGACTTCTACAGTTTCTTTCCAGATAACCAAGAAAAACTCCAAGGTTTTAAGGGAAAAGGAATAGGGTATATTAAAATTAGCTGAATAATATATAAGCAATACCTCAGATTCAAATAAACCTTAAAACATACGCTTAACACATAAACACTCATGTACACACATGAATACACATTCGCACATGCTCACAAGCATACCGACAAGCATATTCTGAGGGTCCCTCATCCTAACAGGTCACAAGGAACCACAGCTTTAAACTTCTCAGGCTGTCCCAAATGTCAAGGCCCACTTCACACAGGAGTTCATTCACTCTGCCATGTATCCCATTTCAATCCATTTCTGCACAGAGAGGACAGGAACAAATTGAAGTTACAAATAAATATGCTGGAGGTTTACCCAAAGCAAGAGAAAGTCTTAACTACAGTACAATAGTAATGAGAGTAGTAGTAGCAGCAGTAATAGTAATAACAATAGTAAGAGGAGGAACAGTAACAGTAACTATCCCTCTTGAGCATTAGTGCAGATAAATGGTTCTAATGCATGATGTCGTATGAATCCTCACGTTCCCTTAAAGTAGATTAAGGGACACAAAATATTTATTTCTTAAGAAACCAGTGTCCAGTGTAGTTTTAAGTCATGGGCTTTAACAATTTAGCAAGTCAGAGAAATAAAAGATAAAAAGAAATATTTTTAATGCAATTACAATTTCTTATTCCTTGCACATCAATGGGAGTAAGCTGTAAGAATATACAGGGACCTCACTGCAAATAACAGTGAATTAGGAAAAAGGCTACAATGTCCCCACACACATTTACCTACACAGTGCAGGCCATCAGTGCATAAATGAGTGAACAAGTAAGTGAGTGGAAGAACAAACAAACAAACAAACAAACAAAAAAATATTGCACTCCTCTTTGACTTCTTCATTGCCTAAAAAACAAAACTCTTTATTCCTCTTGAGTAATTTCTCTCACTAGATCTTTCTATCTCCAGACACAGCAAACTCTCCAGTATTTTCTGGATAGTAACAGATATTCCAGAGTTCTCTGATGGTCACAACTAGTCAGTCATCCCTTCCATTCTGTCCCAATTGCCACTATCCTCATTCAAATTCAAATCCATATCATAAAGTCAAACACTTCCGCCCAACACTCCAATCCATCTTCCACCTTGTCCCAGGTGAAGCTGCCTTTTATGTCACTTAGCTTACATCACAAATCCTCAAATGGCCCTTCACCCCCTACACAAAGGACAGCCTTTCTACTCCGACATTCAAAACTTTCAGCAATCTGACACGTCCCCACACCTCCTCTTTTATCTCCTGCTACCTCTCAACATATACGTTAAATTCAGTCATTCTTTACAGTCCATAATTTTGCAAAGTCTACTACATTTTCCCTCTGTTCACATCTTTGTTCGTGCCATTCCTTGTATCCATAAATATCTCCGCTCAGCTTCAGCTATGAAAACTCTGTCCATTGCTCAGATGCCAGTTCTAATTTTCTCCTTCAATATGTAATCTGTGATTGACTTAGTCACAAACACCCTCTTATCAGATAGACCCTGTTATCCCTAAAAAAAGCTTCTGAGATTAAAAAAATAAAAAAGCATCGATTTGCATAACTATAGAGTCTATTATTATACAGCTCAATGTTTTATTAACTGTGCTTCAAAGTGCCTCAAAATTTTTCAAAAAAAACCCAAACCAAAACAAAACATGCCAAAAAATAAGTTTCTTGTCAGGTAGCTTTGTAAAAAGCTCTATATACTCTTGTCTTGGAGATTCACAGTGAATATTAGCATATCAAAGGCTCTGAGAATCCTGCCTTGAAGAAATATGATTAACTTGGTTTAACTCCGTACTTCCCAAGTATATTTGATGAGATTCTCCAGTTTTCATATATATCAATAAAGCTTTCTTAGAAATCTAGTTTTCCATGGGTCACACTCTAGGAAAACACTAATCTAATACTATCTAATACAACTCCCTCAAGGTAAGGGATGATAAAATTGGGCTCCAGAGAAGTGAAGTAACTGAATAAAGACAATGGGTTAGTTTGTGGAAGAGTCTGTATACCCCCATGTCTCTTGCCTTCCAAACCAATGCACTCTCATTATATCACTATTATCAAATTATATGATAGCATGAAATTGTATGCTTGGAATTTTTATTTTATACTTCACTAAACGTCTTAGACATTGAAATCCTTTTAGCAGTAATTTGCTTTGGGAGGAATAGATTATAGGCACAAAATAAAGCCATACTTTAGCCCAATGAAGAGTCTCTATATACACAGACACAAAGAAATTAATCAGGGAAGCTAATATCTGTATAGTGTCTAGGGATTAGAATTCATATTACCTAGCTGAATTTAGAGAAATCTAAACTTCTAGGATACCCTATGGACAAGGTGGTTAAGAAAGGGAAGTCTAGAGTCATATTATACAAACAGGCACAAGCATAAAATAAATAAATAAGTAAATCCTTCTCAGGGTTTCCTATACAGGATTTTCCCTTATCACAAGCCTCAGTAAAAACAAAAACAAAAGAAAAGCGTATTTTTGTGTAATGAGATCTCAGCTGGACCTATCATTTGTGAAAAATACTACTGATTGCCTGCTCAACACCTTCTCCTTCCATTTTTCCTTTCGATTTGGTCAGAGAATGTACAGCCATCTATTCAAGAAAGGTGAGCTCTTCCCCCATTTCCAAAAGATAAACCATAATTTGTCTATGACAATCTTGATTATTCTCACTGTATTTCCCAGTGGACTGAAAAGCGAGAATATAACCAATATGCAAGGATAGTATATTGAGATTTCTGGAGAAGATCTTTGCCCCTTATAAAAGAGAGGTGTTGGATTAGGACCACTTTTCATACCATCCTGTATTCCTATAATGCGGAAGTAATGTCTGAACCACTGAAACCCGTCTTCATACGGTAAAGAATAAGCCGAGGAACAAAGGCTAATATGTTGAGGCTGGCAGAACAGAAGGTTTTCAGAAAAAAAGGACACTCTCCCCTCACAGTACTCTTTTCTTTCTTCTATTTCCCTTCCAATCCTCCAGACCATGCATCCTGAGTCAGGCTCTCCCTACCTTGCTTCTGTTTCTGCCTTCACTTCTAGAAATGGATAGTTTTCCACAAAGTCCCCACTGCCACTTCAATGCAAATATTTAAACACTTATGATTACAGATTTGCTACATATACCTATCCACCACTTCTCCAACCTTCCAGACTGGAGTTCCTTCTCTTCTTCCCATCTATCAGCACCTTTTGGAAAGAATATTTTAATGAAAGCAACAAAGACAAATTTATAGTTTTACTGAAGGCCATGCTGCTTCCCTAAGACTCCTTGATGACAGAATATCCTATCTCTTCTTATCCACTGAACTACTTTAGCAGTATATTGATTAGTACTCAATAACTACTTTTTCATTAAAGTACAAAAAATGTAGGCCTAATTAATTTATTCCAAGAAAAAGAAAAAGGTCAAGAACATTTGGTTAATTTAACATTTGATTAAATGAAAGGAACTGTCTAAATAAAATGAGAAATAAGTTCTATCAATGCAAGGGTATTTCAGAACATATTTTTTTCCTTTTTTTTTAATTGTTATGTTTAGTTAGCCAACATGTTGATAATATGGTGACCATAGTTACAACATCTCATATTTGTTTAGTGTTTTGTGAGTTAAAAAGAGCCTATACCTATTACCTCATCTGAGCATTTTTCATGTGATATATCATTTTTAGGTATAACAAGTTTGTACAATAACATTGTTAACAATTTGAGAGGCAGCATATGATCAGAATTTATTTCTTTTTTTTTAAATTTTTTATTTTTTATAAACATATATTTTTATCCCCAGGGATACAGGTCTGTGGATCACCAGGTTTACACACTTCACAGCACTCACCAAAGCACATACCCTCCCCAATGTCCATAATCCCACCCCCTTCTCCCAACCTCCCTCCCCCCAGCAACCCTCAGTTTGTTTTGTGAGATTAAGAGTCACTTATGGTTTGTCTCCCTCCCAATTCCATCTTGTTTCATTGATTCTTCTCCTACCCACTTAAGCCCCCATGTTGCATCACCACTTCCTCATATCAGGGAGATCATATGATAGTTGTCTTTCTCTGCTTGACTTATTTCGCTAAGCATGATACGCTCTAGTTCCATCCATATTGTCGCAAATGGCAAGATTTCATTTCTTTTGATGGCTGCATAGTATTCCATTGTGTATATATACCACATCTTCTTGATCCATTCATCTGTTGATGGACATCTAGGTTCTTTCCATAGTTTGGCTATTGTGGACATTGCTGCTATAAACATTCGGGTGCACGTGCCCCTTTGGATCACTACGTTTGTATCTTTAGGGTAAATACCCAGTAGTGCAATTGCTGGGTCATAGGGCAGTTCTATTTTCAACATTTTGAGGAACCTCCATGCTGTTTTCCAGAGTGGTTGCACCAGCCTGCATTCCCACCAACAGTGTAGGAGGGTTCCCCTTTCTTCGCATCCTCGCCAGCATCTGTCATTCCCTGACTTGTTGATTTTAGCCATTCTGACTGGTGTGAGGTGATACCTCATTGTGGTTTTGATTTGTATTTCCCTGATGCCCAGTGATATGGAGCACTTTTTCATGTGTCTGTTGGCCATCTGGATGTCTTCTTTGCAGAAATGTCTGTTCATGTCCTCTGTCCATTTCTTGATTGGATTATTTGTTCTTTGGGTGTTGAGTTTGCTAAGTTCTTTATAGATTTTGGACACTAGTCCTTTATCTGATATGTCGTTTGCAAATATCTTCTCCCATTCTCTCAGTTGTCTTTTGATTTTATTAACCCAAACACATATTTCAATTGTAAGTTGATCTGAAGCTTTGAAAAAAAAAATGAAAACAAAAAATAAATTCTCCAGATTGGAGTCCATTGCATTAGGTAGGCCACATCTGGGACACTCGTGTTTATTTCTGCATGCTGTATTGTAAAAGGGACACTGTCAAAACAATGTATCAGACAAAGGTAACCAAGATGATGTCTGGAAATTGTCTTAAATGAAAAATGTGAGAACTGGAAATATTCAGCCTATTAAAGAAACAATTTCGGGATGACATCACAGACATCTTTAAACTCAAGGGCTATCAAGTGAAAAGGTGGCAAGAGTCTTTCCCTCATGGTTCTGATAGCAGAACTAGGGTCAATGAGCAGAAGTTAAAAAGGCTAAGTGATCAACATTAAGAACATAGAGGATTTTCTAATACCCCTCTCTCCCATTGTTCTCCAATCTTCCAGGTTATTCAACACAAAGAAGAAATTTTCTAAAATCCAAAGTTGCCTAGTAACTGTCGGCAAATTAGATACCTAAGGAGCTTCTGATGCCCTTCCTCAGGAATTCTAGGAGAGGAATTTTTATATTGGCAGGATGAGTCACATAACTAATCTCTATAAACCCTTCCAACTTGAAGACTCAAGGATGCCATGTTTTGAGAGCAGCCCAGGAATCACTGATCAAGCCCCACTCAATTTATTTGTGTAATAACCAACTTATCATTCAAAGTATGAGATAGCTAAATACATAATTTGCAAAAGACATGGGTAAACAACTAAAATCTAACCCACAGTGATTGGTAATGAGCATCCCTAGAACCTAGAACAATAGCAGGCACAGGGCAGGAGCTCAATAATATGTATGATTTAATGAATGATGTAACTATCTAAAAGTTAGATAATTCTGACAGGTTTCCAAACATTTTCACACAAGTTAGCTCTTTAAGCTTCAGCAACTACTCTATGAGGCAGACTAAGCAGGTGAGTATGTCATTTCATACACCTTATTTTGTTGCCCTACCCCCAAGAATGCTCCTCTATCAACATTATGCTTTTAGGTTTCATCAAAGATTGTTAAAAGAAAAATTCATCACAAGAACATCTTACATAAAATCACGATCAAAACATCACCGTCCATCATGCCCCTCATATAAGAAACAACATTATAAATTCCTCCTGCGAATAATGACAAAAAAATTTTGCCTTGCCATACTGCCCTCCCTTCCTTCCTCCTTTTTTTTTTAAGTAAGATCATGGGGTGATCAACGTTCCTTTTTCCCTCAGAAATTGCCAGAAAGTTCAGTGAAACTTGTGGCTCTAACTTTGACATCCCAAATTCCTAACATAAATCTCTCCAACATTATAACACATCAGGACTTAAAAACGTCTTTTGTTTTTATAGCAATGGAATTTTTGGTTTGAAAAAAAAATATTACTTGGAATCTTGATACATAAAACAGATAAAAGTACAGCTGTTGAGAACAGAGCTCAGAGCCCTCCCAACAAAGCCTCCTCAAAAATCCTCTACACACAGGTGGCCCTAGATGTCAATGACTGTCATTTGAAAACTACTGCTCTACATATTTTCAGTTATTTTAGCTGCCTTGTTTTGTGCATTTTTATTATAAACTACATGAAAATATTTCAGTATTAGGCACATGAAAAGTGTGTGTATTTCTATATATGCTTACACATGAGACAATGGAAATGTTAGACATTAACAATAGGTGGTCAATGAATGGAGTCAAGATCATAAACCAAAACTGACTTTAGATTCAAGCAATATCTAGGTTAAAATCTCAGCTTCTCCCTGTATAAGGGTGAGAGTTATTTAACTTGTTATGCTGGAAAACAAGTTAATATCTTGGCTAAATTTACACACATAAAAAACGGTTACAATAGCATCTATCTTACAACATTGCTTTGAAGATTAAATGAAATAAAGTTTGTAAATAACTCTACACAATACTTGACACATAATAGGTACTTACTATTTTCTTCATTACTTTTTGACACACACCCTTCTGGGCTGGTCAGTATGTTATACCAATAAGAAATTTTTTAAAAAGGGGGAGTGTAGGATACTCTAAGTCTGGAACTTGGAAACCACAGAAACAACATACAGCACTGGAAACTAAGTACAGGATAAGACTGGCCAAGAGAAAGAATTAGCCTGATATTCATTAATAATGCTGAGGGAAAGGTAAGAATTTTCAAACTTTGCTAACAAAAAAAAAACTAGGTCATCATAAAAGGCTGAAAATGAGGCCAACTTAAAGAAGTACTTGATTTTGTCACTAATCCAATCACCATCAAACCCAACAGATAAGGGAAAGTTTTTACTTTCTTGAGCCTTGTCCCAGACACTTTACTTTCAAGGAAACACATTAAATTGCTTGTATGTGATGAATTACAACTTCAACAGAATCACTGGGGAAAACATTGAGGAGCATTTGTTGGCCCAGGGAAACAAAACTGTCCTCCAGCTCCTCTGTCAGACCCTGCCAACAGGAAATCTTTCAAAGCAATGTTTTAGCTCTACCACTGACATCTACCTATAAACTAATGTGATGTTTGGCATGGAAGGCTGTTTATTTGGGTGTGTAAAGGTTCTGGCTGTTAGCTTGGAGAGAAAAGTTATTATTCTACCTCCCCTTCAGAGACAATCCAAATACTTGTTTGACAGGGTGAACACCCACTACACACAAAAGTGGGGTTGAGCCAAACTTCTACAAAACTAAGTAGGTGAACTTGTCTCTGATACTTCCTTTCCACCTCTTCTATCTGTGAGCCCCATCCCTTACCCTCCGTGGTCCCACTACTCAATCCAGGTATCTATCTGAACTCTTTTTGCCAGGACTTTGCTATTGTCTAATTGTCACCTGACACCCTTTCTTCCTTTCCCTTATCCTTTCAAACAGTTATAGCTGATAAGTGTTCCCAGGAACATTTAAATCTTATTGGCACTTAAGAATGTCACGCTGAAAGGTCTTCAGAACTCAAAGGAATAAAATCCAACTGCTAGGATTTGAGGTCCATGATGGGTCTGAGGAAATCTTTATAGGCTTGCCCAAATCAATCACCCGATTAGTGACCATCTACTACCCTTACATTCACAGCTGACCTGGAAAGAAACAGTCATTTCCCTAGAGACACCTAGAAGAAGAAAATTATCATACATGTGTGTATGTATGTGTATATATATATATATATATATATATATATATATAAAATATATATTATACTACCTACTTATATATAGTAAATATGTATGTATGTGTAAATACACAGTATATTTAGAGTAGTATATTATACATATATAGTGTTTATATTCCTATATATCATAGTATATACTATATATACAGTATAATAGCACATATTGATAGTATATACAGTATATACACATATAAAGTATATACCCTATATAATATATATATTATATATATGATTGATAAATTAGAGTATAAACATATAAATTTCATGCACACACAAGACTTACAAGTTTTTTTTTTCTTTTTTTTCTTCATGTCAGACAGATAATGTGCCAAGGTCATAGCAAGGTTTGAGGGAGGCACATGTCACACCCTCTCATGATGCTCATGAAGTACAAATGAATCCCATCCTTGTAAGTTTTTTTTTTTTTTAATATTTGGGAAATTTATTTTGTAGGCCACACAACCTTTACAAATGTTTCCATAGTCATATTTTGGCTGGCTGCCGAGTCACTCTGCATCATTAATTAAGAATGTTTCTGCACTAACACCTCATTTCCAACATATGTAGTTAGGCAGCAGGGTGACCTCCAGAGAGCAGGTTCTTAAATTCCCATGAATACGGTTCATAAGGCTGAGTTGCCAGAAACAGCAAGTCACAGCTTCCATGCCTCCCACCCTTCACTTTATACTGGAAAGTATAGGATACCCCACAAGGCACATATGGCAGCCCAAGTACCCGAGGGATGATTGTAACATTGGCAACAAGTTCAAGTCATTTAAATCCAGCAAAGTAAATGCATCGGTATGGAAAGATGTGGGATGATATGGAGAACTGAGAAAAATTACATAGAAAACCAGAATATGAAGAGGAAGAGGAAAGTAAACCAGACACTTATAAGACCAGGGGGGAAAGGTGGATTTCAAATACTTCATGTATAACTATTATAACAATATGACAGAGGGTATTTTTTAAAAGCCTTAAAGTGGAGACTTTCAAGCCAAAACATCTGTGGAACTGAAAAAAAAAAAAAAAAAGCAGGGGCGGGGGGCTTATGATTGCCAGCATCTCCATTCTGCCTGCTTCCCTCTTCAGCACCAGCAGTGAGCAATACATTAAAAAGGTGTTTAGACTGTCAGTAAATGTGATTGAGTTTTCTCTATTCTGCTAAAAGCCTGCTACATGGTAGAACAAAAAGCAAATGCTTTCCTCATATCCAGGTCTGGGTGGAATGCTTACATTATTTTAACACCCATCAAGGGATAGCTTCGTCTCTCCATGGAGACAGGGAAAGCAATCTATGCGCACAAAAAGCTTTTTGCCCTTTCCCTCCAGTCCCCAAAGGAATTTTACTCAAGACTAGACAACCTCACCATGAAAATTTAGTGCAAGTGGTCTATCTATTTACTGGACCAAAATGGGACGAAGAAACATGAAAACCTGGATTATCTTAGAACTGAGCTCTGTAGGATGGGAACAAAGCTGGGCGGAGCTGATCAGTTCAGAGTAAATGGGGCTACACTTAGTGTTCTGTTTTTCCATCCATCAAACTGACAGTAGGAATCGCCAAGGTAGAAATGATCACTCATTACTGAACTAGGAAAAGAAAGGCAGAGCTTGGGCCACATGCCAAAACTGAGGATCAGGTGTCTTTTAATTTAGTGTGGACTGCAGATGGCAAAGTGATTACTATTAAGTAGTTATATAATTGCTTACTTAGGGTTAAAGGTCACACCTCCACCTGTTACTCTGCCAGGAATAGAACTGCCAGAAAATGCCATTTCTTATAGAAAAGACAAAAGGGCCAGATGTAATTATCATTTTATAATGTAAATTCCATATTCAGATTTTACATTATGCAACTCTGTATTATCCTCCAAATCCACTAAATAACTGATAGTTTTTGAAGGACTTAAGTTTAATATAAAAGATCTATAACTAAATCTAAGCAACATCTCTCAAGGGCTTTTGTAAACAATATAGTCAGTATTTCTAGTACACATGGTACAGTTCACAGTTATGGCAATATTTTTACTGTTTTTCTGAGTCACGTGAAGTCAACCTGCATGGGATAAAAAGTAAGGAAGGAGTTATATTGGCTTGCTATAATTTAGTTCATTACTTCACTCTTAGAATGGAAATTGGATATAAGGAGGCTCTTACCTGGAGATTTTCTGGGATAGGCAAAATTTATGGTAGTACTACCTTTTCTGTGATTGCTCTGTGTTTGGTTTTGGGTTTTTTTTTTTTTTTTTTTTTTTGAGACCAAAGAACATCTGGAAAAAATTTAACTCATGGGAGGAACAAAGGCCCACAAGGCATATGTGTGCCCTATGGTCTAAGTGATTATTAGGATTCAGGCTTATTTCCAAGATGGAATGTCTACAATTTGTTCTATTGGAGGCTATGGTTGCTCTTCTATATTGCATATTACATAGATAGAACTTGAGCAGGACTCCTGCTACCTCAAGATTTCTGGGAGGAGGAAGAAAAAAGAAAATTATTAACCATCAGATCCGGAGCAGCTTAATCATTCAAGAAATAAAGAGTACCCAAAGGGTGAAGAAAAAAGTTTGTTTGCTCTATCTATTCTCCAGTCAATAAGAAATAGATATTTTACTATCTATGTAGCCTAAAAAGGGAGAAGCCAAGATTATTACAGCTCATATTCTGAGACTAATTAAGATTTTATTAATTCTTTTTTTAAGATTTTATTTATTATTTGACAGAGTGAGAGAGATCAGAAGTAGGCAGAGAGGCAGGTAGAGGGAGAGGGGGAAGCAGGCTCCCTGCTGACCAGAGAGACCAATGTGGGGCTCGATCCCAGGACCCTGAGATCATGACCTGAGCCAAAGGCAGAGGCATAACCCACTGAGCCACCCAGGTGCCCCAAGATTTTATTAATTCTAATCAGCCAACATAATATTGCGTTCCCACATGAACTTGCTAAGGCAAGAAAACACTTAAACTTCTTTCAACAAACCCAGACCAAGACAACCTCTCTTTCTTCTTAACTTCTATAATATTGACCATACCTCAGCAGCCATTTGGCACATATAAAGGCCACCATGTCTACCCCACCCTCCTGTACAAAGATAGCACAAGACACAAGTGAGACTGCCACTTCTGAAGTTTCAGAAAGGAAAGTAGAGCACATGTCTCCTCTACTCTTGAATCCCTGAGAATCTTGAGAGAAGTGTTACCAGCCTCAACCCCACTGGGATGCTGAGATCACAGCAAAGTCTACTGTGCTATGTCTAATTTTCCTCTTTCTGACTCCATTCCTCTCTCAATTCATAGGATCTTCCACCCAGGGTGGAAACAGGCTGAAAACCTGTTTATTCTGTTGGCATCTCCTGCTTTAATAGTCTCTATCTTGCTCCATATGGAACCTTCTGAAGTTAGATGCTATAAATTTGGCATGTGCTGTTTACAACACCACAGTAATAAGTGACCAAGCTGTAACTGCCAAATGGGGTATGACTGACAGCTAAACTAGGAGGATGATAAAGAGCCCGTTATTTAAACTCCATGTTCCATCATACCACAGATGACTGTATATTCATCGTCAACTGCAATGTCTTGAACACAGTAAATGCCAATGAAAGGCCTGTGATTCATGACTGATGAAAATATTTTGACATACTTTATATTAAAGTTCATAGTAGAGAGTTGTGATATCAATCTCCCCCAATAAAACACTGCTAACATCAGAAGTGCATGGAAAGTTTCTACAGCAAGGGAAACAGTCCTTTAAAGACTTGTATTTTATTTGAATGATGAATACATATCCCAGTTTGGCTTTTATGATAACCAGAAATATCAGCCCAAAGTAGATATTCTACAGAGTAAGCTAGCTGAGATGTGCCTATATCCTATTTCCAAAATGAAATCTCCATGTATCCATCCCTCATGCTGAAATAATCAGGCCTCCGAGGGTGTAAAAGGTGAATTGTCTCTCTCTATTAGTGCCATATCAAGATAAGTAATATCTTGGTACCTTTAGCATATCAATTTCCAAAGCTATAATTGTACATTCCTATTCCCCATAATCTAACAGAGACACTGAACCATATGTGTAACTATTTGATCAGCTCTTCATATGGGCAGAAAAATATTCAACAGCCCCCAAAAGATACAAATCAGCTTATCCTTTATAAATACAAAAATGATTGGAAACAACAGTGCTTTGATGGTTAGCCAAAGAAAAATACCTATCAAAGAACAATCTATTTCTATAGAATCTGGGTCAACCTTCTAAGTCCAAATGCAATTCATCAATATAAAATTTCTTGTCTGCATCTATAGAAACTGGCATTCATCACTCACCAAAAGCCAATAGATAGCATGTGGCAAACGGTTGAAAGAAACCAATGATTTCTTACCAGTCACATGGTAGACATAAAAACTTTTTGTGAAGGGACTATTTTGCTTTTAGCTCTTTCTCCATGAAGTGACATATGCTATAGATGATTTTTTTTTCCTTTAAGTTAAATAAGACCCATGAAGCAGAAAATAAAGATGTCTGCAGAAAGAAAAAAAAATGTGCTGTTAATTTGCATACATTTTCAGATATAATCATATGCAGCATGGGCTAAGGCTCAGAATTGTTACGAAGCATCCAAATTTATTATGCTTTATCATCTTGGGTGATTACTTTGTTCTAGCAGTACTCTTCTTGTGGCTACAGACAAGAAGAGCAAAAAAAAAAAAAATTAAATGCTTACCAATCTTTGCCATTTTTATCTTTAAATCGAAAAATATGCATAATAAATGAGGGATTTTTTATGGGCAAAATACCACCAATATTCCAACTAAATGACTTAGAGTGATAAACAGGACACATTTCTTCATTTTCTAGATAGAAAAAAATTTCTCTCACATATGCATTACTTCTTTTCAGATGTATTAAGATGCTATTGTAGTTAATAAAATAGTAAAATATTCACTAAAAAGCTTTACTACAGTCACGGTAACTGTTTTCCACTATGGATTTTCTTAAATAACATAGAGTAAAAGTGAAACCAATATTATGTATGTATTTATGCATGTGTCCAGCAGGGAAGGGAGTGACATGACATTTTGACATTCAAAAATGGTCCTTGGGGTGCCTGCTTGGCTCAGTTGGTAGAGCATATGACTCTTGATCTCAGTGTTGTAAGTTCAAGCTCCACACTGGGTATAGAGATTGCTTAAAAAATAAGATCTTTTTTAAAAAAATGGTCCTTATACTCAAAGAGATTTCAAATCATTGCTATGTGATGTGTGGCATAACTTCTTTGGGTACAACTTCTGTTGTGTACAATGACATCATAAGCAGCATTGGCTATCTGCAACATGATTAACAACTAGCACATGACTAAGACAGCCAACAGAATATGAAAAGGTGGGGTGTCTGGTGGCTCAGTCAGTTAAGTGCATCTGTCTGCCTTTGGCTCAGGTCATGATCCCAGAGTCCTGGGATCAAGCCCTGCACTGGACTCTCTTCTCAGCAGCAAATCTGCTTCTCCCTCACCCTCTCCCTTTGCCCCTGGTCCTGCTCTCTCTCTCTCTCTCTCTCTCTCTCTCTCTCTCAGACACTGTTTCTCTAAAAAGTAAATAGAATCTTTAAAAAAGAAAAAACAAATATGAAAAGGCTTCAACCTGAGCAAGTATCAAAGCATACATTCACATTTAGAAGAGTGCTACCTGCTTTTCTTTTTAAATAGTCCATGGATTGTAAGATTGTAAAAAGAATAGACTAGTAAAGAACACTCTGACACAATCTCTTCCCCCAGAGATTCTAAGAGATTTAGTAAGAGAGCGAATGAGAGGCTATGGTAGGTGGAGCACTGGGCAGTCATGCCTGGTGATTCTGAATGTGCTAGATGGTGTTTTAAAGTCATTTACCGCCAAGGTCAGTAAAAATACATTAGTCATCTCTTATTCTTAATGGACTGTTAGTTTCATACTGAACTCAGAAAAAGTATTAAACTATATGTAAATTTCAAGTAAAGATTCTAATGAGAAACTTTTGATTTCTGAAAAAAAAAATGAGTGTTATATTCATTCAAATAGTTCCAGAATGGAGAAAACACTGGCAAAGCAATTTCAAGGGCTTTTTGCCACTGACTATTCAAACCAAGAAGAGCCATTAGGTAACTTCTGAAGAGAAAGTTTGATTTGATGAACTAAAATTTATTTTAGGGACATGTCATTCTCATGGGAAAGAGTCTGTAATAGTTAAAAAGCACTAACAAAACAAAATGAAAAATGGAATTTCCTTGTTCATATCTTGTATACATATAAGGTCTACAAATGTTGGCATATGGAAAAGGTATTAGACCCAGAAGAAAATGCTCCAGGTTTTCCTACTTGAAACCACGTCTTTCACTCCATCAATCCTTTCTCATTTACAAAAGCCCCAACAAAGACCATCATGACAAGTGCAATAGTTACTGCTACTCATTATGGTGAGGTATGAGCCCAGCCTTCTTTGGTTAGAGGCAGAAGCCATCATGTTAAAAAAGAGATTAGTACCCACTGGTTAATTTTCTTTCCTGTAGCAATTGGGAACTACATTTTGCTATAAACTGGGCTTAATGGAAATAATACACTGCTATAATAAAGAGATTTAAATAAAACCCTTAAGACACTTATTAAAAGGACATAAAAAGTGAAACATGAGTCATTTCTCTAGCAGTGTCTAGAGAAGAGGTTACCCAAGCCAGCCAACAGAATGTTTGTTATCTTCTATCAGTATAACATCAAAGTAATGGTTAACAACAATATATTCTAAATTCTTTATTCTGAGCAAGAAAAAAATGTTCAGAGAAGTTGGAAGAAACAAGCCTTCCTTATGGAAGCTAGCATGATATTCCTTTGCTAAGAGAGTCATAAAAAAATAAAAGTAATCAGACAATAATAGCTAACATTTATTAATATTTAACATTTATTAAGTGCTTACTCTGCTCCAGGCACTATACTAAACTGGCATGCATTATTTCATTTAATTCTCACACTAATAATATCATGTTGGTACCACTATTATCCAAATTTTACAGATAAAAAAACTGAGATTCATAGAGAACTTGCTCCAACTCCTACTGCAAAGAAATAGCATAGCTCTGCCTACTTCCAAATCCAGTGCATCTAAGCATTAACTCAAAACTATTTCTATAGGATTTGCCAGGCGTGCCAGTACTTCTTGTCAGTGGTATTACATAAACATAAAAAGCATTCTCAGGTCCAGAGACTACAAAATGCATAGCTAAACAGCATATGTAAAATGAGGCTGAGAAAAAAACTAAGTACATAATCAACAATCTTTCTTGGGTGCCGCTTATTCTTACACGACGATAAAAAACCCACAAGTTTTTTACAGTTCTTGGCCACATGTCTTTTAGAGACAGACTCAGCTACAGTCTTCGACTTCATCACTTAACAGAGTGTCTGGCATGTTGAATGAGTGAATATTCATCCATCTGCTTGCACTGACTGTCTTAAAGATAAACTTGAAAACTATCTGAATCGTATCACTGCATATTACCGTATAGTTTTAGTGGAAAGCCAGGCACCAACAAATCAACCCTTGCACCATATTGCTTCTTTTCTAGATTTCTCATCAAATATACATTACAACATGATGGGGTTGAAATCTTGGAACAGGAAGAATAATCTTTTTTCAACTATCCAGTTGCCCTCATAATGAAAATGGGAAAAACAAGGATGAGTTGCCTTTCCAACTTTTATTTTCACATTTCTTTGATGTGAAGTTGAGACTTAATATCCTCAGCCACCCAGGAAGTGAATATCAAGTTTACTACTGAACTAGAGTGTTCTGTGGTTTTGTTCTGCCTATGACAGGGCCATGCTGCAGTTAAAACTTCTGCTAAAGCGATGGTTTAGCTTTCTGGTTGCTTGCATCATAACCAAGGTTTATTATTTTTGGCCTTAGTTGAAAAGAAGGAAAAAAACCTGAGAGTGTATAATCTGCGAATGTTCATGTTATTTGAAGACTGGAGGCCAAGACACAAGAGTAACTTGATTATGAAAAATAAAGATTAAACAACTTTATTTATTTTTGCACATGTGAACCAAAAAAATAGGGAAAAGTATAGAATAACCATGCACCCATTGACAATGAGCAGGACGGAGAGGGGGTGGGGGAAATACTAAAAGTGCATGTTGCTACTAATGCAAATAGTGTTTATGACTCTATTCATAAGCCTTTAAAGACAGTTGTTAGCACTGGGCACCAAGTCAGGGCCAGGTAGTAGAATAACTCTAACAGTTAATAAAAAAATACAGTGAGAACAGGATGTTAATGCTCTTGAGAATTACTATATTCCAAAAAGATCATTTCAGCACAGTAATTTTTGGCTACCTTTCAAGAATGAAAATACCACGAAACTAGTCTGAAACAGGAATAAGGGTAATGTACCACCTTACAGGTAGCAGACAAACATGGAGTCCTTTCTTGGGAAAGTAGAAGGGCCTTGAAAAAACAGATTTTTTTTGAAGACTTCATTTATTTATTTATTATTTTTTTAGATTTTATTTGAGATAGAATGAGAGTGAGTGAGATAGCACAAGCCAGGGGTGGCAGGAGTGGAGGGGAGGGGTTAGAAGGAGAGCGAGAAACAGGCTCTCCACTGAGTAGAGAGCCCGACACAGGGCTTGATCCCAGGACCTTCGGATCATGACCTGAGCTGAAGGCAGACCCTTAATGGACTGAGCCACCCAAGTGCCCCAAAACAGATTTCCTAAGAGCGCCCAAAGGCAATGTGAAAATGGAATAGGTAAAGGAAGAAAGAGAGAAAAAGGAGAAAACAAAACAAAACAAAACAACACAACCCTTATAGTTTTAGGTTGTCACATAATTACATAAACCAAATAGGCCTGAAAGAACAAAATGGATGAGAAAATTTTACTCATTCATAAATAAGAAAAATCATAAACTCTTTCCTGTCTTCTTAGAGACTCTAGAGGTGAAAAAGAGGTCAAGAACCACAATTTTTTACATTTCCTTTTAGTGTATTCATTTCTGTGTGGATTTTGTCAGATATAATCCTAAAACCTCCTAAAATCCAGGGCTATTTACTAAAATGGTAAAAATAGTAAATGTTTCTGATACCATTTAGGATAACAAAATACAGAAATGCTACTCTCTAATGTCTTTGAAAATTCAAAGCAGATCACCTGGCAAGCATCACCTAAGCCCTAAAATGAGCTACTTCCCAGTCAACTGATGAGCACAAATTGAATTCCACCTTCCACCCAACACTGGGCTGAGCACCATAACTAGAGAAGCAGCTAGAAGCATTCATTGTGGTCTCCATCCTCAAAGAGCTTACAACAGGTGGAAATATACAAATAAATAATTCATGCAAAATAATTTGGTATCCAAATAAGACAGTGAATAACTAAGTGCCAAAAGAAGGGTGCAGATTAAGGATTGTGAAATTCCAGAGGAAGCTGATTAAGGCCTGGGACTAGGGGAAATTTTGTTGAAATAAAGATAAAAATGATACTTACAACTTATTAAATAAGCATTTATTGGACACCAGGCCCTAATCTGAACACATTTGTATCAACTCATTTAATCCTCACAACACTCACAAGGACAGTTATCCTATTCCCTACAGGAAGAAACTGAGATGCCTAGAGGCTAAGTACTGATTGCATTATTACTCTTGTCATAAATCATTTAAGTGAGTTTGTTTTGGAATCCCTTCTCTCCTACTCATCTATTTGCCCAACCTTGTACCAGTGTCACAATGTTATAATTATAATAACTTTGTTCAAGTTCATATGCCTATAAAACCTCAAAACCAAAACCAGGATTCAGGAGAAGATATTGCCTCTCTGAATCAATTTACTAGTTAGAATTTGAGGGAAAGAAAAATCTGAAAAGTAAAGGAAAAAGCCAAGGTCTTATAAGCAGACACTGTTTCTTCCAAGAAATCCTGCCCTGCCTCCTTTCACTTCTATACTTGTAACTTCACTTGTAACTTCTGACCAATTTCTTTCTACTTCGGCCATCTGAGGAATAAAAAATTGTCAGTTTTACCACTAATGTTAGTTTTCAGAATTTTTCTTAACTGCTAATAAGCACAAAATCAGCCTTTAAAACAAAACAAAACAAAAAAATACAAAACCTTTACTATGTCCTCTCTCTTTTCTTTTTACTTAGACCCTGAAGGGAAAGACCAAGATATTTTAAGATTCCTTGGAGTCCATAAAAAGAAGACTAATCCAGGGCATGCGGGTGGCTCAGTTGGTTGCGCCTCTGCCTTCGGCTCAGGTCATGATTCCAGAGTCCTGGGATAGAGCCCCACGTCAGGCTCTCTGCTCAGCGGGGAGCCTGCTTTCTCCCCTCTCTCTCTGCCTGCTTGTGATCTCTCTCTCTCTCTCTCTCTCTGTCAAATAAATAAATAAAATATTTTTAAAAAAGAAGATTAATCCACTTACACAAAAAAGGTCCTTAAAACCTTTCTTTTTTTTTTTTTTTTTAAGATTTTATGTATTTATTTGACAGAGAGAAAGAGATCACAAGTAAGCAGAGAGACAGGCAGAGAGAGAGGGGGGAAGCAGGCTCCCTGCTGAACAGAGAGCCTGATGCAGGACTCAATCCCAGGACCCTGAGATCATGACCTGAGCCCAAAGCAGCAGTGCAACCCACTGAGCCACCCAGGCGCCCCTTAAAACTTTTCTAAGAGTACTGAACTTTTGGGATTGAGGTGTGATTGGTGGATAGGGTAGGAATGTGGCCACAGCACTGGGCCTATTGGCATCTCCTCTGAGTTTCTCATGTTACCCTTTGCAGTCACAATCCCTGTTGCTTTCAGCTGTGCTCTGAATTAGCACGGAGGTTGGCAGAAAAGCAAAGATCGGATGAAGAAAGATCCCAGGAAACAGAACTGGAGAGAAAAAAATAGGGAAAAACCTCTTCCAATGTCCTAATTCAAAACTAAAAATTTGAAAAATGTAAATTAGTACTTCAAATTATGAGAGAAATTATTTCAAATCTAGAATTCTGTAACTGAATATAAGCCTAGGATATATCTCTTGCCATACATTTTTTTTTCAAAATTTTACTTTGTACATACTCTCTCAGGCTACTAGAGGATGTAATTCAGCAAAACCAAAGGGAAATCAGAGGGAAAAAAAAAACAAACAAACATGGGATCCAAGAAATAAGAGAATCAACACAGGAAGTCCTGGGAAGACAGTTGTGCAGCAGTGCGAGAGGGCAATCAAATCTAGATTAGAACAGGTAGTCTAGGAGGAAAAGCACAACAAACACAGATTCTTAATCTCTTATTGAATTTCTAAGAGTTCACAAATAAATCTGGATGATAAATGAATATATATTGGGATGAATTCAAGACAAGTAGGTAGGAAAATAACCGAACCCCTCCCCCGCCTAAAAAAAGCATGCATTAACTCTGGAGGAAATAAAAAGTTGTGAAATGAAGGAAATAGACACACTATATGATTGACACAGAGACATATGGTTACTTGTAGGTAGATAAAGCTCTATGCCCAATGCGGGAGCTTAAACTTATGACCCCAAGATCAAGAGTCACCTGCTGTACTGCCTGAGCCAGCCAGGCACCCCTTCCTTTCTAATTCTGATCCCTTTTATTTTTCTGTTACTTGCCTATTTGCTATAGCTAGGATTTCCATGTAACTATCTTCACTAAGAGTGGGGAGAATGGGCACATTTGTCTTCTTGATCTTAAAGGAAAAGCATTCAACCTTTTTCCCATTGAGTGTGTTAGCTGTGGATTTGTCATATATGGCCTTCTGTCATGTCAAAATGTAATTTGTTAAGACTTTTTACCATGAGTAGCTATTGAATATTATCAAATTCTTTCCCTTCATCTAGGATTTGAGATGATTGCATGATTCTTGTCTTTCATTCTATTAAGGTGATATATCATATTGATTAATTTGCATATGTTGAACCATCTTTGCATTCCAGGGATGAATCCCATTTGGTCATGGTATATGATCCTTTTAAAGTGCTGCTAGAGTTGGTTTGCTAATATTTTACTGAGAATTTTTACAACTTATTTACCAGCAATATTGGCCTGCAGTGTTCTTTTCTAATAGTGCATTCTTCTTATTTTAAGAGCAATGCTGGCCTCTTCTCTAAATGGTTGGTAAATTTAAATGGTTGGTAAAATTGACCAGTGAAGTCATCTGGTCCTGGGCTTTTCTTCATTGGGAGATTTTTAAGTACTGATTCAATCTCCTTACTAGTAATTGTTCTCTTCAGATTTTCTATTTCTTCTTGATTCAGTCTTGGTGAGTTGTATGTTTCCAGAATTTTTCCATTTCTTCTAGGTTGTCCAGTTTTTTGGCATGAAATTATTCATAGTAGCCTCTTATGATCATTTAAATTTCTGTGGTATCAGTTGTAATGTCTCCTTTTTCATTTTTAATCTTGTTGAGTCTTTTCTTTTTTTTTCTTGATTAGTTTAGCTAAGCATTTACGAGTTTTGTTTCTTTTCAAAAAACTAACTCTTAGTTTGGTTAATTTTTTCTATTGTTTTTTCTGTTCTGTTTCATTTATTTCTGCTCTATTTTTTTTTTTTTCTTTTTAAGCAAGAGAGAGAGGAAGAGCAGGGCAGGAGGGATGTGCAAAGGGAAAGGGAAAGAGACAGAATCTTAAGCAATCTCCACACTCAGTGCAGAGCCCGATACAAGGCTTGATCTCATAACCCTGAGATCATGATCTGAGCCAAAATCAAAAGTCAGAAGCTCAACCGACTGAACCACCTAGGCACCCCATAATTATTTTCTTTCTTCTGCTAAGTTTGGACTCAGTTTTTCTTTTTCTAGTTCTTAAGATGTAGAGTTAGATTGGTTGTTTGTGATCTTCCTTGCTTCATAACATTGGTATTTATTGCTATGATCTTCTCTCTTACAACTGCTTTTGCTTCACATACCACAACTTTTGGTATGTTTCCATTATCGTGTGTCTCATAAAAAACTATTTTTATTTCCCCTTTGATTTATTCTTTGAGCCACTAGTTGTTCAGAAGAGTGTTATATAATCACCAGGTGCTCATGAATTTTCCAGGTTTCATCTTCATGCCACTGAAGTCAGAGAACATACTTGGTATGACTTCAATCTTCTTGAATTTCCTAAGATTTTTTTGAGCTTAAAACATGGTAAATTCTAGAAAAAATTCCACGTGCATTTGAGGAGAATGTGTATTCTGATATTGTTGGATAGAATGTTCTTTCTGTGTCTGTTATGTCATCTCATCTATATATCATCACTATTTCATCTATAGAGTTATTCAAATCCACTACTGATCTTCTGTCTGGATGATCAAGCCATTATTGACAATGGGGTATTAAAGTCTCCAGCTATTATTGTATTACTATTTATTTCTCCTTTTATCTCTACTAGTTTTTGTTTTATATATTTATGTGTTCCAATGTTGGGTACCTAAATATTTACAATTGTTACATGTACTTAATGTGCTGACCCCTTTATCTTTATACAAATACCTTCCTTGTGTCTTTTTACCATTTTAACTTAAAGTCTATTTTTTTAGCTTTTGGGGTTTTTTGGGTTTGTTTGTTGGTTAGTTATCATTTACTTGAAATGTCTTTTTTAATCCCTGCACACTCAGTCTGTGTGTTTTTAACTCTTGTAAGCAGCATTATTGTTAGATCTTGGTTTTGTTTTTGTTCTTGTTTCCATCCAGCTATTCGGTGCTTTTAATCGGAGAATTTTACCCATTTTTGTTTAAGCAATTATTGGTAAGAACTTCCTATTACCATTTGTTCATTGCTCCTAGTTGTTTTGTAGATCCACTATTCCTTGTTTTATCTCTTTATGTTTTTTTGTGTTTTGATGTCTTTTGGTATCAATATGCTTTAACTTTATCAGGTTCTTCTGTGAAATTACTATAGGATTTTCTCTTGTGGTTACCAAGAGGCTTATATAAAATATCTTAAACTTATAACACCCTATTTTAAACTGATAACTTAACTTCAATAGAATTTGTAAACTTTACACTTTTACTTCTCACATTTGAGGTCAATGCTGTTATAATTTTCATATTTTATATTGTCTAATAAAGATTATTATAGTTATGGTTATTTTTACTGTATTCATTATTTAACTTTTAAACTAGAGGTTGTAAGTGAATTATACATTACTATTACCATATTTCAGAATTTAACCATGACTATAAATTTATCACTACCCATGAGATTTACACTACATTTTATGCTTTTATGATGTCAATTAGTGTTCTTTTTACTTCCACTCAAAAAACTTCCCTTGCATTTCTTGTAAGGCAGTTCTGGTAGTAATGAACTCCCTCAACTTTTGTTTGTTCAGGAAAGTCTTTTTCCCTTCTTCATTTCTTTATTTCTTTTTTAATATTTTATTTATTTATTTGACAGAGAGAGAGAGAGAGCACAAGTAGGCAGAGCAGCAGGCAGAGGGAGGAGAAGCAAGCTCTACACTGAGCAGGGAGCCCAATGGGGGACTCAATCCCAGGACCTTGGGATCATGACCTGAGCTGAAGGCAGATGTTTAACTGACTGAGCCAGCCAGTTTCATTGGTTATAGAATTCTTGGTTGACAGTTAATCTTTCTTTCAGCATTTTGAAAATGTCATCCCAGTCTCTTCTGCCTAAAAAGTTTCTGTTGAGAAATTTGCTTATAATCTTAAGGTGGTGGTGAGGGGGTCCTAGTATATAATGTCTCTCTTCTCTTGCTGCTCTTGAAATTCTTTGTCTTTGACTTTTGACAACTTAATTATAATGTGTCTTGGCATAGCCCTATTCATGTCCAACCTAGTTGGAGTCCTTTGGGCCTCATGGATCTAGATATCTATTTCTCTCCTCAGGTTCAGAAAGTTTTCAGCCATTATTGCTTTAAATATACTTTATGCCACATTCTTTCTCTTCTCTTTCTGAAATTCCCATAATGTAAATATTGGGCTGTTTTTGTTTGTTTTTCACTGTGTCTTTCTTATAATTGCTGTTGGCTTTCTTCACTCTTTTTCATTCTTTTTTCTTTTTACTCCTCTGGTTAATTTCCAATGTCCTATCCTCCAGGCCACTCATTCTTCTGCATGGTCAAGTCTACTTTGAAACTCTCTATTGAATATAATTCTATTGTATTTTTCAACTCTAGGATTCTAGGGTTTTCTTGTTTTTGTTTTTGATGGCTACTATTTCCTTGTCAAACTTCTTATTTTATTCATGCATTGTTTTGCTAATTTCATTTTGTTGTCTGGCTGTGCTTTCCTGTAGTTCTCTGAACCTCCTACAAGGTTCATTCTGAATTCCTTGTCTGACAGTTCTTAGATCTCAATTTCTTTAGGGTCAGTTATTGCAGCTTTACTAGATCCTTTGGTGTGTCATATTTACATGATTTTTCATGATCCCTGTTTCCTTACATTGTTCTCTACACATTTGAGGAGTCAGATGCTACTTTGGCAGAGACAGTTCCTAACCAGTCACCTCAGTTTGGGTTTCTGGGTATGTTTACTAGGAATGTACTTAGGTGAAGCCCACTATTATGGTCTACTGTTAAGTGAAGTAACTGTTCAAGCTCTGAAGAAAGGGATGGGGGGTATGCCATGGGCTGAGAACAGTTGAAAAAAAACTGCTGGCTTGGATTCATACCAACATGAGGCTGTAGGATGAGTCCCACATTTGCCTGGATTCTCTGGTCAGCATTACTAGATGATAGAGACTGACTACTATATTCAGTAGTGGGTGGGGCTGTGAATTAACTTTCCTACCCTAGCAGGGCTTCAGGATGAGACCTTGAGCCTGATAACTTATTGACAGGGATCTGAATTAAGCCAAAATGTGCACTAAATTCCCTGCTCTGGTGAGACAACTGATTTTGCTTGACAGATGGAGGAAGCCATGAACTGTGCTGTGTGTTCAAGTGCCACTGCCTGTAGGGCTGCCACTTCCCATGTGCTGTGATTAGGTTCCCTGGTCAGATAAATAGGCTGCATTCTGTGATGAGCAGGGCTACAGATTTGATTCCCTGCCTGAGTGCAGTCAGAATAGTAGTTCTACATCTGGAAAAATTTTTTGTTTATAATCTTATCTGAAACTGATCAAACACCAAGTTCCCTGACTGAACAGGGCCACTGGCTTTGTTCTGCAAACTTCTGGCTTTGCTTTCCCACCTCTTGGCTCAAGTGCTGCTAGGCCACACAACTTCCAGGAGTTGTTTCCAGCCCTTCTAATGAGATAGGAAAAAGAGATGCTCTTCACAGTAGTGGGAAGTGTCTCAGTTCCCTTGTCTGGGTGGGAGGTAGAGAAGCTCCTCCAGGCTGCTCTCAATTTCCAAAATAGGTTCTGCCATTGGGAGTAGCTAGGAGCTACCCTCAGCCTTTGCTATGAATTAGCCCCCCTCATATGTGTAGCACAAGACACTCCATGCCTGGTAGTGGTTTTGTTCTAGGGATGACCAGCTCTGCTTGCCCACCTCTAAGTTGGAGTGCCACTGGGCCATACTGTTTCCAGTAATTGTTGTCAGTCCTTCTGGTCAGATGGGGGCAGAAGACACTCTCCACAGTGGCTGGGGCTATGATTCAGCTCCTTTCCTAGGCATGGGCAAACCAGGCTCTAGGAGAGGCAAAATTCATTTGAGGATCAGACTCAGGTAGATTTGCACCCTGCTTGAGTTCCTTGGTCATAGAGCACTCCTGAGTGGATTCTGAAGATGAGCAAACCACTGCTTGGGATTGCTACTTGGGCACTGCAGGAATGAAACTGGTCTGCCAAGATCCATGTGCTGGTTGTTATAACCCACCCTCTTCCATCACACTCAGATTACCAGTAACTGAGTCCTAAAGATTCCCCTGCACTCGTCATAGTGGAAGATCAGAGTAAGGGCTCCTGTAACGCAACACATAATGCTGAGAGGTGGAACGGTGGTGCCCATGGGTTCTCTTTTCCCACTGAAGGAACCAGATGCTCAACAGAGACGTCTCTGCATAATGCTGCACTGGCCTAGAGGAGGAGGAATGCAGTCAACATGTAGCTGTTTCTCTTACCTTTCTAAGGCAATCTGTTGCCATCTGTCATGGTCTCTGTGGTTTAGTGGGTGCTTCAGCCTCACCCCTATGTTCTAGGATTCTCTTAGTGGTATCTTGTTCTTGAACAGTTACCAGTTGTTCTTGTGAGGAGTGCAAAGTCAAGAACAACCTCTGTCACCATCTTGGTGACATCACTCTAACTAAAACCCAAATGCATTTTTAAAAATCTTTATTTTTTAAAATTCCAGTATAATTAACATAGAGTGTTATATTAATTTCAGGTGTACAATACAGTGATTCAACAATTCTATGCATTGCTCAGTGCTCATCACAGTAAGTGTACTCTTTTTTTTTTTTAAGATTTTATTTATTTATTTGACAGAGAGAAATCACAAGTAGATGGAGAGGCAGGCAGAGAGAGAGAGGGAGGGAAGCAGGCTCCCTGCCGAGCAGAGAGTCCCATGCGGGACTCGATCCCAGGACCCTGAGATCATGACCTGAGCCGAAGGCAGCGGCCCAACCCACTGAGCCACCCAGGCGCCCCACAGTAAGTGTACTCTTAATCCCCTTCATCAATTTCACCCATCTCCTACCATGCCCCCTGACAAGCACCATTTTGTACTCTATATTTAAGAGTATGTGTTGTTTGTCTCTTTTTTTCTTTGTTCATTTGTTTCTTAAATTCCACATCTGAATCAAATCATATGGCATTTGTCTTTCTCTGACTGACTTATTTCACTTAGCATTATACCCTCTAGAGACACATCCATGTTGCTGCAAATAGCAAGGTTTCATTCTTTTTTGTGGATAAATAATACTCCAGTGCACACATATAGATAGATAGATATACCACATCTTCTTTATTCATTTATCTATGAATAGACACTTGGGTTGCTTCCATATCTATCTGGCTATTGCAAATAATGCTGCAATAAACACACGAGTGCATATAACTTTACAAATTTTTGTTTTTGTTTTCTAGGGGTAAATAATAGTGGAATTACAGAATCATATGGTAATTGTATTTTTAATTGCTTGAGGAACCTCCATATTGTTTTCCACCATAGCCTTCCTAGTTTGCATTCCCACTAATAGTGCATGAGGGTTCCTTTTTCTCCATATCCTCACCAACACTTGTTTATTCTAGTCATTCTGACAGATGTAAGGTGATACCTCATTGTGGTTTTGATTTGAATTTTCCTGATGATGAGTGATGTTGAACATCTTCTCATATGCCTGTTGCCTATCTGTATGTCTTCTTTGGAAAAATGTCTGTTCATGTCTTCTATTTCTTTAATTGTATTTTTTTTTTTTTTTTTTGGTGTTGAGTTGTAAATGTTCTTTATATATTTTGGATATTAACCCTTTAGCAGACGTATCATTTGCAAATATCTTTTCCCATTCAGTGGACTGTCTTTTTGTTTCATTGATGGTTTTCTTCAGGGTACAAAGGTTTTTATTTTGATGCAGTCCCAAGAGCAAAACCCAAACTTTTAAAACAAGCAATTAAAGCATTACAATTTTGAATATTTAGCCCCTCTAAAAAATTTCAAATAATAATATATTTAAAAGAACAGATTACCACGTAACAGATGACAATAGCAAGTAAAACTTTCATAAAATTACTAACTAGAAATCAAACTTCCCATGTTATTTCTTAGTTTATACCAGTGATTCTTAATGTTTTATGGGATGTGAATTTATTAAGGAATCTGATGAACACTATGAACTAACCTCTACCCTCAAGAAACACACACACACAAACTTTTATAGGAATTTTACAGAAAACAGTAACACTGAGTTGTGAGCAATATTAAAACAAATAAATGAATTAAGATCTAGAAGTCTACCATTAATTTGATTAAGTCTGCAACTTAAAATGGGAATGCCCCATCGGAACAATTTAATAAAATGGCACTTAGAACCCCAAGATAGGACACAATATCAATAAGTTATGTGAGTAAAATATAGTAAACATAATTTTTTTAAATAATAAAGAACAATCCCTTCTAACTGGAATCAATTACCTATTGGCATGTACTGGATAATTACCTATTGGCATGTACTGTATATGCAACTGAAGTGGGCATATCAGGTATACAAAAAAGTATAAGACTTGGTCATAACTCTTTAGATAGGCATTGATGACTATCCCCCAATATCTTTTATTCTCTTCTACCTTAGTGAAGAGCCTTCAATTTTTGCCGGGCTTTAAGACCACCAGAATAAACACTGTTTCCCAACCTCCTTTGAAGTCAAGATCTAAGTTTTGGCCAGCTGGGTGTAAGTCCAAGTGAACTGCTCTACTTTTGAGAAATGACCTTAAAGGGAAGGAGCTTTTCCCTTCCTTGCCCTACCTCCTCCTGTTGCTACAATGTGGATATCATGGATAGGGCTTTTGCCTTCATCTTAGACTGCATCATAACCTAAAATGGAAGACTCACTTGTCAGAGAAGCAAAATAGAAGGATCCCAGGCTTCTAACATCATGGAAAATCATGCCATACCCCCATTCAATTTATTCACAAGAGAGAAGTAATTTTTTTCTTGTTCAAGCAACTATTATTTTGGGTGTTTATCACTTGCACCCAAACCTAATTTTCCTTCAAAAAGCTTATAATGGTATTCTATGTGAAACTATGTGAGTAAAACAACACAGCCAGTGTCAAATTAAAAACCAGTTAAGCTCCAGTATCAAATTAAAAACCAGTTAAGCTCCATCTGGATCAAAGTTTTCAGTTAAAATGGGATTATTTTCCCATAAGACTAATTTAATAAAATGATGCTTAAGAGACTTAACATAGTTCACAAAAAGCAATAACATAATGTGGTAAAAAACTGCTTAAATTTTTTAAACAATAAAATAAGTAAATAAATAATATATTTGAGCTTACAGAATCTATGGAAGAGTATTTGAAGAGGAACAACACAAGACTTCCCAATAAACTACAATATTAAAACTGGGAGAAAAATAGTGAAAGATATTAAAATAAATATAAAAATTCATCATTAATACTGGTGCATTTGGAATCATGTAATAAGCTTTTAAAAATACTGATTCCTGGAACCTACCCCAGACTAAATCAGAACCTAGGGGTTAGGGGTAAGGCCCAATCAATAGTTTACAAAGCTCCTAGTAATCCTAATAGGCAGCCAGCCATAGCTGGAAACCACTGCTAGAGAAAATTAAAAGGCCTATGATATATCTAAGTGGTACCTTTAAGGGCTTCAGCAAGTGATGATATAATTTTTTTTTTTAATTTTGTCCAAGGTTTTACTGAAAAATAACTTGCTTTTAGGTGTTTTGTTGTTTTGGAATTGGGGTATTTTTGGTTGTTTGTTTTTGTTTTGTTTTTTTTTTTGTTTTTGACCCAGCTATTATCATATATCACCTCTTACTCAAAATTAAGTTCATTTGGGGTTATAAATGGACCAAACACTCTCTCCTCTCAGTCTGAATATAAAAATTTCTCAACAATTTCCTTAACCTAGTTCTATGGCTCCTATCCCTCTCAAGGTTTCTATCTCCAACTCTTTCCAAACGTTTCTCTCTCTACAGCCTTCATGTTCTCCCCTCCTTCCAACTCCAGAAAAGATACGTCCCCTCATTCCTTCCATTGTCCAGTCTCACGGGAAGGGCAAAGTCCAAGGGTAGTCAGTTAACAGGTCAAAGCCAAAGATTGAGACCCAGAGAGCAGAACAGCATCATCAACCAGCATTAGTGAGAACACAGTGGGGGTCTCCAGATACAAAGAGAGTTTGCCTGCTGAGAAAGATACGGTTAAAAAATATTTCTGAGGGGACGCCTGGGTGGCTCAGTTGGTTAAGCAGCTGCCTTCGGCTCAGGTCATGATCCCAGCCTCCTGGGATGGAGTCCCACATCGGGCTCCTTGCTCCGCAGGGAGCCTGCTTCTCCCTCTGACTCTGCCTGCCTCTCTGTCTGCCTGTGCTCGCTCTTGCTCTCTCTCTCTCTCTGACAAATAAATAACTAAAATCTTAAAAAAAAAAATATTTCTGAGGCAATCAGAGAAATTTGAATATTGACTGGGTGTTAAATGATAAAAGGAATTATCATTAATTCTGTTATTGATGACATTGTAATTACTAAAAAAATCCTTATCAATTGGACATACTTAATGAACTATTTATATATGTATCACATAATATCTGGAGATTTGCTTCAAAATATCCTGGCTGGAAAAAAAAAAAAAATATCCTGGCTAAAATTAAACAGGAGTGAGGAAGATAGGTGAAACAAAACTGACAAATGCTGATAATTTTTCAAGTTGGATAATTGATACGTGGATCCCATTATACTATTTTGACTGCTTTTATGTTTGAAACATTTGAAATTTCCCCTAATAAGAAAATTGGATTGAATACATGGTTCCGACTATAGCATTCATGGGGAAAATAAGGAAAAAAAAGACTATGTAGAAAATGTTAGAAACTGCTCTCTAGATTATCTGGCACAGAGAATGTGTCAATCAGAAAATTACAGGAGACAGAGATAAGTGGTATAGAAAGGTGAAAGATTTCATTGAGGAGGTGAAACTGGAACCAAAATTTAAGAAATCATAATTTAACACAATTAAAAACAAGGTAAGTAGCCTTTTGATTCAAAGAGGGATTTTCTTTAATAAAGATAAGAATGACACCAAACCCCAGATTGTGATGATGTAGGAGACTAAAATTAGTTATATTTTTTTGTGGAAAATATTTATAAGGGTATTAAAAGGGGCACCTGGGTGACTCAGTCGGTTAAGCGTCTGCCTTCGGCTTGGGTCATGATCTCAGGGTCCTATGATCAAGTCTCAAGTTGGGCTCCTTGCTTGACAGGGAGTCAGCTTCTCTCTGTCTCTCTCTCTCAGTCTCTCTCTCTTTGCCCCTCTCTTCCAGCTCATGTTCTCTATCTCTCTCTCTCAAACAAATAAAATCTTAAAAAATAATAATAAAGGTATTAAAAATAATAATAAAACAACTAGTGGCAATTGAGTGCTTACCACTTGCCCAGCAGTATGCAAAGCACTTTATATAAGTTTCTCATTTAAACTTCATAGCCACAGTGGGCTATTTTTAGTATCCAACCTCTGCTCTTTTAATATTTGAAGAAACTGAGCTCAGAGAGATAATAAGAGATTGCCCAAAGTCACATGCTAGTAAAGTCAGAGCTGGGACTTTAATCCTGGTCTGCTCGAATCCAAATCCCGGGTCTTTAATCATCTTGTTATTCTATTCCCTCATGTCATTGTAAATTTCTATCTATATAAGGAAATATAAGGGACCTTTGGGGTTATGATTCCTGGCATTAGTAATTCACTATTGTTGCCTGGAGTGTTTGAGTAACAATCTAATAAAGAAATGTGGAGAATCCCTCGGGGAAAGGGTTACAACAAGGCAAATACACCACACAAGAACAGAAGTACCATACCTCTGCCGAGTGCTCCCCTAAGAGGGAAAAAAGAGAAAAGGGAATCATACATCTCTTATACATTTAGAAATTATTTAAAAAAAAAGAACCAGCGAGAGAAAAATTGAGAAGTATATAGGCCAGGGTTATATCCTGCTCTTGGAATCAATTTGTACCCTAATAGCAACCCATCTATCTTTCCGATTATAGGTTCCCAGATTGTTCTGTGCTCTCCTCCATGAAACATTTCTCTCAGGCAACAAACTCCTATCTTAATATACCTATTGGGATGGAATAGGATAGCTGTCTAGCCTCCTGCAGATACTTATGTTTTAAGCCTCCAGCACCCCTCGTGGCAATCAAAACAATATGGAGAAGGGGGAAAGCATGTGTACTGGAAAGCCAAAAAACTATTTATTTCCTGGCCCCTGAAATGTGCATAGTGTGAATGACAGATTCCTCATGTTATGGTGTTCAGAACTGAGTACACATGAAAAACAGCACCCATCTGGGAGCTGGAGGACCTGTGCTTGTATTTCCCACTTCGACTACTTGAGTATCTCTAGCAAGTCCCTTCACCTCTCTCGGCTTCTGATTCCTTATTTGTAATGAGGGGGCTATAATAAAGAATTCTGTAACTTATTTCTCATTGCAAAATCCTTTCATCAAAAAATATCTTTCAGGCAAACTAGCAGTATATGACAGACAAAATGTGAAACTACTTTGAGTGAAGTCAAGGGGACCCTTTCCCATGCCCCATTGAAATACATCATATTAAGGTGCTTTGCATTTTAAACATTCCATGATTATAAGAAACTTCTTGTAGCCTGAGGAGAAAGCAGCACCCCTTTGAGCAGCTGCACCAGAGAATCCTCTGGCCCCCAGCTGGCTGCCCTCCTTTATCAGTGAGCCTCTTCC
This sequence comes from Mustela nivalis, assembly GCF_964662115.1. NCBI lineage: Eukaryota > Metazoa > Chordata > Mammalia > Carnivora > Mustelidae > Mustela > Mustela nivalis. The sequence continues at coordinate 154,349,431 of NC_139022.1, read as the reverse complement.
TAAAGCAAATAAGCAAAGAAAAAAATCCCACAGAAACAGAGTCCGACGTGAGGACTCAGGGAGCCAAAAGAATGCTCAACTCCATCCAGGCAAACTAAAACACATTCCAAGGAAGAGATAAGGTTTATGAAAAGGAAACTAACACAATCACTTAAAAGAATTTCAACACTAAACCACTCAGGCCAGGCTGCCAGGCCATGCGGAGGCCACAAAACTTCCAAGGTCAGCCCTAAAAAAAAAAAAAAAAGACTTCACAGGGACCCATGCCTTGATTTTCCTCTTTTGTTTCTCACTGCCCTGGGGTCAACTTCTTTCAGGTCCCCAAGTGTGGGAAGTGGCAGTACATTGTACACAGCATACATTTCTTCTGGCACTGAGTCCTACAGGAACTCAGCATTTGGGGGAAAAGGATTCTAGGAAGAGTGACTACAGATTAATAAATCTGAACTTTTACACATATCAGAACAAAGTTGTCAACTCAATAGGGTCACCTGATAAAAAACACAACATCGTGTTTTTTAATTTTAGACAGATTTCAGATAAATATGAATTTCAGATAAATAACAAACTTTTTAGTATAAGTATACCCCAAATATATTGCATTCTTAAAATGAAAGTATTGTTATTTACCTAAAATTCAAATTTAACTCAGCATCTCATATTTTTATTTGCTAAATCTAGCATTCTTAACCCTCAAGATGAAAACATATTCCAGCTATATTTCCAATATCCAGATCATTTTTTTTAAATCCTATTTGGAAATGGCCCTTACACGATGAGGAACATTCCTTCCCCAACCCTCTATGGAATTAAAGCTTCAGCCTTGAAGAGTGGATTAAATTTCTGAAAACTACCAAATGTTATTCTCAATTGTGTGAGTGAATGAGGAACAATCAACCAAGGGTACTCCACTTGGGGCCAAAACACGAGATGTGATTCTATGTTAATGAAACGTGTTGTCTTATGAAACTCACTATTCTTCCTGAATCTCTACTGCCTATAGAATAAATTCTCAGTTTTGCAATATTGCATTCAAGGTACCCAGCCAAATCTACCTCTCCAGCTTCTGTCTTCACCCACTAGGGCCACATAGGCTATCTGTTAACGGATCCTTCCATATTACTTCACATGTTATTGCCTTTATCAGGAAAGCCCTTTCTGGCCCTACCTACCTGATTGACACATGTCTTTCAAGACTCAGCCCAAATGTTACTTTTCCAAAGACACCTTAAATCCTTTCTGAAATATGTGGAAGGAAGGATGAATGGACAGATATATAGATGAACCAATAAAACTTCTTTATAAAATTTTCTTACCTCTATTCTCAACTCTCAAGCACAAGTTAAAAACAGGCTTTGGATTTAGGCAGACCTGAAATCAAATCCCAATTGTGTTATTTATTAGATAGATGATGGGGGTGGAGGGGGTTAACATCAATAAATTACAATCACCTTACCTGTAAAACTGGGATAATACAGTTCATCCCACAAAGGGTTATGCGGATAATTAAATGAGATAGAATAAGAAAAAGCACCTGACGTGGTGCTTAGCTCAGAATAAACAAGTTCTAAATGGTTGTTATTTTCTTATTAGTATTACTGCTTTCTTTGTGTTCTTTCATAGAGTTCTCTATCGTAGAACTCAAACCACTTTACTGCATTTAACAATTTACAAAAGGATCACTTTTTTTTTTTTTTAAGTATCAGCTCCTACCACACAGTTCCTAGGCATGTAAAAGAACAAAAGAACAAAAAGGGAGGAATCTAATATTTATTGACTGTAACTATACACACAGACACACACACACACACGACACTGTACAGGACATTGTCAACATACTACTTAACCTCGGTACAAGATTTACAAAGTAGATAAAGTTATATCTGTTTAGGTGATGAAGAAACTAAATCCAAAAAGTTCAGTGATTTACCAAGGATTCAAAGGTAGGTAATGACAGGAGCAGGATTTGCCTCCAAGCCTATCTGACAGTATGCCTGCCTGAGCATACAACCCACACCACAGAGATCATTAGTTTCTTGATTTTCCCATTTCCAGTTCTTCTCAAGGTCGGAATGAGTAAAGTTTGTGGAAATCAGTGGAAAGTTTTGCTTAGTGGAGGTAAACGAGGGATTATGATAAGGAACAGCAGGAAGCACAAAGGGAAAGAGATTTGTCAGGCATTTATAGTAAGACAAGGGGAAGGTTAACTTGTGCCAATTATCTCAATTTCTTTATTCTTCTTTCAAAACTGTTTCACATATGATTAATAAGTCTTTAACTCATTTTTCAGTTATTACCTAAGAACATCAAATAGAAATAAATCATTCTACTCTAAAACACATCAAACATTATAGATAACAAAGTCCTCTTTGCCCACCTCTCCAATCCTGGGCCCATCCCTACTTCCTCCAAGCTAAAAGATACTGGGTTAGACATGTTCTCTTTCAGACATTGACAAATGCATTTACATACAAAAATGTGTAGCCACATAAAATATATATTGTTTCAGGTTTAATTAATGAATAAGTTATTCTCACTGTCTACACAAACAAAAAAATAAAACCCTGATTTACCCAACTCCTACTCTATGTAGGCATCCTCTAACTCCAAAATGGGTCTTTCCATTATTTCAGATATTTCTGATAAAGAGATGAAGTAAATTTACTATTTAGTATCGGTATGGTCTACTCAAAACCAGATTCTAAGAGAGACATTATAAAAGAAGACCAAAATAAAGACTACTCCTAGAATTAAGAACTGACCTTTTTTTTTCTTTAAGGATTTTTGGGGGGAGAGTTTTGTTTTTGTTTTTGTTTTTTACAGAGAGACAGGGGTGAGGGGTTGGTTACCAGTAGAGAAAGGGAGGAGAGAGAATCTTAAGCAGGCTCCCCTCCAAGTGCAGAGCTCAATCCCACAATCCTGAGATCATGACCTGAGATCATAGCCTGAGCCAAAATTAAGACCTGTTAACTTAACTGAGCCAAAATCAAGAGTCATCACTTAACTGACGAAGCCACCAAGGCACCCTGACCACATTTTTTGAAAAGTGAAATTTAAGCCAAACTTTTGCAGAATACTTAAAGTGTCTTTATGGATGGAGCCCTGTGGAACATAGTTTGAAAACACTTAATATTCTCTAGGCCTTTCCTAGGACTATATTTCTATGATCAATAGAGTGTGTGCATATCAAAACTAGACTCTGAAGAGGAAGGACTTGGTTCTTTAGAGGCCTACTCCAAATGTCAGAAATTGTAGACCCGTGGGCCTCAGCCAGGTTGGAGCCAGTTGTGACCTTTAAGAGTCCCTCCCTGCAATGCAAACAGTCCCATGTTGTTTCCCCTTCCTGTACCCCCCCCCAAAAAAGGAAACATAGACATATCTTTAAGTGTCAATTTCCTTGTTGAGACCATATTATAATGGAAGGGTTTTGCTGAGACCTATAAATAGTAATTTCCTTCAGTAGTGATATACTCTCTATTTCTGGTAAGAGCAAGGAAATCCAAGCTTCTTCCTGGCAACACTATACGACTTACATAAGAAAGTAAGTTACAGAAGCAGGATGGTAATATATAAGGTAAGAGAGTGGGTGAGGGCCTGGGAAATGGAAAAAGCAGGGGTGATTTTACTTTATTCTCCTGAAACTCCATCATCCCATTTCTGCATATAAGGAAAAAGTAGAAAGGTTATCTCCATGGTCTCCCCAACCTTCAGAGAAAAACCACCTAAAGCTCCCCTCTTCAGGGCAGGAAGGATCTGAGATTAAAAGAGACTTAAAAGACATATAACCAAATAAAGTGAGTGGACCTTTTTTTGGCTGTAATTGAGGGGAAAAAACAAAACAAAACAAAAAAAACAAGAAAGAAATGTTAAGGCAACCAGAGAAATCAAGAAATCTGAACGTGGACTTGGTATTAAATAACAAATATTCAGGAATTATTCTTCATTTTGTTAGGTGTGACAGGGCATTGCAGTCAAAACCTGTCCTTTTTTTTAGAGGCATCCTGGAGTATTTAAGGGTGAAGTGTCATGCTGTCTACTTGTGAGGATATGTTTGAAATTTTTCTTGATAGTTTCAAAGAAGAGAGGTAAAGAGTATGGCATAACATGGTTGTTGAAACGAGGTAATGAGTTCATGGAGGTTCGCTGAACTCCTTATTTTTGTATATGTTTGGAAATTTCCATAATAAGAATTTTATTTTGAAACTTCTGAAATGTGACCCACTCCTTTACCTAACCACACACCCACTGCTCTTCATTTTCTCACCCATCCACTATACTGATTTTTTACTCTAATGACTGGCAGCAGAGTTTAGTGGTTAAGTTGTAGGCTCTAGAACTACACTGTCTAGATCCTTGCCTGGGTCCTAGCATTGCCTACTTGGCCTTACGAAAGTTCATTAACATCTACATCTCCTCATCTGTAAAATGGGAGATGATAAGATCTGCCTTTTGGGCTGTTATGAAGATAAATGTGTTAATAAATGTATTTAGAATACTGGCTGGTATATAATAAACACTCGATAAATCTTAATCATTATCATTAGTACGTAACTTCTGAAAGTTAGTAAGGTACACAACAACATCATCTAGTCTAATTCTTTGTTTAATAAAAGAAAAACTTAGGGTCAAAATGTTTTTAAAAAAGAAAAAAAAAAAAACCTGCCTAAGGACACAAAGCTGGATAAAGGCAAAGCAGATTAGAGTTCAGCTTTCCTAAAATCCAGGTCAAATGTCCTTATAATTTACTCACTCTAATACATACTTAACATTGAACTGAATCAGGATTTTCCATGCTCTCTGTTTTGTACTAAGTAAAAGATTAGATCTTTTCTTTTAATTCATATACCATCTAGTTGGAAAACAGTAATAATACTAGATTTTATACAGTGTCTTTCACTTTTCAAAGTGCTCCTAACAAGCTCAAGGGCACGAAAACTAATCTCTAGTGACAGAAATCAGAGTAGTGGTAGCTCTGGATGGGATAAAAAAAAGGGGGCATTAGTGAACTTTCTAGGGTAATAGAAATATCCAATATCCTGATTGCAGTGTTGGTTAACAGATACATAACAGCTCATCAAATTTTACCGTAAATTCTTAAAAATCCCTCACTTACTTGTATTTTCCTGGCTTCTCAGGGCTGTTAACTATAGCAAATAGATATTTCTTGAAAGCTGAGAAATGTGGAAGTTTTAAAAGGGCATGTTTAAGGACATAGAGCAAAGCTAAAGCTAGAAGAAGCTCTCAATTCCTGGTCCAATATTACTTCAAATTCAAAAAGGAACTCAGACAACACAAGGTATTAGTAGAAGTGGGAAAAGAGAGGAGAGGATGAAAGAATTGCTAGCCTTGTTTGGAAAAAACATGGAGAAGACAAGGATCAACACAGGACAGATTCATTAGGGAAGGCTCTATGGGTAAAGTGGGACTTATCTGAGTCTGTCACAAATGCTCTAGTGCCCTCTGCCCCTCTGTGTCACAGTGTCTCAGGCTCTTTGAGAGCAGAAATCATACTGCATGCAGTGCACTCCAGGCATGGATACTAACCTCAGCTAATTCTCTGGGTGCTCTAATTCTCCTTTTTCATCCCCCATCATAACTCCTTTCCAGTGAACTCCCAGGACACTGTTCAATCCCCTCAAGATAAACACTGAGCTAAGTGTCTTTACTTTTCCTAATGGCAAAGCTTTAAGACCCAGAGTAGTAGAACAAAGCCCCAGACATTCTGTGGGATACAGTGAGTGTTTAGTGGCTAAAATATAAGTCCATTGTCCCTTATTCTTCCCTCCAGATTTTATCAACATGGAAAATAATGCCCTTCACGCAATGGCAAAGGAAAGTACAATGTGGACTTGAATCTGTTCTTCAGTGTTTATATGTGAGCCATTTGGCACCAAATAAGCAAACAGGGGTTCACTTAAGTCGGGGAAAAGTTGTCACTTTCACACAATGCATCTGAGCTAAGTGGTATGATGTAACTATTGTCTTAAAGTAGAACTACCCACTAAGCAGTTCTGCTCCTGCTGTCATTGGCTTCGATAGCCTGTGGTTTAACTGCACACAAAGCTTGTCTTTGCTTTAGAACTGGAAGTTTCCTTAAGGATCCAAGGATGTCGGCGGGAGGTGGGGTACAGAGGTGGGCAAGGGTGAGGAGTGGTCCAGTTACACAGAGCTGCCAGGTCTTGTGACCTGAAACTTCCTTGCGGATTTTAACTGCAAATGATACTTGATTATTCCTCAGTCCTCTTAGTCTCTAATTACTCCATCCTTGGTGGCTTTGCTTGCCTAATGACAGCAAGAGTTCTGAGGGACGAGATTGGGTATGTTCAGGGCGGTATGGCTACTACCTTCTGCTGTCCTGCCAGGTTCTGAAAAGATCAGAACACAATAGTTGAAGTCTTGAGAGTTTATGTAATACAAGGCCTGGAAATTCTACTTTAGAACAGGTGGATGATTTTTGGGAGAAGAGGACAAATTGGAGGGAGAGGTACGTTTACAGGAGCACATGGGTGAAAAATACATAACTTACATTGTAAAAGCTCACCCGTTGAAATTTTTTGAAGAAACTGTGAATTTTTGAGAATTTAATCTGCCAGAACTGAAGACCTATTTTCAAAGGTCTTTGGCTTAAACAAAAACAAACCCATAATAATGGCTGGAGGCCATTCGCCATCCTTATGTCTTATGAAGCAAGATACATGAAGCAAGAGCAAAAGAAAGAAAACAACCTTTGGCTATCTGACTCTATTTGATGAGGAAAATCTGTTAGAAGATGTCTGTTTGGTTACTGTTTACTGAGCCTTAAACCACCAATTTTACATTTAGAACCTTATTTTTTTTTAATTTTTTATTTTTTATAAACATATATTTTTATCCCCAGGGGTACAGGTCTGTGACTTGCCAGGTTTACACACTTCACAGCACTCACCAAAGCACATACCCTCCCCAATGTCCATAACCCCACCCCCCTTCTCCCCACCCCCCTCCCCCCAGCAACCCTCAGTTTGTTTTGTGAGATTAAGAGTCACTTATGGTTTGTCTCCCTCCCAATCCCATCTTGTTTCATTGATTCTTCTCCTACCCACTTAAACCCCCATGTTGCATCACCACTTCCTCATATCAGAGAGATCATATGATAGTTGTCTTTCTGTGCTTGACTTATTTCGCTATCATGCTTAGCAAAATAGAACCTTATTTTTTAAGGTACTAATTAGCTTGATTATAGGGCCATTAAGTTAGTTTGGAAGTTCTATATTGTACTACAGTGATAAACGCAATAGGAGAAATAAATAATATGTCAGAGTGATACTAGTTGTCATTGTTAATAACTTTAGGTAGCAGTTGATAAATAATTTTTTTAAAAAGTCAATTCATGAATCTGGGAGTAGATCTGAAGATGAATATGAAGTTGTATCAACTATTTGAGCAACTAAATTCCATTTTTACATATTGATGAATGCTTAACCTTTTATTTTCATTTAATATGAACCTCATTTACCATATATAAGAATTGAGACTAAGAAATATTTTGGTTTTGTCAATCAATGTTTTTGTATATTGTTTTTTTTTTTTTAGGGTGATATTTTCATTAGCAAAAACATTTCTTAAACACTAACTCCCTTTCCAATTAACCAATTTGTAAGTGAAGTCCAGCTCCTTTTAGTTACATTGGACATATTTAACTCCTGAAGTTTATCTTCTTGTACATCAAATTATTGGTTGTCTTTGCTTGTAAGACTATATATCACATATTTTTAAATTGTTTAATAAGGGGCAATTCCTATGTGGGAAGTAAATTGTTTTTTATATAAGTAAAAAAAAAGTTCTGAGGGAGAGACTATCATAGTGCTAGGCCTAACAGGTAATAACTTCATATCTTTCTCATACCATTTCATGAGCACCTACCATGTGTCAGACACTGGAATTTTAACAATGACTCTATGTGATGAGTGCTATAATCCTCACTCTACAAACAAGAAAACCAAGCTACCAAAGTAGGTAGTGGCAGAGCAATAATTTGACCTTATGTCTAACTATGAACCTGATGCACTTTTCATTTATCCACACTTAAGTCACTGAATTACCATGATAAGAAAACTTTCATAGCTTCAATTACTTATATAACTTTAACTTCAGTAATTCCTTTCTCTTATATTAAACTTTTCAAGCTACCCTTTAGTGCTGTCTTAGAAATTCCTTTAGACAAGCAAGAGATGGAATTATCCCAAGGACCAATGGCTAGATATTTTTCATTTGTTCTACCAGATCCATTTTCCACTCAGCTAGCTTTATGCCCTGGGAAATGGCCTTCATGCACTACATCATTTAGTTTTCAATTCTCTGGCTTTCAGCTGGGTTTACCCACTGAGAGCACAAAATGGAGGTTAAGAGAGAGAAGACAGTGTTTGATAATGATATTTTCCTTCTTTTAATTCTGACATCACTGGACACGATAGAGATTCTTCAGGTTGGATGGGTTTATCTACCACAGTCATAGTTCCTATCCTGTGGCTTTCTTCTAGACCCACACCTATTCTCTTTGGAATGAAATGTCTCCCTTCACTTGTCCATTCAGTTTAGGGGTACAGACTTCTCCCCACTGTTGCTAGCCCCACAATGCTTCATCATCCCTTGTTACTTTCCCTTAAACCTATTTCACTTAGGGGCACCTGGGTGGCTCAGTGGGTTAAGCCTCTGCCTTCAGCTCAGGTCATGATCTCAGGGTCCTGGGATCCAGCCCTGCATCGGTAGGGCTGCTCAGCAGGGAGCCTGCTCAGCAGGGAGCCTGCTCAGCAGGGAGCCTGCTTCCCCCCCTCCCACATCCCCCCCGCCTGCCTCTCTGCCTACTTATGATCATTCTCTGTCAAATAAATAAATAAATATCTTTTTTTTTTTAAAAAGGCCTATTTCACTTAAATAAATAGTTCCTAAATTAAATTTTCCTTAATTGCTCCATTTGAGGATCTCGTGTATTTCTGCAGGTTTTCAAATTGATATAACTTGAGTTCTAGAATCTCTGTAATGCTCTGGACCACCAAAAAAATACAAAGTGCCTTTTCATGCATACATTTCTGCATTCATTCCACAAATATTCATTGAGCACCTATTGTGTTCCAGGCACTGGATTTACTATGGTAATAAATGTAGTCACTGCTCTTCTACCTAATATATAGTAGATAGATTAAACAGATAATCACACACAAACATGTACCATGGCCCAATGAGGGCTAGTGAGAGGAGTCAGTCTGGTAGGGAGATCAATAAAGGCTTTCAAAAAAAAAAAAAACTTGAGCAAAAGACAAATGGGTATTTATTGGGCATAGAATAAAAGAAAGATCATTCCAGGCAGAAGCTAATGGCTGATAATAGCTGGTGTCACAGGAACAGAGAAAGCAGGAGATACCAGAGAAAAGATAAAGCTGAACAGGTTTTATAGGCCATATTGAAAAATTGCCTTTATCTCCTAGTTACAGTGTGAATATTATATTAGAAGGCCAAAGTAGATTGAGCATAGACCAGGTAGACAAGGTGAGAAGTAATCTAAATGGTGGTGGGCAAAATGGAGAAAATAGATTAATTTTATATGTAGATATAGAGAGAGAGATTAAAAAATAGATTTGCTCTTCCCTGGGAAATTTTTTGCTTGGTTCCTTATATATATTAATATAACTATCTTAGGTCAATGACTGCTCAAAAAATGGAAAAATTCTACCTTCTCATTGTGGAATAGGAGTCAAGAAAGATTATTGTAGGTCTAAGAAAAAGGATGAAACTAAATAATGCAGTTATACACACAGGATCAGGTCATAAAAACTGTTCCCCTTTTGACTTCCTGTCTTGACCTCTAACAATTCTCACTCCTTAGAAATTCAGTAAAGAAGGAGATCCTGATTCCTAGAGAGAGCTGAGAAGTCTAAAGAGATGAAGCTACCATCTTGGCTCTCCCACTTACTGTGTTAACTGTGTAAGTTGATTTCTCTGATCTTCACATTCCTCTTCTGTAAAATGAGAATGGTAAATATTTTATAAGATTGTTATGAGGATTAAATTAGGTAATGTATGTGTACACATATGTTGTTCACTAGTTCAAGTAACAGAAAATTGATTTGAAAAGGACTTAAGCAAACTTACCTAATGTATTGGAAAGTCTTAGGTATAACAGATTTCAAGGTTTATTAACTCAGCAGGTTAATCAATTTCTTTCTTACTCCTCTGTCACCCTGGATGTGTTGTTGACTCTTGCACTGGCTCCCCTCATGATATAAGTTAGAAGTATCACATTTGGGGGTGCCTGGATGGCTCAGTTGGTTAAGCATCTGCCTTCACCCTACTTATGCTCATTCTCTCTCTCCCTGTCTCTCTCTCTCAAATAAATAAATAAGATCTTGAAAAAAAAAAAAAAAAGAAGTATTCCATTTAAAGAGAAAGACATCTAAAATAGAAAGGAATATCTTTTTCACTATTCCCTACTTGAATATGGAAAAACATTAACCCAACAACAATAGACTTGTAGCTTATTAACTAGAACTCAAAGTAAAATACACAAAGGCAGGAATATTTGTCTGTTTTGTTTACTGATGTATCCCCAACATTCAAAAGAGTGGTTAGGCGTCGAAAACCATATATTGTCTGAATGGATTACATGCCTAATTTTAATCTAACCACTAGTAAGTGAAGTGGGATTACCATGTACTGGCACTTTTTCTGTAAAAAGCAAAATAAAAACAATTTTAGGTGTTTGGGGCTGCATAGAACCTCTATAGCATATTCTTCTTTTTATAACCCTATAAAAATATAAAAAATATCCTTAGCTCATAGGTCTTCCAAAAACAAACCAAGGAATGGATGGCCCACAGGCCATAGTTTGCTTACTGCCCCTTGGCTTAATCATGTGGAGTGAAATGGAGGGAAAGTTAAGCACCATGACTAGCAGAATATGTACAGCATTCAGCAGAATCCACCACATGTAAAAAGCACTCAATAAATATTAACTACCATTGTTTTTGATGATGTATTGTTTTCCTTGTTTTTGTTTTTCTAGGATAGCTAGACTCCAAAGACCTCTGTTCTGTGATAAACCTGCCATAGGTTGTGGATTCCTCTGACTCTGGACCGAACCATGTGAGCCCGTGCACAGAAAAACATACCAAACAAAAAGAAGTAAAAGTAGAGAAAACAATAAGCTCAGGGTCAAAAACCAAGATTCACAAAATTAGCAGAGGATGTGAGAAGTATATTGTGGTGGAGAAAATGAATTGTACTCTCAAATATTAGAAAACTCAACTCCTGAATTTCTTTTCTGTTTCAGAATCTTGAATAGGCTAATAGCTAATCAGTCTCACCAAGGTGAAAACCTCTGTGCTATTTTTAGTACAACAGAATTATTTCTTCAGAGACCATTGCTATGGCATTTTAAAAAACACTGCCTTTGAGGTTTATAGTTGGTACATCATCTTCATTGTTTTATACTATGTTCAGCAGCAGCCCACTAAACCTGGTGATTGCTATCATTGGTGATATTAAAAATATTTAACAACCAACATAGGTTGGAACCAATCATAGCCCTGGAATGAGGTAGGTCCTTAATGCTCCCCTGCTGAGCCCCATACTAATGCTTTTGTTACTAAATCATGAGGAGATGGGTTGGAATCTTAAAGAAGGGAGTCAGTTAGAGTAACTATTCATCAAACAGTACAGAAGGATTTCAATATTTTAATAAGCAGTGTGGCTATACTAGTGTGTACCAGATGATTTTGAGCACTACATGCTTTTGCCAAACATAGGAGGGAAGGAAGAAGGAAATGGCTTTTCTAGGAGTATAAACCAGTAAATGGCAAAGCTTGGATTCAAAATTAGTCTTCAATAAGCTACATCCTCTACTATTTGCTTTTCTGTTATCCACTTTCTTTACTTGTATGTTCTCTTTTACATCCTGTGGATTATCCTAGTTAATGACTCAGATCACAGAAAAGAACATCATATTTGGAGACAGAAGACTTATGTTTGGGTCCTACTTCTGCTAATTATTAGTTGTGAGACCTTGAGCAATTCACCTGCTCCTACAAGACTGAGTTTCTTCACTGGGGAAACCACAGTAATTATGTTTGCATTGCAAACAGCTGCAGAAAAGCTTTATAAAATATTAAGTACTGTCCAGATGTCAGCCATTCACATTATGCACAAATTGGCAATTTCATCTTAAAAACCTGAATGTTGGAACTGCAATTCTTTTTCCAGATGAGAAAACTCAGACTTCTGAGAGATTAAATTACTTGCCCAAGGTCACACAACTAGTGATGATAGAGCCAGGAATGATTTCAAAGCTCTTGACTCCTAATTCATGGCTTTAGCTTTTGGCAGTCTCCAAACTCACATCACAGGCTGCCTACAAAGATGGAAATGTGAATGATCCCAACTTACAGTCAGAGCTATGTTGGCAGGCCTCTGTCATCAGCTCCTTCCAAGTCTGTAGGAAGAAGGCCTGTTTCTGGCCCAGCATGCATCTTCTATAATTCAGGGTGCTTCTAGCCAATTGCTAGGTCCCTCCAGCAGCTGTGAGACTGGAATAGTAAAACTATGGTGCTAATGACAATATTTCTGCTAAAGATATGCAAGCAAATCATAGCATTGATGGGGACAGTTGCCTACCCAAGAGGGTATCACTTTCAAGCCCTCATCTGCCACAGGCCAAAGGGATCATGATTCGTAGTATGACAACTGAGAAGGAAGAGTTATTCTCAGCTTAGAAAGATTTAGCCTACGTTGCCTCAAAAAGATAACCCTCACTGAAAAACAACACAAAGTCAAATGATATGGATATTCCCAACCCCAGAACTCTAGGCAAAGTGAGTAAAGCAATGTGCTTTTGTAAAACCTGGTTCTGCAATCAGATAATTTTTGGATTCGGAAACTAAGTCTTCCACTTACTACTAGGTCTGACAGTCATTTGTGCAGCACCCCAGATTTCTTGCTCTGCCTTCCAGACCTATGGTAGGGTTACACTTCCTAGCTTGCCTCTGATTAGGTGGAGTCATATAACCAATTTTGGCAAATACAGTGTGAGAAAAAGGGATGTATGTCACTTCTAGGCCAAGCTTTTATTGCTGGAGTGACACTCTCCAGAGTCTTTTCCTCTGGTCCAGCAATATTTGTGAGGGTTGCTGCTCTGTAGCCTGGATACCTAACAACAGTGAGGAGGGCCCTTCCGCTGACTCACTGTGAACGCATGACACAAACAAAAAAAAAACCTTTGTGGGGCGCCTGGGTGGCTCAGTGGGTTAAAGCCTCTGCCTTCGGCTCAGGTCATGATCCCAAGGTCCTGGGATAGAGCCCTGCATCAGGCCCTCTGCTTGGCAGGGAAACTTCCCCCCCTCTCTGCCTGCTTCTCTGCATACTTGTGATCTCTGTCTGTCAAATAAATAAATAAAATCTTTTTAAAAAAATAAAATAAAACTTTGTGTTTTAAGTCATTAAGATGTGGAGGTTATTTACTACGGCAGCATAATCTAGCCTGTCCAAATTTCATACATTAGCTTATATTATTTTTAGTAAGTTACTTCTTAGTAACTTAGTAACTTCTTTAGTAAGTTACTTTAGTAAGTTACTTCTCTGAGCGTGAGTTTCTGATGTTTAACATAAGGATGCACACCTCTTTAGGATGTGAGGATTACCAATAGTTTACGTAAAGCACCTCACAGCTCCTAGCACATATTTGGTCCTCAAGCAATGTTATCTATTACTATTATAAAACAGTCAGGAGGGTGCCTGGGTGGCTCAGTCATGAAGTTCTGCCTTTGGCTCAGGTCATGATCCCAGGGTCCTCCAGGGTCCTGATGTTAGGTCCATGGTCAAAGGAACGAGACTGATATAAAGCAAAGGTCAAGAAAAGCTGTATTTCAAGCTAAGCATCAAGAATCAAACCGACTGGCTGGGGCTGTCTCTTACAAAGAGGCAACCCCTCTCTCCCTTACAGACTAGCTTTTAAGGGCAAAGGCCATGTAGTTGGGCCTGGCCATGCACAGGTGGCCAATGAGATTGTAAAGCACAGAGAAAGCTGCACAGTCATGCTAGGTCACGCATAAGTGACCGATTGAATTACAACTTACCCTATAGTAGATATTTGAACTAGCCTATCACCTCGGTCAGAATTGGTGCTCAAAGGTCAGGGCCCATACTCCTTGGTAGCTAGGGAGACAGTATGCACCCCCACTGATTGGATACCTCCACCTGGTCTCACCCACCCTTATATTTGGGCTTTATTACCTGGGACTGGTTTCCCAGACTTGCTTTTAAGTAAGTTCCCTGAGGAGCTGGCAGGGTCAGTTTAAGTTTTACTGCACAACAACAAAATCACTGTTTAACCCAATGGAATTGCTCTGGCTAAATAGGTCTTTACACTGGGATCAAGCCCTACATAGGGCTCCAGCCCTACATGGGGCTCCCTGATCAGCAGGAAGCCTGTTTCTCCTTCTCCCACTCCCCCTCCTTCTCCCTCTTCCACTCCCCCTGCTTGTGTTCCCTCTCCCCTCCCTCTCTCTCTGTCAAATAAATAAATCTTTAAAAATGAAGAAATCAATCAATAAATAAAACTGTCAGGGAGAAAAGCAGGTGGAAGCAGGATATCCTTAAGCAAACCCACAGCTCTTAAACTCTACTTACCCAGTCATCTGGACATAGGGCTGCAGCAGGCAGGCGGGTGATTGAAGGAGGCCCCTGAATGCCTCCAGTCACGTGTTCATTCTTTCATTTTGTAAACATACAGTGAGTACCCGCGATGTGACAGACACCGTTTAGGCACTGGAAATATGACAAAGTCCCAGCACTCAGGGTCTTTACCTATGCCACCTAATGCATTTGAATGGCAGGTTTTCGGATTACCTAATTGTACCCTCAGAGGAAAGAGAGAGCGCAGAATCTGATCCTTTGCATTTTAGGGATTTTTAATTCCTGTAATTGCCTATCAGTCCTCCCTGCCCTTTTGCAAACAGGCAAGGATATTCCCACTGTATATATACTCACAGGTGCAGAAATTAAGGCTGGGAAAAATTATTTGGTTTTTATCAGCATCAGTGGCAGTGCCAGCAGTTAAGAGGTTGAATTAACCAAATACTGATTGGCTTTGGAGAATGAGTTTGTATTCACACGGATGTCATCATCACCGAGGGACCCCGGGCTTCTTCGGTTGGCCAACCCGTCATTCACCGAAACAAATCTGACACCTTTTGCTAAGCAGTGTGTGAAATTCTGAGGTGACACACAGACGCTCTGCGTGAACTGCACCATGAGGGCTCAGAAACGGGGCGTGCGGCATCTCCCGAGTGAAAAAACGACGACTCCTCGGCAGCAGCTCTGACTCCAACTCACCCACGAGGCCTGGCTGCCACCACTTCACGCCCCATCTCCCTGGAAGCCTGTGGGGACAGGAGCTGTTGCTCTAAAGCCATTTGTTGTCACTAACCTGGCCAGATCTCCGTGGTGCCGCCCCTTTCCGTCAAACGGCCGCCATTTTGTTTGTCCCGCGCCCGGTCCAAGTCACTTGCGTCCCGCCCAGCCCAGGAAACGCCTCTCTGTCCCTCAGGCATCCAGGCCCTCTATGGTACGTGCCCTCGGCTACGCACACGGCAATCTCCCCTTCCTCACTGCTCCGGGTGGCTCCACAGCCACCCTTTGCTTTCGCCTGTGAGGATCGCACCAGCCTTAACCACCCCTGGTTTTGCACGTTACCTGTAATAGTGATCTTCAAACTTCTTCGATTATTCACTCTCGAAAGGTTGAAATTTAAGTACCAAGTCACACATTTTTACTTCTGTCCTTTAAAATTTCTCATCATAAATTTAAATAATTACAAAGGGTGATATTTTCAGTGCATTGTAACATTTAAAAACAAAATTATTGCATCTCTTTATAAATCTGTCCAGGGAAATCCAAATGCCACAATGATTTGTTATCCATCCATTCGAAAATAAGTGAATGAACACCATTTTAACATCTGTTTTACACTGTTCCTTTTTTTTTTTTTTTCTTTTTTAATGAGAGCAAGAGAGAGGGCGTGTTAGGGGGCGGGTAGAGGAGAGCAGAGTAGAGGTAGAGAGAGAATCTTAGGCAGGCTCCATGCCAGACTTGGGGCTGGATCTCAGGACCCTGAGATCATGACCTGAACAGAAACCAAGGGTGGGTGCTTAACCAACGGAGTCAGCCAGGTGCCCACACTGTTGCTTTTTTCATCATCAAAGAGAATGCCCTCATGGAATTTTTCAGAGAAATATATCTTTATGCTTTATTGATCATCCTGCCATAGTTCTCTACAACAAAAATATGTATGTTACTCAAATATGTATTTATGTTTTTAATTTCCTATATCCATCATTCTCTTATGTTTACAATTTCTTCTAG
This sequence comes from Mustela nivalis, assembly GCF_964662115.1. Taxonomy (NCBI): domain Eukaryota; kingdom Metazoa; phylum Chordata; class Mammalia; order Carnivora; family Mustelidae; genus Mustela; species Mustela nivalis. Next base: position 154,333,042 of record NC_139022.1, on the reverse strand, counting down.
ATTGAGTTAGCCATTAAAATTATTACTAGAATATGACTGTTCCAAAAAACACAAATATATTATAAAATTTGATAATTATTGAATAAAAAAGTAACATTTTACTAGACATATATTTTTAATAATATATAAACATGATATATGTTATATATTATATAGTCTACATATGTACATTACAAAATATATGTTATGTATTTTACAAAATACCTCATAGGAAATGTAGAGCTGAAGTTGCAATAGGAAGGCCATCAGAGAAATGACAGTCTTTTACGAGGTGACAAGGTGCAGAAGGCAGTGGCAACCTCCTTGATTTCTACAAAGACTCTTCATTACATATGGGAGAAAGCCCCAATTCCAGCCAGGGATTTGACAATCTCCCAAATGGAGCCTAAACTTCTCTTTCTAGATTTTTTTTTTATTGCACTTTCCTTTGCTAAATGCTCTCCTTTTCTGCCAACACATGTTTTTCTCATTTCTGTTTTTTGCTTTATGTGAGAACCTCTCCCCAGACAATGCAGCCATTCAGACTCAGTAAGATTCAGAAATGAGGGGAGGAAAGTATTTCTTTTGTAGAGTGATGGAAAGGTGATTGTAAAAGTCGCGAAAGAGAACTAGAATGACGTCCAACTCAAGCTGATCAATTTTAGGGAAAAGTAAATGCAGAGTTTTAAGATTTAGAAACATATTCTCTAACTCTCTCTCATCCCACGCAACCCCTCCCAGGAGTTTCTATGCACCCTAGGGGTACAAGTAATCCACTTTGTTGACAGCTCATCTACATAGAATGCAGATATTTGGATTTCAAATGGCTCAACTGACAGGCATTTCCTGGATAACAAAGTACAAATAAACAGGCATAAAAAGAGAAATAAGCCTTTATTGAGGCCAGACTTTTGAATCAGGCACTGGGCTAGGTGCTTTCACAGACACTGATTTCAATCCTTGCATTAACTCTGACAGAAAAATGGAAAGTATAAGAGCTTCTTCCACAACACTGACATGCAAATATTATCACATGCTTTTAATTTTTTATTTCAAATCAGATTTGGCTTAGCCCCACCTGACATAGCTAAAAATCAGCCACCACTTAATTTCCTCTTTCCTCTCCATAGCGATGTCTAATTTCCAAGCAAAAGTTCTGGTTGGTGATGGACTTGTTAGAAGGGAATGCCTAACACACAAAGAAATTTAATTCCCTTAGGAATTAGGCTGCACAAAACTGAATATAAGGCATGTGGAATGTGCCAGAGAAAGGGAAAATTACTTTTTGAACCTTCCATCTTTCTATAACATTGAAACCAAACAAGATGGCAGCTAACATCTGAGTAAAGCTTCTAGTGGCATAGTTACTATTATCTGCATTTTAGAGGTGAGGTGAGAAAACTGAAATTCAAGGAGTTTAAGCAATTTGCCTAAGGCAGGCAGCCAGCAAAGGCTATTGATTTAGAATGGCCTTGCTCCAGTGTGAACTATCCCACTAATTAGATATGGGAAAGTTTGCTTTTCCCCCCTTATTCCTCTGCAGCTGTCACACAGGAGTTTGAAAGGCAAGACAGGCCTTCTCAGTGGGTCTGTGTGGATATAGAACACAGAAGTGGAACACTGGAAACTTGGGGAGGTTTACTGCACAAAGATAAGACATAAATGAAATGTTTGTGTGCCAAGCACCCTCCACTTTTCTCGCTTCCTCCATGGCATCTGTGCTTTTGGTTGGCAGTAAAGTCACTTGATCCTACTAGGGTCATTCCACTGGAAAACTGAAAGCCAAGTGACAATCCAGTCATTTCCTTTCTGATTCTGTCAGGGTTCATACCGTACAAACAACAAATGAACCACTACCCGGTATGCAGAGTCCCCACAGTCTGACTCTGTGGTGTTCTTTGATCAGTCTCTCCTCCTCAAACCCCTAGTGAAAGATCTCTTGCCTTTCTACTCTTCACCTGAGCTTAGGGTGGATTCCTCAGACAATAATCTAGGTTAAATGTTGAGCTAATACTGATTGTCTTCTAATCAGCCCCCTCACCATGGTCAGAGGGAAATATTCTACAGCCACAGAGTTCAATCACTTTTAAGACTTTCAATACATCCTCCCTGAGAGAAAATCTCATCAGTGACTTCCTTTCTACTATTTCAATTCAAATATATTTTTAAACTATATCTATCTGCTTGATGCCATAGGGTATATAAAAATAAAATGCTTGCAATAAAGCTGGAGATCTAAAATGTTTAAGAGGAAGCAACTTCAGTTTCTTAGTGGCAGAGATGGAGTTTTCACTGTAATCCTGTGTGTTGGCAGAAAAGGAGAGCATTTGGTAAGGGAAATTATAGTTTTAAAAAATCTAGAAAGGAAAGTTTAGGCTCAATCTGGGAGGTTTTCAGAGCCCTGGCTAAAGAGTTAGCCCTTTCTCCTATATGTACTGAAGAGTCTTTGTAGAAAGCAGAGAGGTTGCTCCTGCCTCTGTACCTTGTGAAAAACTGTCCTAACTCTGAGGGCCTTCCTAGTACAACTTCAGCCCTACATTTCCAATGAGGCATTTGGATAAAATATATAACAAGAAAACTCTGTCACTAAGACTAGGAGGCTGATTGTATGTGTGTGTGTGTGTGTGTGTGTGTGTGTGTGTCTTTACCTGGGAAGGAAGCTTTGGACCTACTGCAAAAAAAAAACCAGAAAATCCATATGCACAAACTGCATTATCTGTAAAATACATAAATAATATCTCACACATACAAGTATGACTACATTCAAAATATATGTAGATATAAATAGTGTTGGCATTAATAAAATATAAATTAATCTAAATACATGGACTAACACAGAATAAATTTGGAATAACTGCTATTATATACTTCCTCAGTCTGATACAGCTAATATTATGTAAGGTTTGGTTAGTGCTTTGTTCTTAAAAAGGAGTCTTCATCCTCTGGAATCTTGCTAATCATTGTGCCAAGGAAGATTCTTCAACCTGGAATCTGAAAAGTCATTATTACCCCAGAATATGAAAACACACATTGTAGGGAAACAAACTCCTCCTCTGAGATTGTCAGTGCCAGAATCTTCACAAGAAGATGTAGCCAGATCTATCAGCTGCAAGAAGGTATGTAATTGAGTAGTATTGTAGTGGCATTATATGGTGACAGATGGCAGATGACAGATGGACTTGTAATAAGCATAACATAACATGTAGAGTTGTCAGATTACTATTTGTAAACTGAAGTTAACTTTACAATACAAAGAAAGAACAATACAATACAATACAAATACAAAGAAAGAACAATTTGGCAACTATTCGATAATCATTTCATTTATTAATGGGAGACAGAGAAGTAAGAGGAGCATGAGCTCCATCACTATGGCAGGTTGATTGCATTAATAGCCCTGATTTTCCACCTGTCAGAACCCTTAAAGGTGTGGTCATGTGACTTGTTTTGCCCAACAGTATATTGAAGACCACTTAGATATTTTTGCTTAATGCTCTTACCCTCCGGTATGCCACGAGATGGACATGCCTAGGCTTGAATGCTGAAAGATGAGCAAGAAGTGGAACAAAGAAAACTCTAAGTCATCCCAGCCAAGGTCATTTTCAATTAACCAATGACCAGCCAAACCCCAGGCATGTGAGCAAGCCTAGCCAAGATCAACAGAGCCACATGGCCAACCCAGAGCTGGCCACAAGAGTGAGACCAGCTAAAAGAAGCAAAATCCATATTAGATTAGTGGACCCCCACAGACTCACATGCAAAACAAAGGTTTACTGTTATATGTCATTGAAGCCTTGAGGTTGTTTACTATGTTTACTATGTTTACTATGTTTACTATGTTTACTATGCAGCATTATGGTGGTGATAGATAACTGAAACTGCCACTTACCAGTTCTGTAACCTCCAGCTATAAAGTGAAGGTATAAAGGTACTTCAAGGATTGGCGTGAGCATTAATTGAGATAATATGCATCCATAATACTGCATTTGGCATATAGCCTGTACTCTAAAAGTTCAGTGGTATACTGGGAACAAGAAAGTTAAAGTGAGAATGAATGAGAGAAGGGTTATGGGAAAAGATACTGAGTTCCTGCTACCCTCACCACCCTGACCTCAGGGGGTATTACTGGGTTTTAGCACAGATGGCATAACATTGCCAAGATCAATTTTAAGCATTTAAATACAACTTTGCTGAAGTTCTCAGATCACAAAAGGGAATTAGAGCAAAATGAAGCAAAATAATCTGTCTTCCAGAATATCTTCAGCTTTGTCTTCCAAAATATCTTCTATGGGAGTACTGCCTGGTATGCACACTGTGCCTCCAGACAGAAGTAAGAATCTTTCCTCACCACTCAGTAAAGCCCCTGATCCCATCTCTAAGGCCAGGCTCATTGTGGCACCTGGGTGGCTCAGCTGGTTAAGCATCTGACCTTGGTCCAAGTCATGATTGTGGGGTCCTAGGATCAAGCCCCACATCAGGCTCCCCACTCAGCTGGAGTCGGTTTCTCCCTCTTCCTGTCTTTCTCTCCTTCTCTTGCTCGTATTCCCTCTCTCTCTTTCTCAAATAAATAAATAAAATCTTTAAAAACAAACAAAAAAAGTCTAGACTTAGAAGGAGGTAGACTTAAAAGAAGAAGACGTTTTCTCCCTAAGAGTTGCCTCCCCAAAATTAGGGGAATCAGTGTCCTGTCAGAAGCATGGTCCCTTCCACAGAGGATGTACTCAGAGACACCCCCCCCATAGAGGGGATCCCATTACTTAGTCATGATAGAGTAGCGTTAACAAAAAAAATCATGTCAGAACATAATACAATCGTTTATATACCTATCCAAGATGTGTGAACAGGCCAGACACATTGGGGAGATGAGATCACAGTTAAAAGACAAAGCAATGCTCACAGAGCATTTGTCGATTGCACCTTCTACCTGAAATGGCTGGTCCCCTCTCTCCCTACTATCTTCAGTGTTCCAATTTCAGCTCATGCTTCAAAGCCATCACATCTGGCATCTTCTCTGAAGTTTTCTCTGATTGTCATCCCAGTTCAAACTCCTGCAGGCATTTGTCCATAGAGGATCACATAGAAGAGGGGGAAAATATAACTCTGACGGGTCAGAATCCCAGCTATGCCACCCATCGGCAGTAGAATCTTGGGCAAGTTATTTAATCTATCTAAGCCTCAGTCTCCTTATCTAAAAATAGAGAATGTAACAGCACCTGCTTTGAATAATGATAAAGTACTTAGTACAGCCTGGCATATGATAGGTGTTCAAGAAATGTTAGATATTATTATTGTTGTTGTTGAAATAATTATTTTGCAATATGTGATGATACTAGCAGAATATTTGCCACATAGCCGTGAAATACTTTATTATTATTAATTAGTGATCACTTTATATTCTATATTTTGTACTTTTCCTTAAGAGATTCTTTTTTTTTTTTAAGATTTTATTTATTTATTTGATAGACAGAGGTTACAAGTAGTCAGAGAGGCAGGCAAGGAGAGAGGAGGAAGCAGGCTCCCCGCTGAGCAGAGAGCCCAATGTGGGGCTCGATTCCAGGACCCTGAGACCATGACCTGAGCCGAAGGCAGAGGCTTTAACCCACTGAGCCACCCAGGCACCCCTCCTTAAGAGATTCTTAATTCACACTAAGAACTTCTTTTATAGTGAGTCACTTACCCATTTATCCCCCAGTGAGATTCTAAGATCTTGAAGATACATTGTTCCAAAACATCTTATCTGTGGAGGGTGGAGAAATTTGAGGTATTCCGAGTTTTAGTGATATTTGTTCTCTGGTCAGGAATTGCTAACCTCCCTACTAATGAAAGAAATACTACCTTTGAGTGCAAGTCCAGCTCTGCTGCTCTTCAGGATAACTGTAGGGAGGATGCATGGTCTCTTTTGCCCTTAGCAACCAGGAAGAATTAAATTAATTTATCAGATCTCCAGCATTCCCTAGGCAGGCCAGACAGATAGACAGCCTGGAAAGGGAATGTATTTAAATTAAAATGGTGACGGGAAAAACAAGCTTTTTCTGCAGTGTTAATAAGTATGGCAAAACCCAGACAGCCTGGGTGCCTAGGTCCTGATCAGAATTTTGATTTAGGATTTCTTTTTCCCAGTGAGTCATAATTGTCATGGTCCTAACACCTGTCACCAGAAAAAGGCAAAATCAGTGTAATCACCAAAGCAGTTGCCTCAGGAATACATTCTTTTAGCAATTTGGTTGGAATAAGTTCAAGAATGCAAGTAATGAGTTGATTTCAAATGTGAAGTGACCAGAGTTGGCCTAAGTGCTGAGCTTTCCGAATTTAAGGGAGAAAGGAAAGGAGAGACAAGTTATTTTATTAATAACAGCAGCAGGAAATCAAGTTATTCAAGACTTGTCTAGTAATGGGTAAAATATTCTCTGATACCAACATTTCTAGTCCAGAAACTATGAAAAAAATTATTGGATTCCCCAACTAAGCAATTAGTGCTGGGGCTGGCCAGATAAAAAGATGAGAATTGACAGCCAAAAGAATGATTATCTGGCATTACACCCAGATAATTTTTAAAATAAAATAAAACCAGATGAAAAAATGACAAAGAAGGGGAAGGGTCTTTAGATGGTAGGGTAAAGGTTACAGTAGACAGCATACTGCTGATAGTATTATTTTCCTGTTGCCCATGTTATTAAATTCCTTAAAAGTCATATAGTCCATCTAGATGAAATGAAAACCATAAACCAATGTAGTCATCTTGCTCCTAAACCATCAACTTTGAACTCCTGTTGTTGATCGTCCAATTTCTTTGAAATCATTTTAGCAAATCAAACTATAATAAAATCTGACTCCAGTTTTGATGTTTAATTTTTAACAACTTTTAAGCCTTACCTTTCCCTCTTCCCCTGGTATCCCACAACTGAGCAAGCCATAGGCCCAGATATTTTTCCCCTTGGCACCAGCAGAATATTCAAGCCATGCAAATAGTGGCCAGAGGTTAATAGTTATCCTGGCCCCACCCCCAAATCCCAAGGTCACTTGCCTCTCCTGCCATACAAGCTTGAGTATCTGCCCTATTCTCCCTCAGGAAGAAAAAGAAAGAAGAAAACTTAAAACTTAAATCTTTATTTAAATATAGCACAACTTGAGGGTGCCTGGGTGGCTCAGTGGGTTAAAGCCTCTGCCTTCAGCTCAGGTCATGATCCCAGGGTCCTGGGATCTATCTCCCACTCTGCTCAGCCGGGAGCCCACTTCCCTCTCTCTCTCTCTGCCTGCCTCTCTGCCTACTTGTGATCTCTCTGTCTGTCAAATAAATAAATAAAAATCTTTAAAAATAATAAATAAATAAATAAATAAATAAATATAGCGCAACCTCTGGCTCAGTTGTTAAGCATCTGCCTTTGGCTCTGGTCATGATCCCAGGGTCCTAGGATGGAGCCCACATAGGACCCTCTGCTCAGTGGGGAGCTTGCTTCTCCCTCTCCAACTCTCCCTGCTTGTATTCCCTCTCTCACTGTCTTTCTCTGTCAAATAAAATCTTTAAATAAATAAATAAATATAATACAACTTATAGGAAATCCTAAGAAATCTACCTAAGAGAAACCGTAACTAATACGTGAATTTAGCAAGTCTTCAGTTTATATGATCAATACTTTAAAAATCAATTGTATTTCTAACAAGTAGCAACAATTGGAAATGGAAAGTTTTTAAATTATTCTTTAGGATAACATTAAACCTAACACTTTTAGGTATAAACTTAATAAAAATATGCATGACCTGTACACAGAAATCTGTAAAACATAGCTAAAAAATATTAAAAGACACAAATAAATGGAGAGATACACTATGCTTATGGATCAGAATACTCAATATTATTAAGATGTCAATCTCTCCAATTAATTTATAGATTCAATGAAATTCCAATCAAAAATCCAAGAAGATACCTTTTAGAAACTGACCAGCTGATCCACAAATGTATATAGAAATACAAAGGAACTAAAATAGCCAAAATAATTTTGAAAAAAAAAATAAAGTTAGTTTTAGGATGTACTACAATGCTACAGTAAGTAAGAAAGAATTTTATTGGCATGAAGTTAAACATACAGATCAAAGGAACAGAATTAAAATTCTACAAATAAACCCTCATATAGGTAGCCAATTGATTTTCAACAAATGTTCCAAGGCAATTCAGTAAGGGAAAGGAAATCATTTTAACAAATGATGCTGAAATAACTGAATACCCATATGCAAAAAAGAAAACTCTTTATTTCTCCGACATGCAAAAATTAACTTGAAATGGATTGCAAAATCAAACATAGTTTTAACTAAAGCTAAAAACTATAAAATTTCCAAAAGAGATCAAGGAGAAAATCTTAGTAACCTTTGGTTAGGCAAATTTTTTTAAATTGGATACAAAAAGCATAAAATATTTAAAAATAGAAAGATTGGATTTCATTAAAATGAAAAACGTTTGCCCTTCCAAAGACATTGTTAAGAAAATGAAAAGGCAAGGCACCAACTATTATATGAGCAGATATTTGCAAAACATATATCTAATGAAAGTCTTTTACTCAAATTATATTTTTAAAAATGCTTACAACTCATTAGGAAGAAAACAAGAACAAAAGGAACAAATATTTTGCACAGACACTTTACCAAAGGAGATATATGAATGGCAAAAAATTCTCAGCATCATTAGTCTTCAGGGAAATGCAATTAAAATAATAATTGAGGGGTGCCTGGGTGGCTCAGTCAGTTAAGCGTCTGACTCTTGGTTTGAGCTCAAGTTATGATCTCATGAGTCCTGAGTTTCAGCCCTGCAAAGACAGGCTCTGCACTCAACGGGGAAGGTCTGCTTGAAAGATTCTCTCCCTTTTCCCCTCCCTGCCCCACATTCTCTCTCTCTCTCTCTCTCTCTCTATCTCTGTCTCTGCCTCTCCCTCTCTCTTTAAAATGAATAAATCTTTAAAAATATAAATAAAACCATACTGACTATACTATTCATACTCTAGAATTCCTAAAATCAAAAAGACTGATAACCTAAGGGTTGGCAAGAACGTAAGACAACTGAAATGCTCACAAATTTTGATTTCTCATAATGTTAAGCATACAAGTGATCCAGCACTAAGATTTTAAATATTTACTCAAGAAAAGTGAAAATATATGTTTACACGAAGACTTGTGCTCATATATTCATAGCAACTTTACTCATAAAAGCTGAAAAGTGGAAGAAAATAATCATCAAATGATAAATGGAGTACATATTTTGGGATGTACTCATACAATAGAATATTAGTCAAAAAGAAAATGACTACCAATAAACATACAATATGAATGACTCTCTAAAGGATTATGCTAAGTAACGGAAGTCAGACCAAAAAAAAAAAAAAAAAAAGAAAAGAAAAGAAAAGAAAGAAAGAAAGAAAGAAAGAAAAGAAAACTCTACATACTTGCATACTGCATGATCTCATTTACTAATCTATCTATCTAGAAATTCTAGAAATGGTGGAAGTATAGTGAAAGAAAGCAAGTCAGTGCTTAATGGATCCAGGGAATGGGGAGAGGAGATGGATTGTATGTGACACAGGGAACCTTTTTGTGGTGCTAGAAAGGTCCTATATCATGGTTATGATGGTTGTTACACAACAGATTTGTCAGATTTCATCAAATTGTACATTTCATCACATGAATTCTATTCTAAAAATCTGTTCTAAGGAGGAATCTTTGATATGTGGAAAAAATAAGCTAAAGAGTATGTATTGCATTTTTTTAAACAAGGGAATAATGTCCATTTGCAGATATTTAATAAAATAAATTATGGTATATCTATAAGATAAATTGCTATGAAATTATTTTAAAATGATGGTGTTGATGATATTTAATGACACAGAGAGAGATATTTGGGTACTTTTAGGTAGATAAAGTAGAATGTTTATAGTCCATTTTATTATCAATTTATGTGACTGTTTCATGTATATGTGAGCATGTGAATATGTATATATAATTATTTTTAGATCTCTATATATCATTAGAAGCTTATGTGCCATCATTTTAACTGATGGTTTCATTTACTTATCCTTATTTCCCAAGTATCTGATAATAAACATGCATTTCTCTTTAAGTAAGAGAAAAAACAAGTTCCTATTTTAAAAAATACATATCTGCTTTTAAGAGGCTTACAGCCTAGATAAAAAAAGAAACATGTAAATATTAAAATACTGATAAAATGAAATAAGTACCCGTGGAAGGTGAGAGAGAATTGACTGGGTCAAGTATAGTTTCATACCAAAACTCGAACCACTATACTCTCCAACATCCAGACCATGACCATGTTTTTTTATCTGAGACACTGAACCCACTTTCATTACTCATGATCATTTTCCCTCAGAAGATCCATGATCCCTGACTGCCACTTTACCCCTCATCCCAGTGTATCAGACAAGAAAGTATATTGATATTTGAACTTCAGTTGTGGATTAAATTCCATTTTCCTTCCACAACCAGTCAAAAATATACCTGGATACTGCAGGTCAAGGACAATCTCCTGAGGTCCTCTGGAAATTCCATGATAGAAGACAAAATGTCGAGGGGAAAGAGCACCACTAAAAGGCATTATATCCTCAGTGCCTGAGACACAAAAGATGCTTAGCAATATTTGCTAATTGTTTACTGGATATACTGAGAATAAAAGCATTAGCTCAAGCTTGTTTTGGCTAGTTATTACCCTAACTTAATCTGGGAGGACTTCCTGAAAGAGCTGGAATTCTCTGGTTTAAAAGCAAGGTCTGCACACTGCTTCCACCCTTGTTATTTTTATATTTGGAGTAATTCCAAGACAAAAATCTTTTCTGTTAGTCACTAGGATGCTTGCCATCTCACCAGCTGGGATATTTATACATTAAACCTATTTCCAATGTTTTCTAACAGAATTTCCTGGTAGTGCTGAAGAGGGCTAAGCAAGTCAAGCAATGAGTAGTTTGGTCTAAATTCTTCAACACTTGGTGGTGCCTGGGTGGCTCAGTGGGCTAAGCCACTGACTTCAGCTCAGGCCCTGATATCAGGGTACTGGGATCGAGCCCTGCATTGGGCTCTCTGCTCAGCAGGGAGCCTGCTTCCTCCTCTCTCTCTGCCTGCCTCTCTGCCTGCTTGTCATCTCTCTTTGTCAAATAAATAAATAAAATCTTTATAAATAAATATAAATTCTCCAACTCTTTCTCAATATTCTGGATTTATTAAAACCCCAAACATATTTCTACCTGGAAATTTTGTATGTTACTTTTCAAATTCAGTGGATTTTCAACAAAACTGAATCCCTGTTGCAAATCTGTTTGTGTTCTATTCCATCTAAACTCAACTTTGCCAGAACCGTCTAGTGTTTCTGGTTAGAAGTCTCCAAAATCTTGTGTCTAAGGAAAGGATAGCAGGGAATCCTAATTTACACTTGAACAAACTAAGAGTTTAAAATCCAAGTGTGAATAGAGACTGTAGTACAATAATATCCCAATTATAAATTTTAATTTATGGTATAAAAAAATGAATATAGACCTAGGAGTAGGATATTGAGTCCAAAATCTGCCTTTATGGACTATTGATTAAGGCAGGTCACTTAAACTTTCTGAGAAACCTCAGTTTTCCCCTACATTGTCTAGGAGAGCTGGTTTCTTTTATCTGGGTCTCCAAGTTCCTTTCAGCTCTAGTATTCTATGATTTTATAATGTTCCCTTACAGATGCTCAGGGGAGGTAGTCATTTGGCAAGATGCTTCCCCAGTCCTTGCCTTGTGTCATTGTTTGTCAGTGTGTACAACAGCAATAAATAACCCATTGGTTGCAAGAAAAGTATGTGTTGCATCAAGCTGATATGTCTGCTCTCTGCCTTTTGAAGAGGACAGAGGAGGCTTTGATGTTGTCAGAATGAAGCCACATTTTGACCCTGAGACCCTTCAATTCGAAGTGGCCTCCATTGCCAAACACATGAAATGACTATTTACAATTAAAGAAGCATTCTGCCACAGTTTTTTATTTTTAAAAGAATATTTTTTTATTTTCTTTTTATTTTAAAAGAAAAGTATAATGCCAAAGATTAACTCTCTTACCTGGAAAAGAAAGAAAAAGGCTGGTTGGGGGACCTGGAAACTTCTCTTTATATACTGTTTCTGTTCAGTGGCAGGTAAGGGACAAGGTAAGTGATGTAGGCAGTCTGCATGCTAATAGGAAGTTAATCCAGATTTCTGGCTTATAATGAAGAGCACAGACCTGAAACAGATATGTGCAACCCCAATGTCTTGAGGCCTTTCTCTGCTCAACTCTGGTCTCCAGATCAATGCTTTCCTTGGGCTGAGACTTTATAGTGGCCCATGGGATTGGTGATGTACAAAATGCAGCACAACTCCTGTCACATGAGAATTGTTACTTCTTTTCCTCTTCCCCAGTTGTGCTGTACAGATATCCAAAGGCCTGCCTTCTTCCACATTCAGTCAGTTCTTTCAGAGTAGAACGACATTATCTGGAATGTGTCCTTTGGAACTCTAATCCTGACAAAGTGACACATGTATTAAGAGGTTTGAGATGTGCTGCACAATCTTCTCTTGAGGTTCACTTGTAATATCAAAGGCTCTAAGAATTTCCACACAAAAGAAATGGTGCTTTTGTTATTAGCCAGAAATGGCAAAGATTACTGAGCACTTTATTTTTCTATAGATTTTCCATCTTTCCAGATCCCAAATTTCCTCTCTGGCTTATCTGTAGCCTCCCCCTACCACTCCCAGAAGTTACAAATAATTGTCTGAACTAGATCTTCATTTGCATCTGTCTCATAAACTTTTTAATTTGTTTTTTATTTTATAGATATACATAGATATCTCTTACCTCTCCTGACTGTCTGTACACTGCTAGAGAATAGAGTCTTCATTCTTCAATCTTTATCTACCATAGAAGATCTTGTACATGTGGTCGACCTATACATACTTGGTTGGATGGATCAATCAATCTAGGAGATAGCATCTTCTAGGTATTTGCACCTTCAACTGGTAAATAACAATGGAATCTACACAAGTTCTCAAATAGTCAAAAAATACTATACTCAAACTTAAAGTTGGAAAAATGAAAATATTAACACTAAAGTCATAAACACCAAATGCCTCTTCTTTCTTTCTCTCTTCACTAATTCAATTACAGAAAAACTGGATATCATCACTCTTGCATCTTCAGATCTGGAAATGTGCTTCATAGTCATACAGTTTAGGTACCATAAATTGATGTCACAGGGAAAAGTTGACTTCAGTGAATTCATTACAAAAAGATCATATTATTATTTGTAAATAGCATTATGTAGGCCTAATATTCAGAGAACTACGGTGTTAAAGGCTTTGATAACACATCTTACTTGTTAGAATGGTGATTGTTCTAGTTAATTTTGCATTCTAATTATTTAAAAACTACCAAATAAGAGATCCTCATAAATGATCAATTACAAATCAATTTTAATTTTATAAAATGTACCTAATATTAAAACCAAACCAACAGAATTAGATAAATTTTTAGAGGATGTGAGTATTGATCTCTAGGGGGAAAATATGAATAAGATATAATCTCTACCCTTAATAGGTGTGTCATATAGTAGGGTATTTCAGCCTTGGCACTATTAACATTTTGGACCAAATAATTCTTTTTATAAGAGGCTGTTGTCTATGTTGTAGAATATGTAATGGCATCCTGTGCCTCTTCCCATTAAATGCCAGCAGTACTTCTCCAATTTTGAAAATCAAAAATATCTGGTCATTGCTACATATATCTCCTAAGAGACAAAACTGCAGCAGGGGATAACTTTGCTATGCAGGAAGACATACTTAAAGTTGTATGGGTTTCAGAGTCACCTCTGACCACCAATTCTCATTTTACAATCCTATTAGATAAAAGCAATGTAGAAAACCTTGGGCTAGAGACCACATCCAAGACGTGGCAATAAACGTTTGATATTAGTTCCTCTATCTATAAAAGAATGGAATAAAAATTAAAACATTTGTAATTTCTGGTGTTTTGAGTGCACCACTAATCATTCATTTATTGAGTTCTTTGCATACAGCAGCCAGCTAAGGATAATGAAGATAGAAGGGTCTGAAATGGTTCTATGTGCAATTAAGATCTATTAAACAACAAAAGTAATAGAAATTAAACAAATGGCATCTTAGAGATGACCTACCTATTCCTCTGTTTTTTATATGAGAAAACTAAGATCCAGAAAAGTCAGGAAGGTGATATGACTTAAGGACATCTACCTAGTAAGTGCACTGGGCTAAAACATAAATGTCCTGATTCCAAGTCAATAACTTTGACCAATACAAAATATTAGCTAGCTGCTAAATAATGTAAGACAAATTACAAATTTGGGAAGTGATCAGAGTGAAAGGAAACTGAGTAAGGGCTGGAATAGTCAGAGAAGGCAACAAAGAAGAGGAGGGACTCAAGGCAGGCCTTGAAGTTCACAGGTGGCTTCAAGAAAGGGTTTGGGAGGGCTATGGTAGTTTTCCCATGGCTCTGGTGCCAAGCTGGGAATGACATGAGAGGAGACAGAGGCAGGAAAGCATGTGATATGAGCCAGGAACTGAGTTCATGTAGGGAAAGAATAAAAATAAGATTTGGGATGGTTTTCAAAATCATTCTGAGAAATCCCAGATTACCTTCTTTTCTGGATATTGTCCCCACTTTTGTGGTTCAATCTTCAAGTGCAAAATACGCTACTGGCTCACAGAGGGTCTTGAGAGCAGCTTTGCTAGGGGTTAAAGGTAACCCCAAGATTTCAGACACTCTTGAAGCTGCCAGCCCCCAACCCATCATTCTTATGACTCAATTTATGAATTCAAAAAATTCTCACACATCAAAGTGCTAGGAACAAAAACAATTGTGTTTCTAAAACTGAAAATTTCATCACTTCTTTCCCTTTAGTATTTGATCTTGAATATTTAATAGACTTGATTCCTTTTGTTTTGCACAAGCTAAATTTTCTGCATGTATCAAGGGATGAGTCTGGCATCAGTGAATGGATTAAGTGAATCATAAGAAAAGTGAATTTGATTGTATGGTTCAAAAAACTGAATTAAATAAATAAAAAACCCAAAACATGAAAATTTCATTAAAACCTGGAAAAACTCCACTGACAAGGGTTCTTCAGGAAAGAGCTGATGGAATTCAACTTAATAATATTGTGAGCTTTTCAGAATAATTGCCTGGAAAAAAAAAAAGAAAGAGAGAAGCCATACTTCATCATATCAGTCTATTAAGAATGAAGGTGATCCAATGTATGTGTGTATACATATGTCTGGAGAGAGAGAATGAGATTGTGGGATGGAGGACTGGCCTAGAATCTAGAAGGAAAAAATGAAGAGAAATGTAGATGCTCTAGCTGAGGTTAAAAAAAAAAATGCAAAGAGGCAAGTACAACTCTAATACAATACTTAAATTAATACCATTATCGCAAAGTGATAGCCAACGTAAATAAGACAGTATTGTCTCTCAGGCATTTCTCAGGCAAAACACACCCTTAATGCATTGAGTTGATTTTGTCTACTGTTCAAGCCTTCTGAACCGATATGCTGAGTATCAAATATGTAATTCCTTTTCTCTTTTATAATCAAACTTCACTTGTACAAAAATGTTTAGAGATGTAGGACACCAACCAGAAGAGACAGCATGGTGTCTATTTCAGATGTTAACCCCAACCCTATCTCTGAGGCCAGTGAAGAGGGGGCTTCAGGTAGAAGCCAAAGGAAACTTTTTCAAAGGGACTCCGTGAGACATGGGGACCTGATGTTTTAGGTGACAAAGTATGGCACAAAGCTAGGAAGCAGGGCCTTCTCCACACCTCTGTGTGACGCAACTTTTCAGAACAGTGAGAACTTTAGGAAGAGCATGAGGAACTCCATGCTGAATGGGACGACACTTACTCAGAAAGAGTACCACCAGCAGCGGGGCTCCATCAGGACGTATCCCTCAGGGAGGCTTTTCATGTATTGAACACCTCGATAAAAGTTGATTGAACACATCTCTGTGCCAGTCATTCTTCTAGATTCTGAGGATTCCACAGTGAGCAAGAAGGAAGGCTAGAAAAATGTAATAAAAAAATAGGACAGCACAGGAGAAACTATTTACATGCTCTTTGGGGACACTACACAGATTCCCAGAAATAACTGGGTAAAGTGGAGCTAGATGGCTGTAGTTGGAGGCTGGACCTATGCAGATGAGGACAGAATATAGTTAATTTTGGTTAATATTCTTACTGCAATCCCATGGATATATATGCACACTGTTGTATACATGTATGTATAAGGGTTGGAAGAAAATACCCAAAATGGTAACAGTGCTTATTATGAGCAATAGAATTATGAATATTTTTATATAATTTCATATAATATTTCATATTTTCAGATGTTACAAGGTGAGTAGACTTTATTATTCCAAACAGAAAAAAGTTTGATTAGGGAGGAGATGGCATTACTTCATCGTTACTTTGCTTTGGGTAGTATAATTTTCTCGCGGAAACTGATTGTGCTGTTTATTTAGAAGAAAGGTATTTCATGATAAACTTACCTAAACAATGGATTAAAATGAAATGTGTTTCTAAACAGCATTATAGAAAGAGGAGCTGATGAATTATCTGGTTTATAATTAAATGTCTAATCTTAATGCATCTTTTACTCATTCCAGCAAAGTAGATTTTACCACAAATTTTTAAAAAAGTGAGCAATTATCTCTCTCTAGCAACAATAATAAAAATGAGCTCTGTAACTTCCTAGGAGATCAATTCTACATCAATAAGTAGATAATTAATTGAGCTCTCCAGACAGTTCAAGAATTAAAATATCACCTTTGTCCTGATGTCTCTATAAAGAGATGCAATGGTTAACACGTGTTCTACATCTTGGTTTCATAAATGTGTACTTTCTACTTCATTTGTAAGGAGTTCCCCTTGAAACATTAGTCTTCAAAAGTTTAATGTTATGTCTAATGAAACCATGCACCTTAATGTTATACATATTAATCACTCCTCCTAGAGAGCTATAATTCAAGCTGGTATTTGACTCAGCTGGTATTCCTTTGTTAGAAAAAAAAAATCAACAAGAAATTTTATCTAGTTTCTCCCCTTCAGACTTAATAGCAATTAAAAAAATGGAAGATTAATTTTCCTAAAAACAATGTGTTTTATGACAACATGAGCAACATGAATTTGCCAGAGTTGGAGAAATGAGTAAGATACAGAGATACATAGCAAGCCTGGAAAAGGCAGGCTTGGTTGGGGCATAAAAATGAGGGATCGGCATCAGGACCACAAAATGTGGAAATTCCTGGAAGTAAGAGACTCTGGAAAGATAGATGATGACTTTGATATACCGTGTCCCCAGATGGGTCACTTATTACTGCTTGATAATAATTTAGTGGCAACTATGCACCTTGCATCACTACTCCCACAAAATAAATTATAAACACTGATTCGGTTGGATGAGACCTTTAACAGAATTCATCTAAGACCTTCGAAGAATTTCCAGGGAGGTTTACTGTCCATAAAACATTCATAACGCCATTCAATCCAAACACCAAAGCAAGTTCATGGGGCTTCAGAAGCCAGAATGGCCTCACCATAAAGGATGGTTCAGGTATCCCAGCCAGGACACACACACATGTATGTATGTGTACTTTGTCCTGAAAGTCCAGACTTTAGAGTCTGTTTGTGCTCTTCTAGACCTCATTGGTTAAGAGGTAATCTTTGAAATGAAGAAGTTCACCCTGCTTAGGTCAGGTTCATTGGGAATCTTTGAAGCATTACAGACCTTCTTTTAAGTTCATGTTCCCTTCAGAGGAGATAAGATCTCCTGGGAAATCTAAAAGAGTTGTGAAGGGCATCACAGATCACAGTCAATCTATAGAAAATCTTGACAGCTGGTTCTTTCTACCATACTGAAGTGTGGGAACTCTCCAGTCAATACTCTACTGTTTTCTTATTTAGTCTCAGCCTGCCCTGGGAGCCAGGCAGAGCCAGTTGGAAGACAGGAGATTGGGGGAGCTCTCCCCTGCCTGATGGAGATAAACCAAGTTGGATTCTCAATTTACTTCTAAGCCTTGCCAAATGAGCTATTCCGCCTGAGTAACAATCCAACAAACTTATTATGAAAATGCATACACTTTTCCACATTACAAATGCCATCAGCTAAAAATGCAAGCCCTTCAGTGGTTGTCAAATCACACCAGAGGATGGGAATGGCATTCATGTTGAATTATAATTCACCATCTCTATGGTACTTGCCAAGGCTTTCTCATTGCTTCCATTTTTTCTTCTCTTATGGAAGAAAAACAGATAAAATATGCTTTGAGTTTTTCCCACTTAAAAGAAAAACACAAACCTAATAGTACATCTTAATCATTCTTCTCTTGCTTTCAAGGGAGAAAAACAAGTAGAAAAAGTATTAAATACATGAGTAGAGAAGGAGAATCCCTTCCCTTGAAGCTAAAATGTGGATGAAACAAGTATAGTCGCATACCAGAAAAAAAAAAAAAGTTTTGACCCACATTATCAAGAAAAATTCTAAGAATCCTTTGGAAAATGTGTTTTGAGGTAAATTAATCCTACGCTATTTTTTAAAAATTTTTTTTAAATTTTTTATTAACATAATCTGATGCTATTTTGTGGCACTCACCGGTTGGAGTTATTAAGATTTGGGTCATATTTCCTAGTCTACATTATAGGCTATTCCATTATGGAAACTCTCTTAGGTAGGAAGGTAAGTCTGTCTAAAGAAAAGAGTAAGGATGAGGCAAGTGGACCTGATCCCAAAATTTAGCTCTGCCTTTTACTAGCATTGTGTCCTTGAGCAAGTGAATTAACGTCTCTGAGTTTTGGCTTCTTCACTGATAATTTGATGCCAATAACAGTACCTACCTCATTTGGTGTATTACTGTGTATAAAGCGGTTAACACCCGCATGGCACAGAAGTCTGCAAGCATGCCTTAAATTAGGAGTTGGCAGACTCTGGCCTGCAGGCCTCTAGTTTTTGTGTTTAATAGAACACAGCCACACCCGTTCATTTACATAGTGTCAATGGCTGCTTTCTAGCTGTAAAAACAGAGAGGTTGAGGTCACGTGGTTTGTAAAGCCTAAAATACTTGCTACCTGGCCTTTTTCAGAACAAAAGCTCCAATCCCTGCAAAACTATAAAAAAAAATTATGATACCTTGCTTTTCTTTTTATTTCTTTCTTACCTTTTTAATGTAGAAAGAAAGTGACTTTCAGAGAAATATAGCAGCTTAGTGAAAATCACCCAGCAAGGTGGTTGCCAGACTTCTCATCCCATTTTCCACCCCACACTCCTTACTGCGATTGTAGAACCGCAAATGAAGTCATTAGCATCAGGTCTCATAATACATCTGCTATTTTTTCAACTGATTGGCTCCAATTTAAAGTTCACTTACTGAAACCAACTATTATTATTTACGGCTTTGAATGTGATTAACAGTGGTGCCTAGCTTAGTTCACCCCAAGAACCCTACCCCCAAATAGTCTGGATACAAATTTGGCTCAGATATCCCCACTGCGCTTCCTATCTGGGCTCAGTTGGCTTTGAAGTTAGTGAGAGCACAAAACATCCCCAGAGGGGAAGTGTGCCTGACTAGAGCTCTCATCTCTGAAAGTAACTTTTCAACAAAAGCCCCAGGGTCATCCAAGTCATCATTGAGACAGTGGGTTAAAAACTGAGAAGTACAAATAGGCAGTTAAAAATTAAGGTTTTTCAAAAGTTGGGGGGCATCCTTTCTGATGGGGGCATAATACTCCATTGTATATATGGACCATATCTTCTTTATCCATTCGTCCGCTGAAGGGCATCTTGGTTCTTTCCACAGTTTGGCGAGCTGTGACCATTGCTGCTATGAACATTGGGGTACAGATGGCCCTTCTTTTCACTACATCTGTATCGTTGCGGTAAATACCCAGTAGTGCAATTGTAGGGTCTTAGGGTAGCTTGTAGCTCTATTTTTAAATTTTTAAGGAATCTCCACACTGTTTTCCAAAGAGGCTGCACCAACTTGCATTCCCACCAACAGTATAGAGGGTTCCCCTTTTTCCACATCCTCTCCAACACTTGTTGTTTCTGCCTTGTTGATTTTGGCCATTCTAACTGGTGTAAGGTGGTATGTCAGTGTGGACAGGACTAGAGGAAATAAAATCTGAGTAAAATAATCTGAGGAAATAAAATCATGCTGAGTGAAATAAGTCAAGCAGAGAGAGTCAATTATCATATGGTTTTACTTACTTATAGAGCATAAGGAATAACACAGAGGACTTTGGGAGAAGGAGAGGAGAAGTGAGTTGAGGGAAATTGGAGGGGGAGACAAACCATGAGAGACTGGACTCTGAGAAACAAACTAAGCGGTTTTGGAGGGGAGAGGGGTGGGGGGTTGGGTGAGCCTGATGGTGGGTATTAAGGAGGGCACGTATTGCATGGAGCACTGGGTGTGGTGCATAAACAATGAATTTTGGAACACACACACACACGCACACACACACACACGCACACACACAATTGAAATAAATTTTTAAAAAATTGAAGTTTTCCAGAAAGATGGTTCAACTGAAAAAGCATTTTACTTCCACAACATCCTGGCTCACTTACTGATAAGCTAAAAAGAGACATTTTTTTCTAAAATAAAGATTTTATTTATTTATTTGACAGAGAGAGAGAGAAAGAGATCACAAGTAGGCAGAGAGGCAGGCAGAGAGAGGTGGGGGTTGGGGAGGCAGGCTCCCTGCTGAGCAGAAAGCCCAATGTGGGCTTGATCCCAGGACCTTGGTATCATGACCTGAGCTGAAGGCAGAGGCTTCAGGTTCCCCAAGAGATGTTTTTATAAAGTGAATTTGATGTGCAGCTCTGTTCTGTTCACTTCTACCCTCAGAAGTTCCTTGCTATAAAATAAAAAGTAGAATTTGAACTAAAATTTTTTAATGGGAAAAAAATATGCAAGCGATGTGATAGAAAAGGCAATTGAAGCAGGATTTCTGTGGATTCATCCCTAAGGTTGAAGAAAGCCAGCATCAGAACACACATGAATGGTTCCTCTGGGTCTTCATGTTGTCTGCCCTTCTACTATGTGACCTTTACAAAATGACTTTGTTAAAAACAAGACATTTTTTAAAAATAGAATTATTTTTCTCACTCACATGTTGACTTGGTTATTTGCAGAGATAAAATGTCCTTCTGTGATCTCAAAGTGAACTTTTGAAGTATAGTCAAAGTCAAACAAAATGAGAGAACTGACTGAATTCAAAAATTGTGCTTTAGGATTTGGAGTTGATGAAAAATAGCAACTAGATTTGAGCAATTGGAGGGTTTTGCTGTTATTTAGATTCTTCAACATTTTATTCAATGTAAGATAATTTATTTTCATCTTTCCTAAATGGCTCTGGGATTGAAAGCAAGTCTCAGACGTGAGGCAGAATTCTATAGCCAAGTTGCAAAAGCCTGACAAAGTTTATTGTGAGAATGCTGATACCACCTTAACACAACAACAGGACTGGCACCACTATAATGTAATCAAAAGATTCAGGAAATAAATTCTTTGACAGTAAAAGACAAGAGGATATTAAAATATCACACTGAAATATAGCACATTTCCTGGTTACTTACTGGATTCTGACATCATAACCATTTTGCATGACATGGATTGACTTGAGAGAATATAGGAAATCCAGTTAGCACATGCTTGAGAGAAATGGACACATGTAATGGCCAACTTGTCTTGCTTCTTCATGGAAACAACTGGAATCTTCCTACAACAAGCAACTTTCATTTTTTAAGTATAAATTCATTAAGAGAATTTTTTTTTAAAAAAGGGAGAAAAATACTGAAGCCTGACCAAAGAAAGTAGGAAAAACAGCAGATCACCCTAGTCCAACCCAGGGCAGATATAAACTAAATCAAATAGCTTAAATGTGAGTCCTGGTATGGTATTCCTTCAAGATGGAATGGAACAGAGAAAAATGAAAATACCAAAGCGGGTCCCTTAGATTTACAAAACTCCACTCCAGTTGGAGGGCCATAGTTTTACATGTGTTCATGAACAGATGGGTCATGTCTTGGTACTTGTATTAGTGCAGAGTGTCCCCATTTTCCTGGCAGAATCTCTCTGATCACTTCTTATGTTTTGAAAAGTAGATCAGACCTGCTACTTCACCACCAATAGAGACGCTAACCCATGACCTTCTGTTTTGTTCTTCTGTCTTTTTAAATTTTGAGTTCCTCTGCTTTTCTTGGGAGGGTGTATGCATTCACTTCTCCTTACTATCATCATCTTGATAGCTTGTAATTAATTATACAGCAGTTTCCACTTTCTATACTCTTTCAAACACCCCATAGCATCCCTCTGCAATAGTATTATTATTCCCAGTTTACTCAGGAAATGAAGCCAATATTAACAGACTTATTATTTATATACATGGTCCATTTCCATCCCCATCTTGAGAAAAGGATTTATTGTGACTTCACATTTATAAGCATTATATAAATGACTTTCCCATATAAGCAAAACTTCTTCTTTTTGGACACCAAACTTCATTTTAACCATTTTGCAGGAAATCCTTCTCAAAAGGCTTAAACGTCATAAAGGATAGGAAAAACTGGACAGCTACATGCAAAAGAATGAAACTACCACTTTCTTACCCCATACACAAAACTAACTCAAAATGGATTTAAGACCTAAATGTGAGACCTGAAACCATAAACTTCTAGAAGAAAACCTAGGCAAATATCTGTGGCATTAGCCATAGCAACATTTTTCTAGATCTATCTCCTCTGGCAAGGGAAACAAAAGCAAAAAATAAACTACTAGGACTACACCAAAATAAAACACCTTTTGCACAGCAAAGGAAACGATCAACAAAATGAAAAGACAACCTATTGAATGGGAGAAGATATTTGTAAATGATACATCTGATAAGGGGTTAATATCCAAAATATATAAAGAACTCATACAACCCAACACTTAAAAAACAAACAAACAAAACAAAACAAAACAAAAAAAATCACTTTAAAAAGGGCAGAGGACCTGAATAGACATTTTTCCAAAGAAGACATCCAGGTGACCAGCAGCCGCATGAAAAGATGTTCAACAGGGGTGCCTGGGTGGCACAGTGGGTTAAGCATCAGCCTTTTGCTCAGGTTATTATCCCGAGGTCCTGGGATGGAGCCCAGTGGTGCCACCGGGCTCCCTGCTCTGCGGGGAGTCTGCTTTTCCCTTTGCTCCTCCCCCACTCCTGCTCCTCCTCTCTCACTTACTCTCTCTCTCAAATAAAAAAATAAAATCTTAAAAAAAAAAAAAAAGACACACAACTTCACTAACCATCAGGGAAAACACAAATCAAAATCACAATGAGATATCACCTTAAACATGTCAGAATGCTAGGAAGAAAGAAAAAAAAGGAAGGAAAGAAGGAAGGAAGAAAGAACAAATGAATGAACAATGTTGGCAAGGATGTGGAGAAAAAAGAACCCCCCTGTACTGTTGGTGGGAATATATATATTGGTGCAGCCACTGTGGAAAACTTTACCAATATTCCTCAAAAAATTAAACACAGAAATATCATATGATCTAGTAATTCCTCTACTAGATATTTACTCTCCAAAAAACTAAAACACTAATTTGAAAAAAATATATGCACCCCTGTGTTTATTACAACATTATATATAATAGCCAAGATATAGAACAACCCAAGTGTCCATCAGTGGATGGACGGATAAAGAAGATGTGGTATACATATAAAATGGATTATTACTCAGCCATAAAAAATGAGATCTTGCCATTTAAGACAACGTGGATGAGCCTAGAGGGTGTTATGCTAAGCAAAATAAGTCAGAAGGGAAATCACCATATCATTTCACTTATATGTAGAATTTTAAAAGTGAAACAAAGTAGAAACTGACCCACAAATGCAGAGAACAAACTGGTGTTTGCCAGAGGGGAGGAGGATGGGGGAATGCGCAACATAGGTGACGGATAGTGGAAGATACAGATCTCCAGTTAGGGAATGAATAAGGCAGGGCAATGAAAGGTACGGCATAGGGAATATAGTCAGTGGTATTGTAATAGTGTTACATAGTGACAGATGGTAGCTATGCTTATCGGGAGCATAACAAAGCTTGTAGAGTCCTCAAATCACTATTTATACACCTGAATCTAATGTAACAGTGTGTCAACTATATTTCAATTTTTTTAAAAGAGCTCATATGTCACCAAGGATAACAATGTAATTTAGCCTTTTCTTGAAGACCCAAGGTTGTCATTGTATAGATCTTGTCATTTTATAATGATATATAATACACCTTTGCAGGGTTTTTTGGAGTCCAGCAATTTGTCCCCTTACAATCAGGCAGGCTATCTGCTGTGGCTTCTTATTTTAGTGGGCCTACCTCTTACAGTTCCATTTCTGTTTCAAATCATCCAGAGTCCTCTAAGCCAAGAATTCGATTACTGTGTTTATTAAGAATTGCATGTTTAGGTAAGGTTCAAAGGATGATATAGAAGTTAGCATTAATGGGTTTGATGCAGAGACCATAAAAAAACTGTTTCACTTTTCAAAGAAAGCCCTTTTCAACTTACTTTCCATACAGGGCCATATTAAGAAAGGAAAATCTGAGGTTGCTAAAGTCTAAACTTTAGATAAGCCAGGGGTTTGTGAATTTTGATTTCCATTTTCACTCACATCTACTCAATTTCTTACATTCTCCTGTGAATTATATGCAAGCAGGTCTCAAGGCAGAAGAGTAATCTCTGAATAATGTTACTTTTTTTGGTCCAGTGTTATTGGTATTATCTTAAATCACAGACATTTGAACAGTCTACCCAAGATACCCAAATTACTCAGAAAGTAATTTGTTCAGGAAGAAAGCAGAACAAAAAAATATTATCAAAATTGAGAACTGATGCAAAACATCATTTCCAAGCATTATTCAGTTTAGAAAGAGGAAAGTCCACTGGACTAGATATCAAGCAATCCAGCTTTAATGCTAACTAGCTACCTGAATTCGGCTAAGTCATTTTATTTATCTAATCCAAATAGTCTGTTTTTGTTTTTAATTAACGGACATGTTTGAACAGGTAATGATTCTTAAGGTCCCACTCAGCTCCTAGATATCCTGGCATTTAAAATATGGTCTGACTAGCACAAAATCTGTGAGAGGATGACATCTAGTGGCTTCTCAGTTTATATACATCCTGATTACAAACACGAATGAAGTCACCACCAATTCCTACAATCTTATACATTAAAATATTAGTATTTTAAAACACAGAAGAATCGAGACAATAATCTAATTCAACCCACTCCCTTTACACTCATGAGAACTGAGAACCAAAGCAGTCATATCCTTGCTTAAGGACACAGAGCTAGATGTTACCCAAAGTTTACAGAGTCTAAATCTGGTGTGTGTGGTTTTTACATTTTTATGTTTCCCACAAAAGTCAAAAAAAAAAAAAAAAGGCGAGATATAATATCACAAAAGACCAAGGGGGATTTTATTCCTTTGTGCAAGATCATTATCTGTTCATGGTTATCATATTGTTTTGTAATGTTTGTTTACAGGTTTAACTAACCTCATTAGTCATGAGGTTTATGAGGCTGGGGAACCTCAGGTAGCACTCATTTCTGCAGCCCCAGCACTCAGTCTCAAATCTATCTATCTATTATCTAATCTATCTATTATTTTTCATCAATCTACCTATCATTCAAGGTTTAAGAACATACTGTCAATATATCCTTTTAAAATTTCAGTGAGGTGTGTGCAATTCTATAAAATAAGATCATTTTTAATGTAAGTGTGTATTTTACATGTAGCCAAAAATAAGACAAATTTATTGAACAATTTTTTCCCAACTTTCTGTTGGAAAACTACCTATCTCCATTCTGCATCACTTGGGTGGGGCCAACCTAGTCTTTCTCAGTTCCAAAAGTTCATGATGAAGGTCAGGCCTGTCCCCATTTGTCTTCCCCTTAGCCAAAGTGACCCATTTGGGGACTTTTCTGCTGAAGGCACTGGGAAAAATGCCACCTCTTTGTCTGGAATCTTGAGTAAAGATGATAGAGACTTGGAATAGCCAGTGGGCATTTTTCAGCCACATGGAAAAAGTTCTTCTAAAAATGTAGCTAGCACATGAAGGAAAGAAGAGATAGAGACAGTGGCCTAGCATTATCAAAGACCCTGAATCTGGCCACTGATTTTCTTTTTGCTTAAACTCTCTTGAATGGATTTCTGTCCCTTGAAGACAAGTGCTGATAATACTAAGATATATGACTTTATGAACAATTTTTTGAGGACAAGTCTTTCAAATCCAGTTCCCAATTCTTTCCATGAAAAACAAGGCAACAGGATCTATTCAGTGTGAAAATAGAAAGCCATATCCTAGATATGAAATATGAATTATTTCTTCCTCTTCCTCCAAATGCCTATAGAATGCATTATGATTCCATAATAGAATATTTACTGATAGTCTCTATGTTGAGATATTTTATTTCTTTAAGCATATTGTGAACTCCCAAAAGGTACAAATCACAGAATATCTTAGAACAAAGAAGCACTCAGTAAATATTTCTTAATGAGTATATAAGGTCTAAATTGTGTATAGCTATTCAGTTATATGTAATACCCTCAGAAAACATTTTATGAGAATTATTTCAAATGAAGACAAAAGAAATTCCTAATCTAATTAAATAAAACTTGCAATAAGGGAGAGACTTATTATGTAATTTGTAGAATTGTCTCCTAAGTGGCTGGTTTCATGGGGCAATGGCTGCTAGTTTCCTTCTAAAATCTGTTCTTCTCAACCATGACAGAAATTAAGCTAGTTACATGACTATCTAGGTAGAGACTGTATTCCCCAGCCTGCC
This sequence comes from Mustela nivalis, assembly GCF_964662115.1. NCBI lineage: Eukaryota > Metazoa > Chordata > Mammalia > Carnivora > Mustelidae > Mustela > Mustela nivalis. The sequence continues at coordinate 154,306,163 of NC_139022.1, read as the reverse complement.
CAGCAGCTATGCAACTAAGACCAGACCAGTGGGATATGAACAGAAGTGATGATGTGCCACTTCTGGGTCTGGACGTTAATAAATTTGGCTTGAGCAATTTCATTATCTTTTTTCCTTTTTTTTTTTTTTTTCTTTTTTGGGGGAGGCTGGTACCTTGCAATACAGAAGTCCCAGTAACTCCAGTGCAACCATAAAGATGAGAACAACACTCTAAGTTTGGAGTCAGTAAACTACAGGCCACACAGACCAGCCACCTGTTTTTCTGTAAAGAAGATATTATTGGAACACAGCTAGCCCATTTGTTTACATAGTGTCTATAGCTGCTTTTGCGCTACAGTGACAGTGCTGAGTAGTCAGCTGCAATGAAGACTATATTGGCCTGCAAACCTCCAATATTTAAGATGTGGCTCTTTCAGAAAATGTTGCCATACATAAGGTCTCACTGTTGCTAGGGAAAGCATGGATGTACTCTCAAGGTCCTTTTGGTTCTGGGAAGGATGAACCAGGAGAACGCTCCACTTAACCCTCGAAGCTGAGAAGAGCTCAGCTGACTACATTCCTCAAACTAGCCCAGTGGCTCAGATTGCAATCCCAATATCAACCCTGCCAAGTCAGTTTTTGGGAAGAAAATTAAGGATTATCCAAAAAGTCGATGGGAAGATGTAATAGTTAATTTTCTGTATCAACTTGACTAGGCCACAGGGTGCCCAGATACTGGTAAAACATTTTTTGGAGTATGTCTGTGAGCATGTTTCTCGGTAAGATAAACATTTGAATGAGTAGACTGAGTAAAGCAGATTACACCTCCCCAATGTGGGTGGGTCTCATCTAATCAATTGAAGGCCTGAATAGAACAAAAATGTTGAGTTAGAGGGAACTCCTCTTGCCTGATTATTTGAGCTGGGACATCAGCCTTTTACTGCCTTCCAACTCCAACTGAAAAATCAGCTCCTCTTGGGTCTCAAGCCTGCTGGCTTTCAGAGTAGAACTTACACCACTGCTTTCCTGAACGTCCAGCTTCCTATCTGCATATGTTGGGATTTCTCAGCCTCCATAATTACATGACCAATTCCTTATAATAAATCAATCTCTCAATCCCTCTTTTTCTCTACATACACCCCCCCGACACACACACACACACATTCTATTGGCTCTGTTTCTCTGGAGAACCCTAATATAGAGGATATTTCAAATGCATATGTTAATCACCCATATATTCCTATGCAAAACAGAAACTGAAAATATATTTTTATTCATGATCACAAGTCATCATAACTGCATCAGTAGGTAATAAATGTTAAGGGAAAATATAGATATATGAAGATGGTGTATGTGTGGTGTGTGTGCAGATTTGTTTGAAAGAAAAATGATCTGGTCATGTAATTCAGTTAGAAAACCAGGTGGTCCTTTCCCAACAAACACTCAAAGTCTACAATTTTCAGAAGGACCTCCAAGTTACTGCCCTAATACAACGTTTTCCCTTTGGATCTGATAATGTCCAAAGATTGCACCGATGGACTTCATCCTTGTAGGCCAGTGTTCTCAGTTGGGTGTGATTTGCTCCCACAGGACATTTGGCAATGCCTGGAGGCACTTTGGTTAGCACAACTAGAAGAAGGGTCTTACTAGCATCTTGTCTGTTGGTGCCAGGGATACAGCTCAGCATCCTACAATGCATAAGATAGCCCCCCCCAAACAAAGGATTATTGGGCCCAAGATGTCAATATTGCTGAAGTTGAGAAAACCCTACCTAAGGCAAAAGACTGTGCTTTTTCAGGGAAAGAACATGTCAAAGTCAAGAAGTCATTTATTTAATGAAAATGAATTCAGAGCCTTTCCTGGAAACTGGTTTTCATAGAGAGATTTGGTTGTAGAAGAATGTGAGGTTCCTGAGTAACTTCAGGGAATGGCAGAGGTAACCCACAAAGAAATGAGAGGGGAGAAACACCGAAGTTAGATTGCACAAATTTACGAACTTATAACTTACTTTGGAGGAAAGCATGCCCTTTGGAAATGGGTCCAGAACCTCCAAAAAGCTGTTCAAATGTATTCTTAGAAGGTAGGGTCATATGGTAACTATGAGTTTGTTAAGCTTTTATCCTGGGCGTTGAGAGATGGCAAGGTTTAGATGGATCTGAAGGGTAAGTACATGACTGAGTGAGCAAAGACCAGAAAACACAGAAAAACAATATGCCTATTTTTCTGGGGTGCATCTATTTCACTGGAAGCTGTGAGGACAGAGAAGAAAGATAAACTGGGAAGTGATTAGGATCTAAGCTGTGAGGATCTTTTAATGATAGGACAAAAACAACTATTGTTCTAGGCAATGAAAGACCATTATTATAAAGTTCTCAGCAGAGAAGAGATAGGACAAAAGTGAATATCCGTTGAGGGGGATTTTTCGGTATAGTTTCTAATGAACCTAGAATAATCCTGAGAGGGTAATTAGCCAGAACATTCATTTCCCCAAACATAATTAACTTTTATAGACCTTTAGAGTTTGCAAAGTACTCTCATACATCTACTTTTATTTTACTCTCCCAACAAGTTCCAGAATCATGTGTTAAACCCATTTTACAGCTGAAGAACACAAATATATCACCCACGATCCAAACAGGAAACAGATGGCAAACCTGAATTAGGGTAATTTGAAGTATTTATTTAGAGTGGGTTATAAAGGGATACTGGACATGTAGGGAACCTGAGGCCAGTAATATTAGAAATCTGTAACCACTCCTAGGCCAGGAGGAACAAGGAAAGCCAGCTGTACTGGAACCTACAAGGAAAGAGTGTTGTGTAGAAAGGACTGCCATGAGATGAACAGTGACCTTTGGCAGTGACACATCAGCAGGCCAAAGCTACCTCCTCTCAAGGAAATGCCAGGGGAACAAATACCATGATTTTGTTCTCTGATTTCCCATCTCCTTCTAAGGGTACCATTGACTGGAAGCAACTAGAAGGTAATGGTCCAGGAGTCTGTTGATGCAGGCCATACCCCCCATCAATACCTTCTCAAGTCTTTCCTCCTCAGGAAAAGTTCACGTCCTTACCATAAAAGACCCATGAAGTCCCTTAAGATTGTGTGTCATCGTCAATAATATTCCCTCATGATATCTAAAGTGTTAGCTCCCTCTGGTGTTCTTCATGTGCGAAGGAAGAAAAAGATGGGGGAGGGGAGAAAAGAAAGAAGTGAGGTAAAACTTCACTGCTACAATCCATACTTCTTCCTGATCATGGGGGAGAAGTTGATAATAACAGCACCAGGACCAGATTCGCGGATGTACATTCCACATGGCCACATGGAGCCCTAAACTTAGAACCGACCTGTACTTAGTCAATACTCTCCTGTTGATATATTGAAGTTCTTGATAATATTTGAACAAGGGGCCCCCACATATTTATTTTGCCCTGGGTTCTGCAAATTATGTAGCCAATCCTGCAGAGCTTCCTTTTTCTAGCATCTATTCAAGCTACCCTCGCCTTTGTCAGACTTTGCTAGACAGGGTTGTTTACCTAGTGGATGACTCAAACCCTCCTTCCTTGTCTTTACTGGATTTTCCAATAAGCAGAACATTAGGTAAGGCAGTACTAAAAAAATGAATCATTGATATTCGGGGTTCCTGGCAAAATCCTCCTTTAGGTAGCAGAAACCCATTTGCCCTCCACGAATCAGGATCAATCATTCTGATCAGAACAGCAACCTCCAATTCCGCCGGTGGGTACAGCAGCCTGTAGAGCCCCAAAAGGCCAGGGGGCAGTCCCAACTAATTCGTCTGAATCATGACTGTACCCCCTTAGGGACTGGAACCTTCAAAATGAGCTAGCCCAAAGTTGTAAGAACTAGAAGCAGAAATTCTTCAGTTGAGGGGTGCCTGGGTGGCTCAGTGGGTTAAAACCTCTGCCTTCAGCTCAGGTCATGATCTCAAGGGTCCTGGAATCGAGCCCCGAGTCAGGCTCTGTGCTCAGCAGGGAGCCTGCTTCCTTTCTTTTCTCTCTGCCTCCCTCTCTGCCTACTTGTGATCTCTGTCTGTCAAATGAATAAATAAAGTCTTTAAAAAAATTAAATTGTTCAGTTGAGTTATTAAGGGTTAATAATGAGAAAGATCTCTCCTTGAATTCTGAATCTCAAATTAAAAGCCCCATAACACTGGTAAAAGTTTAGGGCATATACCCAATGGTATACTGTTAAATGTTTAACAACCAGCTCTCTGGGAAAACAATAAGCCCTGATTTGTAGGATTTGCCAGTTTCTGAGGTATAAATATTCCCACCGTGGCTGATTTCAAGCTACTAATATCTGAACTCTGAGTTAGGAACAGATATGCAGGATAAAGTATTTTACCAGACTGATAAAATAGACAAAAATGAGCTCAAGAATATAAGTAATACTTCATGTAGTAAAATAATTAGCAAGTGGTAAGTTTTGAGTATCTATTACCTCTTAAAATATGATTTAATTATAAGTTCATATAATAACTATAAATCATGTATATAAGCAATATATAAAATTTATATATGAGTATATGTGGCAAAAATGTAAAGTTATTTCAGGATTAAAAGCTTGTATGCTTTTTATCCTGAAATAACTTTATATTTACAGGAGAACTGCAAAGACAGCACAGAGTTCCCATATGCCCTTCACCCAGCCATTTCTAATGTTATCATCTTCCATGACTGTGGTACATTTATGAAAGCTAAGAAATTAACACTAGTGCAATATACAAACTACATTACAGACTTTATTTGAATTTCATCAGTTTTTCCGCTGATGTCCTTTCCCTGTACCAGATTCCAATAATCCAATTCAGGATACCACACTGCATTTAATATAATTTAATTTGTAACCGTGATTATACTTAACAACTGATTTGCAAAATTTCTGAATGGGTTTTCAGCTGTTTGTATTGTGATCAGGAGCCGATTTTTATCAGTAGTTTTAGTTGCCTTTAATCGCAACAAGCCAGGCACCTGTCCTTACGAGCAGATTGTATGGGCCTCCACGAATGGCTGTGTCAGTTTTTCCTTGCATTGAACACTGGGCGTGGGTATTCTGTTAGGTATTGTTAAAGCAAACAAACAAACAATATTTGTTTTTTCACAGTATTTTTCAGCCAAAGTGCAGAACGACAAAGTACAAAGGTGACTAATATGCAGGGGCTATGGAGTAGTCTTTTTTTTTTTTTTTTAAAGATTTTATTTTATTTATTTGACAGACAGAGATCACAAGCAGGCAGAGAGACAGGCAGAAAGAGAGGAAGCGAAGCAGGCTCCCTGCGGAGCTGAGAGCCCAATGCGGGGCTCCACCCTGGAATTATGACCTGAGCTGAAGGCGGAGGCTTTAACCCACTGAGCCACCCAGGCGCCCCTGGAGTAGTCTTATAATAGTACTTGTACTAGTACTAGTTTTAGTACTAGGTTTAGGTATCCAGAGCTAGATCAACCGCCCTAAATCCATGCCTGTTTGCATGATTCTGGAACCATATTTAAAGGTAAAGGGAAAGGCTGAAAAGATTAATGTTTTTTTACTTTTGTGGTTTGTCCAGAGGTTTCACAAGCCTCTTGAGAGGCTTTCTTGAGAGTTTTCTTGAGAGTTAAGAAAATTAAAAAAAAAAAAAAAAAACGGTAGGTATTATTGGAAACAACAACAAAAGAACATGGGTCTTTATTATAAAGAGAATATGCTCTTCTGGGGGACTGAAATAGAGAAAAAATTAAATTATTGTAAACCCAGCAGTGAAGAAAGTAATTACATTTTTAAAAAGATAAAAGAAAGCAGGCTGATTATGTTGGAGGAAGACAGAGATTCCCTTAAAAAAATTACTATGTTAGAAGGAAAAAAGGAGAAATGATATCTTTAAGAAAAAGATAAGTACATATAAAATGGAGTGACTTCGAAATGTAGTAGAGGAGTAAGGTGTTCTTCAAAAAGGTAATAGAATGCAGGGATATGTTTCGCATTATTAGATCAGAACAAACTAAGAGATCCACTGAAATCAAACAGGATGGAAAGCAAGGTCTCTAAACGAACTAGAATAACTCACTCATAAGAAACCAGGATTCAAATACCACAAAGAATGCCCTCTTCAAGTCATAGATAGACTTTCTATTTTGGAACGACCTACCAAACGTTGACACTCTCATTTGAAGTGCCCTAAAGACATTGGATAGATTTGAAAGGGAAACAAGAAACATTGGTGTAAAGTACTCAAAGAATTAGCGGGTGAGTTTCAACTTGGCAGTTATTATACCTGTGTCCTGAGTAAACACCAACTTCTAAAATTGCATCAGCATTATCTTCTCTGCTATTATTTATACAGATGTAATTTGTATGGTGTGAATGTGCATGATGATTGGTATCATTTCTAATGACATTTACAATTTTAATCATGTTTTTTTAGATTAATTGTAAAGAAATCAGAAGGAAAAAAATCCACATCAGCAAGGACCACATATCTAATAGCTCCAAATATTTCACAGTAAAACATAAACCAAAGCATTGAAAAGCATTACATCACTCCAAGTGTGATTGATGAATAATTTTATCATAAGGTATATACCTTATAAGTATAGTGACACATTTCCTAAAGTGCATTCTTGAAACAACTATTTCTGTTAGATACTGTTGGAAGTTTTAGCATCCCTGACTCCCCTTCCAACAGAAAGCTCCCCCCAAACCTTTTTAAATGAAATGGCACTCAAATTGTTTATAGTGAAAATATTGCCAAATGAATCACAAACACGCTTTGCTTTAGAGATATTACCCATAGCACCCATCACGCTCATCCTCCCTTCTAAAGGGGCCCACACTCCGTAATGAGGAAATCATCTGATCCTGCAGCATGCTGGATACACTATATGACGAGCCCCTCAGCCCTGTTGAGTAGGCTAGGGGAGGCACCTGACCTGAAGGGACAACCAACCAATCCGTAAGCTAGCCTTGATCTATGATTACACAGCTTGGTAATCACACAGCCCCCTTCATTCTCCTCTTTGGAAATGTGAACCATGACATCTAAAGTAAATTGGTCAGCGGGTAATAGGAGGAGAAGCAACAGACAAGAGTAACGGAGTCATATTAATAGTGAAGTTCTAGAGTTCATATCACACCTTCTTGTTACTATAAAGGACCTTGGATTTTGACTAACCATCAAGCTACAGTCCCTGCAGCCTCCCATGAGGCCTAATTGTTCAGTTTTCCCTGCACTCCCTGTGGCCTGACTACACAGATGAGATCCCTGTTTCCAATTCTACTTCATGTAGTTTTATTTATTTATTTATTTATTTTTAAGATTTATTCATTTTAGAGAAACAGAGCATGAGAGAGACCACGAGTTGGGGGGAGGAGTAGAAGGAGAGAGTCTTCAAGTAGATCCCCACCGAGCATGGAGCTGGAAGTAGAGCTCCCTCTCACAACCCATGAGTTCATGACCTGAGCCGAAACTGAGAGTGGGACACTCAACGGACTGAGCCACCCAGGCTGCCCCTACTTTATGTCGTTTTAGAATAAATTCCTCATTTGTCAAAAATCACTAAAGTCTCTATTTCTTACAACAAAAAGGGCATCCTTCCCCATTCTCCCTGTAATCAGATTCATATTTACCTGGCCATGTCCCAGCTGTGTGTTTTTCTGAGATGTACTCATATCAAAGCAGAACTTTCCATGTATATCCTCCATTGCTGCATACTATATTTCCTTTAAAAAAAAGTTTTTACGTGAATGAATAAAAGATTGTTATAAAGTTGAATCTCCTCTGACTCATATTTTTAAAAAGTTGATTATGTGTCATCTTCTATTATTTGTAACATTTCTATTATTTGTTCATAAATGATTGTTTCACTTCTCAAGGCAGAGCTGTTGAGTCACTGCCCTACAATGTATGTAGGTTAGAGGGCATCAACTATAACATGATGTCAATCAACAGTTTTCTTGTGAGTAAATAGACAAAATAGAAAAACAGCTTGTTGTCCTCTGGATCTGGGATCTGTTGGAAGCTCTCATAATCTTTGCTTAACCCTAAAAATCTCTTCCTAACACTAGAGGGCACTGTGCCTTTGGCATATTTCCCTGAGAGGTTTCCATACTAGCCGCTAATTTTGAGAGCTTCGCCTGGGTTATCAGAGCACATTGAAACTTCGTAGAAGATTTTTGCTTTATCTTTTTTGCCATCCGTAGACCAAGACTGATTCTGAGGTTGAATGAGAATAAGGGGTTAAGAGAAGCTGCTACATGCCAAGTTGCATAGCAGTAAAAGGAGTCTGCAATTGTTAGTCTATACTGTTGGTCTAGAAAATTCAGTAATCTCAATCTTTCTGGTCCTTGTTATTCTTATTAAAAAGTAGCATACTATTCAGGTACGTATAAACTATGAGCATGACTTTTTTTTTTTTTTTTTTTTTTACTTTGAGAAGTAAGACTAGATCTTGTTAACTCTCATTATAATTCAAATATAAGTCAGATTGGTCTACTTAGGTCTACTAAAATTGTACAAAACTCCTGGAACTTCTTAAGGTGACCACCCGCCAAGTAGGACGGGTTGTGCGGCCTTCGCGGGGACCTCTGTAGCGGCGAAATAATCTACTCTTACTATGAGCCTCCGAGATATAGTAATTTAGGGAGTTTGGCTTCTTTCTTTGACAATACAAATTAAGAAGTAATTTTTCAAATAAGGTTTATCTCAAAACGTATTAACACCCTCAACACTTACTGAACAACTTTGTGCCAGGTTTACATCTGCTAGATGCTGGCAAAAGATACACACCTTGCGCTTTCCTTCAGTTTTCGAAGACACAGTAATTTTTAAATTGTGAAGTTGATCTGATGGTGCTAGCATATTTAGAGCCACATGAAGCTCTCTGCAAATGTAACAGGAGACTTGGTCCCTCCCGTAAGGGGGGGGGGGTGAGTCAAGAAATGGCTCCCCTAATGAAATGACTCTTGAGATTTGACAGAGAAGTAGGGGCTCAACAGGCAAAAAGAGTGTGGGGGCAAACAGAGATGAGAGGACCGGGAGAACAATCTAGGCACCTACAAAAACAAAACTGTGGGAGAACACATAAGGAAAATAGTTCCAGTTCAGTGTATAGGGACCGGGCGAGAGAATTGGGCAATCAGAGGCCTTCAAAGCCGTAACTGTATTTATTCTAAGAGTAAACGAAAGCCTCCTAAAAGAGTTTTGAGCAGAATGCTGCCGTGATCACATTTGTATTTGCAAAGACGATCCTGGTGCCATGTGAAAAACGGAATGCCGGGTTAGAAAGCTGTTGTTGCTTGTGGAGGGGTGACTCTGAAGGTGGCGGGTTGTCGAGGGCTGCTGTTTAAAGTAAAATCCGTACAACTCAGCGATGAAGTATATAAACTGTGAATGAGCTCATTGCACTTCCGATTTCAAGTTAGTAACTGTTTTTGAATTGGCTAGTAAAATAAAAAATGGGCCCATTCGATTCCAAACACTGAGGCTTCTGCGTGAGAACCCTGGGGTCAGTGTTTATTTCCTTAAGTCAAAGTCTCATTGTATTTTCGTGGCCCTTTGGAAATGCTCTCTGACGCGTTACAGATTAGCCGAAGCACGTGTTAAGGGATATCGGAGGAAAGGCGCTCATCCCTGGATCATCAACGCGCGGGTCTCAGGAAACCTGAACTGCTATTAGGAGAGCTCCATTCGCCGCTACAGAGGTCCCCGCGAAGGCCGCACAACTCGGCAGTCACTTCAGGTCAGTCCGGGCAGAAGCCGTAGGAAACTGCGCTCCGTCCCCGGACTCTTCCAAGCAATAGGGACCGAGGCTTGAACCCAGCCCCTCCCACTCGCTATGGTGGCCGGAAAGGTCCTTGACTAATGGGCAGAGTATGCGTGGAAGAAGGCGCAAGTGGATTAAGGACTACTGGGCTCAGGGAAGGGTTAAAACCTGTACCCTCGGATCCCTTTCCCACACCGCAGCTCTCTGTTTTCCTACAGGGTTATCAACCAACAAGATTTTCCATTGGCTTAGAGACGGAAGGACCCGCCTTTCCCCGTTGTCGATTGGCTGACTCTTCAACCAACGGATTGGGAGGCGGGGCTTGGACACTTTCCGATTGCATCAGCTGGTCCTTTCCGCGCCACGTGGCGCAAGCGCAGTGTTCCCGGGTCCCCAGCCAGCCTGTGACTGGCTTCGGCTCTCCTCTCTGCTAGAGCGTCACTTTTGTGTTCCGTCTTCCCTTCGTGGCTTGTTGATGTCGGAAGAGAAGGATAGGAGCCCTTCAGGGAAGATGGGAGGCGAGGAGAAGCCGGTGAGCGAACTGAGGGGGACCCGGAGGCAGGCTGGGGCTCTGCTTGGTGTCCACCGCGCCCAACCAGGCGGGAAGGAGGAAGCGGTCCGGGCCGTGTGGGTCGGAGGGACCCGAGGGGGACAGTGGAGCTCCTGGAGGAGTCAGAGCCTCTTTCGGGGAGAGAGTGTCCATTTATAAAGTAGGGCGGGGCCTTGCAGGTCATCTCTAGGTCCATCCTCTTTTTGCAGTTGAAGAAACTGAGATCTTGAGTGAGGGACTAGCTTAGAGCCAGACATCCAATTACAAGCCGCGACAGAATTAGAATCTAGGACACGGGACTCCCAGAGTAATGCTTTTTACTCACCTTAGGCGGGAAGAACACTGCAGAACCTTGTTTAATCCTAAAGCCCCGTAGGGGTTCCCTTCACTTGAAGAAAGGGAAAACTGAGTCCCCGAGATCGGACCCAATTTACCCAGTTTGGGTGGTTTATAGTAAGCGGTAGAGGCCGGGTGTCTTAGAGAGGTTACACACTTCCCCTGCCTGGTGCTGTAGACATGCCTTACCACATTCACACCTGCTGATGATTTCAGCCTTGCACTTTGACTTTGGTCTCATCTGCTTCATAGGAACAACTCCCAGGTCACTTTCACACCACTAGGATGAGTTGTTTAGTTTTGTTTTTTAAGTGATCAAGCAGATGTTAGGTTCATTCTGCCAGGCACTGCTGGGAGATGAAGGTAAGTAGGTGAAAAGGACCTAGTGGTGCCTGATAGCAAAGACTTCACAGCCTTATGTGTGAGGCAGGAAAAAAAAAAATCATTGTGCAATGTGATCAACCGTGTGGGATTTCAGAAAGAGAGAGCACCTAACTCTGCTTGGGCACAGCTCGTTTGGGTTCACTAACGAGTCTTAAGTGCACCAGGTAAAGCAGGCATGGCAACGCTTCCCAGGTAAAGGTAGCAAGGGCAGTAAAAACGGGCACCCAGGAAGTGTCCTTAAGCTGCTTGCAAGGGATCAGTCTGTAGAGGGAGCCACAGCTCTTAGAAGGATTTCAGGCGATAGACACTTGAAATTGTATTCTACAGGTGAAAGTTTTTAAATAGGAAAATGATTAAGTGTGGATTGTAGTTTTAATTAACGATCATTCAGGCATTGGGATGGAAGGTGTGTTGAAAAGAGGTGAGGCCACAAGCAGGAGGCTGTTGCAGTAGTCCAAGTGAGAAGTGGTGATGTCTCAAGCTAAAACAGCCTCAGCCCTAACTCTGAAAGGATAAATCGCATAAAAGCAACAGTTTTCTCTTCAGTAAAATAAAGATGTCCTCTAACTCAGGAATAGAATGGGGAAAATGCATATGTGCATATTTCTAAACTGCATAAATGAAATTTAAGGTGATAAATGGTGCCTATCCATAGAGTTTTCTCCATTTATATTTTTCACTTAAAAATGGTATCTTTATTGTTTTGTAACTTGTTTACTTTTTTTGCTTAATAGTCTATAGTCAACAACTTTCCATGTCCACAAATATTATGTTATGCCATTCTTAATTGGAGTTGATGTAGAGCTAACAGATAACATGATTTCTCTGCAATACCTAGCATTGAGTGCTCACTGGGGGTCTGGTATTATATTATGCATTACATGCATTAACTCAGCTTTTTCAATCCTTATAATAACTATGAATTGGGTTCTGTTATCCTCGTTACACAGATGAGGAAACCGGCAAAGAACAAGTACCTTGCTCAAACCCAATATTCAGTAAACAATACTTATATCTCTGGTGCTGTCTTACCTCCTGTCCCCTGCCTAGTAATGAGTCAGGGACAGATACTGAATCAAACTATTGGTCTTCAGGACATACCCGAAGACCTGTCCCAGTCTCTGGGTCTGAATTTACACCACAGTCTGTATAGGTACTTTTCCTTCAACTCCTGAATATCCCTGAGGAAGGTAATTCTGTAGCTTCTCTTCACAGTTCCAACTTTTGGATTGAAATTTTAGATTGCTTGTACATAAATGCATGGTGCATAAACTCAGATTTTTTTTCTGTTTTTGTTAGAAATAGAGAACAGTTGCCAAACATCTTCCTTATTGCTGTAGTAAAGATGGACTGGAGCTCAGGGTTCTAGAGTAACCTGTTTTAAAGTCCTGGCTCTGCTACTTACTAACTGTATACAAATAAGCAAAATACTTTATTCTCCTTGGGCCTGTATTCTCATTTTTTAAAAAAGAGGTATTTGGACCACAAAAAACCTTTCTGTTAATTTTCTCCTTCTTTTCCATTACTCCTGTTCATTTGACAAATATCCATACAACTAAAACCAAAAACATACAATCAGAAAAGTAGAAGTATCTCATTATTTTTCCATTTTAAACCTGCACACCTGTGGTTCAATTTCATCCCTCTTCCTAGAGATACTTAACTAGTTGCATCATTTCTACAGTGGAGCAAAGGCATATAGAGAGTCTTATAACTTTATTGGTTAGTACTTATTGATTGGAATAGGTGCAAGTTATATTCATTTTTTATCTACTGACTATAAATGAACCTGAAAAGTTTGTGAAATCCAGAATCCCAGAGTGGGAAAAGTTTTAGCTCAGCTTGAAATTAGAAGTCATATTTTTTAATTTAGTTTATTTTTTAAATTATACAAGTAATACATTTCAAAATGTCCAACTGTTAAATGAGTAAATAAACAGTGGAATATTATTTGGCAATAAAAAAGAATGACGTACTAACATGAGTGATCTTGAAATCCTGCTGAGTGAAAGAAATCAGTCAAAAAGACCACATATTATTATATGCTTCCATTTATATGAAGTGCCGGGAATAGGCAAATGCGTAGAAACAGTGGATTAGTGGTTGCCAGGGGCTGGGGAGAAGAGAAAATGGAGTGGCTGCTAATGGGGACAGTGTTTCCTTTTGGGGTGATGAAAATGTTTTAAAACTGAACGTGGTGATAGTTGAATGAATATTGAATTCTATACTTTATATGGGTGAATTGTATGATGTAGGAAAGTATCTCAGTAAAACTGTTGGGAAATAAAATCAAAGACCACAAATATACAGAAAACTGTAATAAAGACCCCCCCCCCTTATCCCCAGTTCTACCCTCAAAACTCCTTCACTACTGATGATCATTTTCCTCCTTAGAGTGGACTGCTTTTAGCACCTGGATGCGTATCTTTCTTGTGACTTAATGTGTGAATCTAGAAAAATCATCTAGCTTTTTCGGATTTAATTGTATGTGTAAAATAGGAACGATAATGATGTCAATCTCACAGGGTTGCTGAGAACTAGATGCAGATTGTTTGTGGGGGAACTTTGTACATTGTAAAACTTTGTAGTACAGTTTGCTTTAGGATGTTTCTGCCTGAGCACTGAAGTAAGGTGTTCATTTCTGTGAAGATACTTTTCACAGCATCCTATAATGCATGTCAGGGTCTCTTGATCTTGTGGACTGGATAATTCTGTGTTTGGGGAGGCTGACCTGTGCATTGTGGGATGTTTAATAACATCCTTGTCCTCTACCCACTGTATGCCAATTGCACCCCCCAGTTGGGACAACCAGTGTCAACTGACAATGCCAGGTATCCGCTAGGGGCAGAATGTTCTTCTGGTTGACAACCACCAGGATAGACCAGCTGGTTGCCTTTTTACACAGGATTTACTGCTTTAAAACTTTCTATGACTTCATGTACTTCTACTTGTTCCTTACGGAAACCCCAAAACCCCATAAGATAGAAGTGTTTGCTTCTGTCTAAGCCCTTGTCTGTCTTAACTGACATGATTTCCTAAAACACTCTGTTTTCGTTAGCCTGGTTTTATCATTCTCTCTCTTCTCATTCTCTCTCTCAACATTTCCACCAGTTTATTTCCTCCATTCTCAAAATCCAGTCTGTTAAAAATCTTCATTCATTAAAGTTAGTTGTCCTAACTTACTTAACATCTAATCATAATGCTGCAGCTGTACTCTTTCCTCCTCTGGGAGGTTCTCACATGTGTGTGCCTTAGTTTCCCTGGAGAGATTAAGTTTGCACATTGTAGGGATTAGGCTTCTTTCTTAGGGTTTAACAAAAATCTATGAGCACAGTCTCTGAGTAGTACTTGTAGAGTGGTTGGTTATATATTAGATTCAATTTTTTTTTCCTGCAAATACTATAACTGAATAAATTGCATGCCTTTTTGTGGCCATATACTGAGTATATGTCCAGGCAAACCTGAAGTGAGACTCACAGAACAAGCAAAATAAAGGAAATGTGAAAACTTGACTATTATCAAATAACTCCTTTCTACTTTTTTAAGACATGCTTATTGCAAGTTGTTAATTTGTCTTTGTCAATGGTGAAATTTTTTGTCTTTTGAAATCACATTACTCACCCCTCCCTTTTTTAAATACATGCTCAAATAATATCCTCAGAACTTTTCTGGGTGCAGCATGATAGGGTGTCAGATTAGAGTAGAATATAAAATTTTATTTCTTTGCTTATGTAGGTAGGTGCCGGGGAGGAGAAGCAAAAGGATGGAGGCAAGAAGAAGAACAAAGAAGGATCTGGAGACGGAGGCCGAGCAGAGGTGAGTGTTGCAGAGCCCCGTTGTCAAAGATTGACAAGTGACAGGTCTCACACTTAATCTGTGTAAGATTGTAGATGGTTTACATGGCAGTAGGTGGGAAACTCTGGGAGAAGAATTAGGAAAGGAAAGTCTGAGCGAGGGAAAAGATTCGCAGCTATTTATTGAAAAAGGAAAAGTATATTGAAGTAGGATTGAAAGATAATCTATGGGATTAGATATAAAAATCAGAGAAAAAAAGCTGGAAAGAAGGGGATTGGTAATTACTCAGTTGCCAGCTTGGATGCCAGCTGTCTGATCATTTCATTCAATAAGATACTAAGAGGTAGAGACTCGATGTTTAAGTTTACACTGAATGCAGCAGATATCAAAGAGGGCCCAATTCCTTGACCCATCACACTGTTTCCACAAGGACTTGCCACTAGGGTTTGGTTTTGAGCCAGATAGATCTCTTTGGGGGCCTTGCCATTGCAAAGAAAATGCTTATAGTTCCTCCAGCTCTCACTGACTGTAGGTGGCATTTCAAAAGTCAGCCTAGAATCAACCTGGTTTCTGGGTGTTCTGCTTTGAGCCAGTTAAGCTCGTCTTCCCACTTTATTTTTGAAGTTGAACTTCTGTGAACCATGTTTCAGTTTTTGCTTTAGTCATTGCATTTTATTAGAGACTCCTTAGAAAATCACCAGGATGTGGAAGCACAAAGGAGCAGGCGTTCTAGAAGTGTCCTGTAGGACAGTAAACCGGCTTTACAGAGCTGCTCTTACTAATGCCATGTCGCTCAAGCTGAAGGGTCAGTTGGTAGGTGATCAAGAACTAAGTGTTGCTTGGAGCCCCACCCAGTCATTTCTCTTAGGTTTTGTTCATTATAGTCCGCTGTAATTGTGGGGGAAGTTGTTGGTTGTGAATTTTAAAATTTGCAAGTAAATAGAAAAATATGTATGTTTCCTCATCTGTTTTTCATGTTTTCAGTACAGTGGTATGTGTTAATTCCATCACAGCTTGAGAATTAGCCTGCAAAGAGGAAAGAAAAGGTGCAATTAAAGGACCCTTCTGAAGAGAATATGTTGAGTACAAAATGTGGCCATATGTGTCTGAAATGATCTGTCTGGAAAAAAGTTTATAGTGAGCGGTCCAAGACCTTTCCTCCTCCTCCTCTGTGCTCCCATCACTTATGTACTTGTTTTACCTCCCTTCCAGGGGCAAGGTGCAGGTGTTATTCTTCTCTTTGAATTCGGAGAGAATTTTCCTTGAATGGGAGCCCTTAAGTCAAATAAATTTATAGTTGGTTAGTTAAGAATTGTAAGTGAACTTATAGTCTGACCAGCTACACAGACAGTTCCTTGAACAAGATTGAAACAAAATGGAAAAGCCATTTTATTTCTAGTATTATTTATAACTATATGTGTCATTTAGATAGAAAAACCCTTCAGAGGACGCCTTAAAAGGAAAAAAAATCACCTTATGCAAATAGCAAATGGTAATAATTGTCCATTTAAGATACTGACAGCTACGTGTCTGTTGTTATTTATATTTTTTGTTTTTTAAAAATTTCTTATAGTAAAAATTAGAAGAAAACAGCTTTTAATTCCTTTTCTTACCTTAATTTTAGCATAAGATTTAGCTGTGCTTCATGATTTGGGCAATCCATTTACCATGTTGTGTTAGTAATCATAATTTTTGTATTGTCTGTTTTTATTCTTTCTTTTTTCTGAAGAGGAAAGCAAGTATTTACTAATCATTTATTTCCTCTTTTCTTGTCTTGCAGTTGAATCCTTGGCCTGAATATATTAACACACGTCTTGAGATGTATAATAAACTAAAAGCAGAACACGATTCCATTCTGGCTGAGAAGGCAGAAAAAGATAGCAAGCCGATTAAAGTCACTCTGCCTGATGGTAAACAGGTCAATGCAGAATCCTGGAAAACTACACCATATCAAATTGCTTGTGGAATTAGGTAAAAGTTACACCTGTCTTCAACTTCTGTTGTTTATAACTAAACTCTTTTTTTTATTATCTTGTTAAGTTTTATCTTCATGATATTTTTATGTTACTGTTTGTGGTTTTAATGTTTAATTTATATTATTTGGGATTTTAAAAAAATCAAAATGCTGTGGAGCTCTGTACTCAGGATTCAAAGTTAAGGGGCGCCTGAGTGGCTCAGTCTATTAAGCGTCTGCCTTTGGCTCAGGTCATGATCACAGGGTCCTGGGATCCCTGCTTGGCAGGAAGCCTGCTTGTCCTTATCCCTCTGCATACCACTTCCCCTGCTTGTGTGGACCTGTGCGCTCTCTCTGTCTTTCTCTCTCTGTCAAATAAATAAATAAAATCTTTTTTTTTTAAGTTACTTTAAAAAAAAAAAGATTCAAAGTTAATTTTTGAGAGAGTCCACTTTGGTTCTTATGTGACAAAAGATTTTATATTATTAATTCTTCTACTTTGTAAATATCACAAAACTAAGTAGACAGTGTTTCACCTATTCTGACTTAAATATCTGTTTTCAAGTTAAAAATGAAGGTAGAACATCTCACACGGGGAAGTTAAGAAGCTGATATATGACACATGAAAATAATGTACTATTTTTATAAATCCAAAGAAACATGTCTGATTTTAAAACTTGTATTGGGTTGGGAAGAAATAACAGAATTAGATGCAAACTTTGTAGTACAGTTCAAGCTTTCTAACTCTGATATGATTGGGATGAATCATTGTTTATAGGAAATGATACAGATGGGAAAGCATGAATTGATGCACCTGTCTCATACCAGGTATCGGCAAACTGTGGTCATAGCCTACTTTTGTCCAGCCCCGGAGCAAGCATGGTTCTTAAATGGTCTGAAAAAAAAACAAGAAAACTAAGAAAACTAAGACACCATGTGTGGCCCAGTCTGAGATATTTAGCTCTTTACAGAAAAAGTTTGCCAACTTCTTTCTTGAACATTCTAATTTAAAACATATATATTCACTATATCCTTCACCCTATATATGTAATTATTTCTATTTTTACTAATTCATTATATGTTGATTTCAACCACCTGCCATCACCATGTAATTGTTAAAAATGGTTTATTATCATCAGTTTCGTACTGTTGAACCTAAGGCCTAAAAGAACAAGTACAGAAAGAGGTTTGGGAACCAGCCTAGCCGGTTAGTGGGAAGCCCATGATGATGATACAGCTGGTGAGCGTAGAAGCAGTTGGCCTATGAGCCATGAATCTTTATTGTGCCGTGGACACTAATTAGTACTTTTTTTTTTTTTTTAAAGATTTACTTATTTATTTGACAGAGAGAGATTACAAGTAGGCAGAGAGGCAGGCAGAGAGAGAGAGGAGGAAGCAGGCTCCCTGCTGAGCAGAGAGCCCGATGCGGGACTCGATTCCAGGACCCTGAGATCATGACCTGAGCCGAAGGCAGCGGCTTAACCCACTGAGCCACCCAGGCGCCCACTAATTAGTACTTTTTACAAAGAAAATGGAGTGTTTCTGTTAATTTGACCATTGCTTCTATCTAAAGTACTTCTATCTTACTCCAGAGGAAGTATGAAGAAAATTGTAATATTAAGTAGATTTCCATGTGAGATCATAAATAACTGGATAGACCTCTGAATATAAGTTCAGCCTTTCGTTTTAGATGTAACTGATAGCCTGAATTACATAGCTCTTCCTCTTGTAGCGGTTTAATTCAGGCTCCTATTAGTCCAGGAACTTTTTCTCTACATTCTACAGTGTTGTCCTCCAGATTACATTGTAATTTCATCAAGTAACCGATTAGAAGATATTTTTTTTGAGAGCTGCAAAATTTTACATAAGGCAAACTGATCTGCAAGTGAGGGTGCATTATGACATTTTTACAAAAGTCCAGAATAAATTCTTGGCTGTTGTGTACAGAATTGTAGCATAAGTAACAGACTGTTGAAAGGTTTGGATAATCAGTTGTGAATACAAAAGGAAAGAAAAAAAAAAAAAAGGCGTGTTCCATTTGCTTCAAAAGGTTTTTCTTTGAAGTTTTGTTTGTTTTAAATCTGAATATTTAAATACTTTATCCTTTCTTTGGAAAATTGAAAAAGATGATCTAATATGTTCTGTGCATATCTACATTTTAAAGTAACTGCTGTTAACATCTCAATGTACCATTTTGGGCCCTGAGATAAAAGCCATTTTCTCCCGAAGAATACAGAGACTATTAGTCACCTTTTGGTCAATGCTTTAATCATCTGAAAACTTTTACACCGATATGATAAAATACATTCCTCTCTGCCAGATCTGTGTATGTGTTATGAAGTGTGTATATGGTTTTCATTTTACTGGCTTTATATGAGCTCAGAAAGAAAGAAAACATTGGATGTAATCTGTGGGAAATTCAGTGAATTTGAAAATGGGATAGGAATTAATAGTTTGCTTTCTCAAGGGGGGAGGTTGGATGTGCTTAGTTGTACTTATGCAGAATAAGGAGGGAACCATCCAGCCCTACAAGGCTTGTCAGCTGAAGCTTTCAGGTGGCAGGTTTATTTAAGACTAACAATACAAAGACGGCAGACTTTTCCTTCACAGTGTGGAGTGTTGTCTGCTTGTGTCTAGACTATGACAGACTGTCACTTCTCTAGCTGCCCATTCAGACCTATCATCTGATTAATCTTACTCAATTCTCTAGCCATGCAGCTTCCTGAACCTTTCTTAACTCACATCTCCCTCGTCTAGAGTGCTGTCTCCTCTCCTTTTCTTCCTGTGCAGGCTGCGATCCTTCAGCCCCTCATTACTTAATTCTCAAAGCTTGTCCACACTAATCTGACTTCTGCTGCATTCCAGTCCTCAGAATTCCTGTGGTTCTTACACTTGGTGTGGTCTGATTGTGTGGTCCTAATCGCTTGGTGGTAGTTTGTATCTGTGCTGTCTGTGTGTAGATGACTTTTTAAGTCCAGATTATAAACAAGTTTTATTGAATAGTCCTATATTTTACCTATATGCTTGCTAGAAATCATACCATCTTAGGCATTTACAGAATTTATTCTATCTCACGGAAAAGAGCTATTACAGATTTCAAGCAGGAGGGAGAGGAGAAGAGTTACTCAGTAGCCCCTCTTTTTCTTTTTTGGAGTCTAAATAGCTTGGTTTTGTGGAAAACTTTATTGGGAGAGATGAAAGATTAATCAAACTGCTGAAAATTGTTTGTTTATTACAGTTGTGTCTGCTTAAATAAGAGGCATTAAATGTAAAGTAATAGTATTCTAGATTTTGGGGATCCTCTAGTTATACTTGGGTACATTTTGGGAGTTTGTTGTTTTTTTCCATTTTATTTCAGAAAGCTGTAATACATATAAGTAACATGTAGTGTTAATGTAGAATATATATAGTGCTTATTTTCCCGTTTTTATTCTCACATTAAGTGTTTCACTACAGAAGATTCTTTCTTACATTCTTTTGTATATATATATATATGCTTGTGTGTATATTTTTTCAGTCAAGGCCTGGCTGACAACACTGTGATCGCTAAAGTGAATCAGGTTGCCTGGGACCTAGACCGTCCTCTCGAGGAAGATTGTACCTTGGAGCTTCTCAAATTTGAGGATGAGGAAGCTCAAGCGGTAAGTTTTTATTTAGTAGTCACTGAATTGCAAGATAAAGGTTCACATTTCCAGTCTCTTCCTGCTCCCACTGTCAGTGGGTTTAGAGTTTACTGGTATCTTATTATCATATTTGAAATCATTATTATATCTTTCATTTAGGAAAGCAGCATAAAAGAGCATGCCTTGTGTATTTAAGAAGTGAACTTGAATAAATTTATTTTCATTACTGGATACTTCAGTGAGAAAAATGTTCTGGGATTTTTATTAAAAATTGGCAAAGCAAATAAAAATTCCTTTACCCTGTCAGTCAACACTTAAGCAGTATGTATAGATCTTACAAATAAAATTGAACACATCTTTAAACTACTGTTCCTATTGAATAATTAATTTCCATATTTTCCTTATCTTAAAATGCAAATCTGCTTGAAAGCACTATAAAAATCAGCCTGCACTTGATGGCAAGGTTTTCTTCTTATTTCTCCGGGATGGTATACCATATAAAGGAAAATAAAATATTTTGTTTTATTATGACAGTTACTTAAATATGTGTTTTGGTGGTTTGCAGATATATTCTGCATTCCGTAAGTTTTTTATGAAAATTTAAAAAATCATTTTGGTACCTTCCAAATCTTAAAAATATAACTTTGGATATATTCTGACTCATCTGACCACCTTAAAAACCAAGTACAAATGACCCCTAAACAATATGAGTTTGAACTGTGTAGGTCTACTAATACACAGATTATTTTTCTATAAATAAATGTAAGTATTGTTTGATAAAATAGATGTATTTTCCATATGATTTGCTTAATAACTTTTTTTTCTCCAGCTTACTTTATTGTAGCAGTGCAGTATATAACGTGTATATACCCTGCAAAATTTGTGTCAATTGACTATGTTATCACTAAGGCTTCGGGTCAGTAGTAGGCTGTTAGTAGTTAGGTTTCTGAAGAGTCATGAGTTATACTAAGGTTTTTGACTGCATGGAAGGTCAGCATCCCTAACCCCTACATTGGGAAGGTCAGCATCCCTAACCCCTACATTGTTCAAGGGTCAGCAACGCTGCTGTCAGATTTCAGTATCCATATTGTTTGTCCATGTGTTTTATAAATGAGTTGTGGGGACAAGTTATAACACCTTAGTTGTTTGCGGCCAATAAGGAAAAAGAGTGTTATTCTTAAAATGCCCCACATCTCAATAAGAGCCACAGCATAGCATGTGGGAGGTAGGATATGGGCTTGTTGTCTCAAAAGACCCTGAGTCATTACCATCAATAAGACAGTCACTTTGTGAGTGGCAATTGTTTTCAGGGACCAGGGTCTATCCCTTTTAATTAATGATGCTAATTTGAATTTAACTTAATTAGTTTGGAAACAGCTAAACCAGATGATCTCTAAGTTACAAATGCAACTTAGTAATTCAAACCCTCTTAAATTATTTGGCTCTGCGTAGAGTCACACCAAAGTTTATACATTTATAAATTTAGATTTTTTTCATGTCTTAGGTTTATTTGTAGTAAATTTTATATATCTCTTTTTTAAGGCAGCCATATTAATTTACAGCATATATGCTCAAACTCAGACCGTCCCATTTTTCTTTGTGTTTTCAGGTATATTGGCATTCAAGTGCTCACATAATGGGTGAAGCCATGGAAAGAGTCTATGGTGGATGTTTATGTTATGGCCCACCAATAGAAAATGGATTCTATTACGACATGTACCTTGAAGAAGGGTAAGTTATGTAACTGAATAAAAAAAGAGTTCGGAGTTACTCAGAGTCCATACATTATTTTTAAAGAGCTCTCAGTAAGGAAGGAACGATAATAAGCTTACTGCTTAATAGTCACCAAGTGTTTCCACTACCAAAACTTGAAGTGTTGTAGTAACTTATGAAGTACTAGTAACTTACAAGAGCTCTGTTGTAGATCAGTGGAGATAGAGACCTAAGGGATGTTGGGAAATAAAATGAGGCCGATCATAGCGGTGGTGGAGGGAGGGTTCATTAGTGAGAACAGTCTCCATGATGACCAAGGTAGAAGCCACAGAAAATATAAAATACAAAAATAATAATAATACCTGGTTTAAAATTCTAATATATGACACAAGGGCCTATTTTTCTTATATTAAAACTCTTCACATTTTTTTAAAGAAATATTTCACCAAGCTACTAGGTGAGTAGAATAGAGTGGAAAGAGATTAATTATACTTCCTCTTCCTTCAGGGGTGTGTCCAGCAATGATTTCTCTTCTTTGGAGGCTTTATGTAAAAAAATCATTAAAGAAAAGCAAGCTTTTGAAAGACTAGAAGTAAAGAAAGAAACTTTACTGGAAATGTTTAAGGTAAATTGAGCTGTAACATACAGTCTCCACTTCTGTATTCCTCTGTAATGTTACTTGAAGTTGTCACACTGGGGTTTAGTGTATTAAGTTGAAGCATTTTCTTTAGAAAAACACGTGTTTTTAAAACATGAAGTATTGACATACTTGTTTTCCTACAGTGCTTCGATAAGATGTATTTTGAGTTATATTTCAGCTGTAGTATTTAGAGATAAAAATTAAAGGAGGGTTTTTAAACAAACAATTTTCCTATTTTTAGTACAATAAGTTCAAGTGCCGGATACTGAATGAAAAAGTGAATACTCCAACTACCACAGTCTATAGGTGAGAATGTCAAATGTCATTAAATGTAACTAAAAGGTATATATGTCTTTTTTAAGTCTTTCTTTTTAAAATTTCCTTTCTTTTTATCTCTAGGTGTGGCCCTTTAATAGACCTCTGTCGGGGTCCTCATGTCAGACATACTGGCAAAATTAAGACTTTGAAAATACACAAAGTAAGCAATATAACTTTAGAGACTGTATGAATGTATTTATCTAGTATAGGTTCTCTTGGTTTCTCTTTCTGCCTGTTTTTCCGTTGCAAACTTAGGGATGGATTTTTTTTTCTCATCCTAGTAATTGCTCAATGTCACTAGTCTTTTTTAACTGAAAGTCTGAAATGGTGACTGACTCACCATCCATCACCAGAGCACATGGGGATGGAGCTTTAGGGAATTCCCAGAACTCATACGGTCATGGTTCTAAGAGCTTTGAAACTCACTATTAGTATGTGCTTTTGCCCTTTGTCTGAAGTAATAATTACTTTACTTGTGCTTTTTAACCAAACTAGTCCTGCCTGTTTTTGCCAGTTCATAAATATTTTATGAGTGATTATTCAGTTGCACTTTGAATTATAAAACTAAACTGGGTCATTTTAAGATTTTTTGTTGTTGGTTACTTTACATTTTTGCTTAATCATCTTGTGGCTTGCATCTCATGTTCATGGGGTTGAGCTTTGAGTGGTAGTTGAGAGGGAGGTAATTTTCTTATCATGACGACTGCTATAAATTTGACTCAGAGACCAGTATAAGAAATAACATCTAGTTCAAAGTAAGTGAGATATTAACAAATTTAAATATTGTTTCATGGTTAATCTTTGTTTTCAGAATTCCTCCACATATTGGGAAGGCAAAGCAGATATGGAGACTCTACAGAGAATTTACGGCATTTCATTCCCAGATCCTAAAATGTTGAAAGAATGGGAGAAGTTCCAAGAGGAAGCTAAAAACCGAGATCATAGGAAAATTGGGAGGGTATGTTAAAAGAGAATAATAGTGTTTCTAGACTGAATTTTCTTTATTTTTATCTGTAACTCAGTTGTATTAAGTACTAGGAATTTCCTCTTAAAAAGATGCTGTGGCTTTCTAGTAGCTATTCTGCTATATTCTATATAATCCATAGATTACTTACTGATTATCTTATTGTTATCTTACTGTTTACTGTCCACATTATCTTTCTATGATGTACTCAGTACCACCCAAAGACTCGTTTTAATTACTACTTGTATTGAGAACAAATGCTGATGACCTAGCTCACAGTAAAAGAAGCATAGCAGTGTTTCATAGAGCTGAGAGAGAGATAACCTTGGACATTCCTGGTCTCACTGACTTATTTTAAAGACATGGAAACGGATTTCCCCTGAAATTAATCTACTTGTTGCCCAAGGTGACATAGCAAGTCACCAGGGGATACTATGGTGTCATTTTCTTTATCCCTCTACCCCTTAATGTTTTCTAAACTAGAAGTTAGGTTTGATAAAAACATGGCATTTCTAAAATTGTGTTCGCTCTGTGCCATCTCCTACCCTGCTTTCTTGGTGGCCTAAAATAAATTCCAGTGGTAAGGAAGTACCAACAATTGGTGGGGCCCCTCCCTAAGAATTCTGGGTATTTGTTGGGGGAGTGGTCGGCAAGAAGGCTGGAGGTTATGCTGCTTTCACCAAGACCCAAAATCAGGCAACTTCATCAGCATCTTCTCTTTGATTATCACTGTCATTTTCCTGGTCTCCTTCCTGCTGCTCTTACTTTGAAAAAAGAAACAAGATTCACATCCCAGAGGTTTGAGGTATTAAAACTATGAGAGCTCCCGCTGTGGATAATTGAAAAGAACTAAGACCCCTGCTCCAGGTCATTCTTGGGTAAACTTGACTGGATTCAGGCATGTAACAGGCAGAGAATGTACTTCATGCTAAGTTGCAAATCAACTGCGATTCTATGCTATTGAATGGCACCAGAAGCGTTAACGCTTTCTTTGATTCAGGAACGGGATACATTAGAATACAAGATACCATGGTCATATTCTGAACTCAGGAACACTGAAGTTTATGTTGATGTTATGTGCATATAGAAACATTCTTTTGCTTCTCTTTTACTCAGGACCAAGAACTATATTTCTTTCATGAACTCAGCCCTGGAAGCTGCTTTTTCCTGCCGAAGGGAGCATATATTTATAATACTCTTATTGAATTCATCAGGGTAAACCATATTCATTATTTTCTTCTGTAAATTCAGGATATAAGTTGATGATATTAAATAAGGTCTTCTGAAAGGAAAAGATAATCTTGTATGTGAGAAGAAACATTTAAAAGACTGAAAATGCAAGTGTGAATTTCCATAAAATGTTTTAAAAATCCTTCTTCCTTGGGCACCTGGGTGGCTATCCGTTAAGCGTCTAGACTCTTGATCTCAGCTCAGGTCTTAATTCTCAGGGTCATGAATTCGAGCCCCACATCGGGAGCCTACTTAAAAAACAAAACAAAACAAAAAACAAAATTCTTTCCTCCTAATACATGACTTTATCCTTTTACATGTGTATGTACTCAACAGAGAAGCTGGTGAACTCTAAGTGGGAACTCTGTGTGCTCTTTGACAATTTATATTTTCCTCAAAAAAACAAGTTAGTCATTACATTGCTTTTTTATTCTTTACAAAATACAAAGTCTTTCCGGCTTATTCAGATTTGTAGGGAATAATACCACGGCCATCTGCATACTCACCACCTGATTTACCACACATGGGCAATGGCCTTTCTTGCTTCAGATTTTTTATTTAAGTAAAATAATACATACAGTGTAAAGGAAAAACTCTCTTTTAGGACCCCTTTTATTCATTTCCCTCCTTTACTAGAAGAAACTACTATTTAGAGTTAGCATATATTCATGTTATTTTATATCTACCCATACGTATGTACCTTAAATTATTTATGTGTTTGTGGAGTTCAGATTTACATACATGAAGTCTCATCGTGTATCAGTCTTCATAATGCAAAAAATCATAATATTTTTAAAATCCTGCTTATTTTCACTTGCTATTTTATTCTTTAACGACCCACACTAGGCCCGTTCCTTACTGGTAGCCACTGATGTGATTTCTCAATTACTGATCATACAGTAATAGCATTGTTTTGATAGGCCTCCTTATGTATGGGTGCAGGGGTTTCCTCTTTGGTATATACCTCCAAGTGGAATTTCTGGATTGTAACATGTGTGCTTCTTGAATTTCCCTAGATAGTATACAACTGCTTTTTAAATCTTACTCCCACCGGAAGTCTGATGTTCTCTGTTCCCTGCATGTGTATCGTGTGTGTTTTCGAACAGAGCGAGTATAGGAAACGAGGATTCCAGGAGGTGGTCACCCCAAACATCTACAACAGCCGGCTGTGGGTGACGTCGGGCCACTGGCAGCACTACAGTGACAACATGTTCTCCTTTGAGGTGGAGAAGGAGCTGTTTGCCCTGAAACCCATGAACTGTCCCGGACACTGGTATTGCGCCAAGATTTTCCTTTACTGCAGTTGGTCCTGGATTACTCTCCCTCCTTTGAAAGCATTTTTGTTTAAAGCAAATTATGCAATTAAGAGAATATTTAAATGCAACGTTATTATGATATTATAAACATTTTTCATGCACAGTTAGATCCTCAGATATGTAGATATCCAAGAATGGCGGTGGGGTGATAGCAGCGAACAGAGAGTATATAAAACAGGGAGACTGAATGTGGGCGCAGCGAATTCTCTAGATGTTTGTTTGTTTTCTTTTTCTTAAACATGTTCTTTTAAAACCTTGCTAATGAATCGACCTCCTTGGGAGATCTGCCTTGCTTTGCAGTTCTTTTACTTTCTGTCCTTGAAAGTTAGCTGAAGAGTGACTTCAAGGGAAGTCTAGGAAGAAGCTGTGGCTCTGGTCGCTCGGTGTCTGCAGCTCCCAGCAGCAGGGCCTTGGAGCTGAGGGCCGAGAGGACTGTCCATAAGGGAACTGGGTTGTAAGTCAGGGAGCCAACGAGGTTTGTTCTTAGTTTCCCCAGATTCTCTAAAGTTGCTGAAACACCTTCAGACAGACAGAACTGAAGCAGTTTTGAGAGTGACAAGAAAGCAGTCTTTAGTTTCCAGTGTATTAAATGATTAGTATGGAGCCAAGGTTTTTTTTTTTTAATACGAGCATTAAAGGCAGTCCTCAAATTAATGAACTATTGAGCACAAGGATTTGACTCCAGACCCACGGGAATCGGTTTTTATCTTCTGTTAATTGTGGATGGTTGTATTATAATGTATTTGCTGTTTTACTCATGCAAGTACTTATATTCTGGTATGAACTCCAGGATTTGAGAAATGTTGCTTGTATGTTTTATGCTTGTGAAATTAAATATCAGTGGGCTTTAATTTTCTTTTTCCTTCAGCCTTATGTTTGATCATCGGCCGAGATCCTGGCGGGAGTTGCCCCTGCGGATAGCTGATTTTGGGGTACTTCATAGGAATGAATTGTCAGGAGCGCTTACAGGACTTACACGGGTACGAAGATTCCAGCAAGATGATGCTCACATATTCTGTGCCATGGAGCAGGTAGTATGAAATTCTGTGGGATAAAATAATTGAAAGAATTGTGAATAAAGTCAAGGAAAGTTACCACTTGTCTTTTTTTTTTTTTAATTTAAAGATTGAGGATGAAATAAAGGGTTGTTTGGATTTTCTACGTACGGTATATAGTGTATTTGGATTTTCTTTTAAACTGAACCTGTCTACCCGTCCAGAAAAATTCCTTGGAGATGTTGAAGTATGGAATCAAGCTGAGAAAGTAAGTTTTGTTCTTCAGTATACTTGAATACTATTTGACGGAAATGAACTTGTTTCAAGAAACCCAAGCCTCTTTAAGTGGCTAAAAGTAAGAGAAAATTGAAATGGTTCCTAGGCTTGGGCAAGCTAGTTTTTTAAGGTATGATTTTAGATTATAAATAGTTGATATATTTTCAGTCATCGAGCTGTACTTTACAGAAGCGGGGGATTGGAGGAAGGTGGTCCAAAGATAAAAACTTCCTGTCATGAGAACAGCAGGTGCCAGGGACATGATACGCATCGTGATGCCTGTCGCGAACACTGCTGCATGGTACACAGGAAGGGCGGTCAGAGAGTAAATCCTGAGAGTTCTCGTCACGGGGAGATGTGTTTTTTTTTTCTTCCCTTTTCTTTTTATTGTGTCTGTATGAGAAGATGGATGTTTACTGAATCTAACATGGTAATCATTGTACAGTATATGTAAATCAAACCATTGTGGTGTACTTCTTGAATCTATACAGTGATGTGTGTCAGTTACTTCTCAGAAAAGGAAATTTGTATGTGAGTGGTTCAGTGGACGAAATTCTAACACAGTGCACAGGGACTCATGAAAGTAATTACTATAGTTTTAGTCTTAGATCAGGCTGGAGGAAGGGAAGTTGCAGATGAACAAAATAAAAATCATTTTTCTTTATCCTTAGCAACTTGAAAACAGTCTGAATGAATTTGGTGAGAAGTGGGAGTTAAATCCTGGAGATGGAGCTTTTTATGGTCCAAAGGTCAGTATGAAAGTATATTTGAGTAATGTGATTTTTATTTTGGGGCGAAGAGGACCTACTTTAAGTTAAGAGAGAGAGAAAGCGAGAAAGAAAGCAGGCCAGTCCTGTTATAACTACTGAGTTCAGCTTTAATATAGACAGTAACTTAAAATAACCCAATCTTTACTGTTTAGATTGATATACAGATTAAAGATGCGATTGGTCGATACCACCAGTGTGCAACAATCCAGTTGGATTTTCAGTTGCCCATCAGATTTAATCTCACTTTTGTAAGGTGAGTTTCTGGTGTCTGCTCTGAGTATATTGTCTTTAGGGGCATATTAAGGGATATGTAAAGTAAAACAAATATTTTTTCCTATGTAGCCATGATGGTGATGATAAGAAAAGGCCAGTGATTGTCCATAGAGCCATCTTGGGGTCAGTGGAAAGAATGATTGCAATCCTCACTGAAAACTTTGGCGGCAAATGGTAATTTTTTCATTGTTTTTGTCCAGACGATGTAAATTGACTAGAAGAAATGTCTGCTGTACAGTTTAGTTATACAGTAAAAAAGGAGAATGATCTGATTCGTCCCTTCTAATTATTGACAAGTGTTCACTAAGGAATCATAATCGAAGCCATAATTTTTGCTTTAAGAATAATTATTAGTGATTTTATTTATTTCAGAACTTGATTTGTTTGAATGTTATATAATACTTTCTAATTAGGAGCTACTATACACTAAGAAGCACATTTGTTGTTTTGGGATTAGTATGGTTTTGATGTTTTTGTCTGAGTATACAAGAGTGGCTTTGGGCTCTCCTCTTTGAGTATTGTTGATCATAATAAGCAACTATTTTGACATCCTTTCGAAGCCAATTACTATTCTAATTGAAAGTACAGACTCCAAACTGATCAACACTTTTTGTCTTGTTTCTACAACATTATGCTTTTGCTGGCAGGAAATGAGCCCATGACTTCGATGTTATTTTTAAGCAGTTTTGTCTGGGCCCACAATTTGTAAGGGCGGTTGAAAGCCACACAAGGTTATAAAACACCCATTACGTAGAGTCTGCTGTATTGATCGTATTGATGCAAAACTTTTGTAAAATGTAAATCTGTTCTCTCTTACCTGTTGTAGTCATTTCAATTTTATTTCTGATTTGGTTAGTTCAGTCTTTTAAGGAGAGTTCGTCATACTTGTCAGTGAAATGAGATCATCGCTTTTTAGTTCTGTTTCACAAAACCAAATCGAATATAGAAAAAATTCTCTCCATGGTTTCTAGAGAATTGGACAATCCTCAGCTGGTTGCGCCAGCCAGTTCCAGTAGAATTTAGTGCCTTATCCCTGCTGTAATAAGACAACTGAAACTAGAGCAGTGATGAAGAGAAGTACTAGACCTCGTGTCTGCAGCACAGTGAGAATTTAACATCTGAAATACTCCACAGGTAGAATTACAAATGCTTAGTTTTTTAAAAAGAAGTGAAAACATAAGAGAACATAGGGTGGTCAGGCTTGCAAGACTTCCGGACATAAACAGGGCGCTACAGGTGGCAGTCTGCCTTTCAAAAAAAAAAAAAAAAAGTGAAAACACTCATTTTTATCAAATACCATCACCAATTATTATCAGTTACAATTTCCTGAATCCTGCAGCATGGATCTTGAATGACTGAAGGCATAGTCTGGTCCCAGTGCCCCAGGAAGAGTAGTTACTAAGAGAATGTTGAACAGTGACTCACTAAATGAACTTCTTTGTTAGCCCCGCTGGCCTCTGGTGCATGAGGTTCTGTTTCCCTGAGAAACAGAACAGGTCGAAATATGAGGCCTAGTCCCTGCCCTCGATGTGCTTTGCCATCTGCCTAGTAAATCAAACCTTAGTTGTGGATTTTCTTGCTTTAAGGTTCTCTCTCTGCCCCTCAGTCTCCTCCCTTTAGTCTTTATTGGATATAAGGGGCAGGGGGAGAGTGTTTTGAATGTGGCTCTTGGATATTTCAGGAAAAGATACTGAAAAGTAAGCTAAGAAATGTGCCGTTCTTGTTTAGGAAAGGGTCCCAGTCCACATTAAATATTTTTAATTTCTTCTGAAGGCCCTTCTGGCTGTCTCCTCGTCAGGTAATGGTAGTTCCAGTGGGACCAACATGTGATGAATATGCCCAAAAGGTAATCCTTAAATACAGCTTTTCTTTCGATTTACTGTCACTTGGCTTTTTAAATCTCATTACGATATATATCCTTGGTAGATCAAGCCAAGGTGGTATAAAGAAATGTTACTATTTCTGAATAGATTACATTACCTCTTTTATACTTTTCCTGCATGTTCATGATCAGAAGACATAATTTGGATAGTGTTTTATATACTATTGTATATTTAGTGTTTAGTATGAGGAAATCGTGAATGCTATATATTTCATATATGCAGTATGATATGTAATTTCAGATGCATAATGCAATTTAAGTTGCTCTTTGACTCAGAGAGTAATTTTTCTTCATATTTGTAATGTATATTTCTTCAATTATTTGTAAATTTTTTTTAGATTAATGGTGCCAGACCCATGTTTTGCCTTACCCACCAAAAACCTACCTTACATATAGATTCGTAAATATCCGTTCATACTTCACATCTTAAAGACAAGAACAGTCTTTTCTGTTATAGCGACAATTCCATACCAAGGAATTTCAAATCATTAGAAGTTGTGTTATAAATAAGCATTGTTTTATAATTGCAAGCTGAAGGTAATAAAGGTTAAAACAGATCTAAATATCAGAGAACAATATCGTAACCTCACAGCCATCATCTTTCTGCGTCATCAGAAAAAATACACCCAGGTCTTAACTGTCCTTAAAAAAAATTCATGAACATTAGACCACCTGAAAAGCAAACCATTCAGACATACTGTATTTCTGTTACTGCAACAATAGTTTTTAGTTGTAAACGATAAAAATCAGTTATGTCCCGTGGTTAATTGATTATACTTTCTCTTATTTGCATTATGAAAGTTCACATGATAGGAGAAAGGTCTATAATTAAATAACTCATTTCTCAATTGTTGCCAATACTGACTTCTCCCATTCCATCGGTGGTGGGGGTGGCATTTCGAATTATGCAAGCGTGGCTTTTTGGCTGTGTTGAGTGGACGGGGTTGGGGGAGCACTACTGCTGTTACTTAATGACTAGAAACCAGAGGTACTAAACAGCCTGTGATTATCATTCCACTTCCCCGAGTAGTGCAGCTCACGTGCGTGTAAGGGCCCATGTTAAGAAACTAAAACACTGGTGTTTTAGTCTTTAAAATAGCATACAGTTGAAACTATAGTCCTGTCCTGGCACTCTTAATAAACTGTGTGTAAGGACCCTTCTGAGGTCCTTCTGAAATTTGTGTACTTAACAAAAATCTCTATTGGTTAATGATCATGTAGACTTAACAGCCTAGTAATGAAGTAAAACTGGTTTATTCAAATCTTGTGTCCTGTTAGTGGTAATTGGTTATCAGGTAGATGGCAATTTTAATATAGTTTAATTTAATTTACAAATAGTAAAATTTAACATAGTGTTGAGTTTTTGTAGAAAGGAAAAATACTAAAAACATTGTTTACTATTTAATGTACAAAAACTTAAGACGGTTAAGTGGAACTAGTATTTTTTAGGGGAGAAAGAAAGGGCATGGAATAATAATTTCTAATGTAAATAGCCAACTTTAGATTCCTGGAAGTTTATTTCGGGAAATTCCAATTTGATCTTTGCCTGTGGCTCCTTAAGAAGGAACCTTAGGGGGCGCCTGGGTGGCTCAGTGGTTAAGCCGCTGCCTTCGGCTCAGGTCATGATCTCAGGGTCCTGGGATCGAGTCCCGCATCGGGCTCTCTGCTCAGCAGGGAGCCTGCTTCCTCCTCTCTCTCTGCCTGCCTCTCTGCCTACTTGTGATCTCTCTCTGTCAAATAAATAAATAAAATCTTTAAAAAAAAAAAAAAAAAAGAAGGAACCTTAGGAAGGTTTCTTTTTGGGGCGCCTGGGTGGCTCAGTCAGTTAAACATCCAACTCTTGATTTTGGCTCAGGTCATGATCTCTGGTTCATCAGATCGAGCCCTGTGTCTAAGATTCGGTCTCTCCCTTTCCCTCTGTCCCTCCAATACCCACCCCCACTGGCACACTCTCTTAAAAAAAAAAAAAAAAAACTTTGTTTTAATCAAAAAGGAAGTACCTGGGGCACCTGGGTTGCTCAGTGGTTTAAGCCTCTGCCTTCAACTCAGGTCATGGTCTCAGGGTCCTGGGATCAAGCCCTACATCGGGCTCTCTGCTCAGTAGGGAGCCTGCTTCTCCCCCTGCCCCAACCACCCCCGCCACCTGCCTCTCTGCCTACTTGCGATTTCTCTCTCTCTGTCAAATAAATAAATAAAATCTTTTAAAAAGGGGGGGGGGTGCCATTCAGAAAGGAAAAAACTACTTTCTTTTTAGTATTTCTCAAACTTGTTCTCTTTTATTTTACATAAATTACTCTTGTAGAGTTCTTTTTTTTTTTTTTTTTTTTTTTCTTATAGAGTTCTTTTTAGCTTAGGTCATATATACAAGGTTATTATTAAAGAAACAGTGTTAAAAGACAATTTATATGGCGGTTTGTATTCCACTTTCTAGAAACAAAAGAAGCTATTAAGGTGATTTGGACCTATTGTTTGTGCTATCATCAATTTCTTTTAAAATGCGGAGCGCACACAAATGACAGCAAGGACTGAATTCCTCTTCCTACCTTGCTGCCTATTTGAGAGATTAGAGATACTACATTCTGTGGTAGACTGGATATCTATCACTATGTATTAATACGGAGACTAATAAGCAATTTATTTCTTGGCAGCCATTAAGTGAATTTATGTTTGCAAAGGGATTTTTTTTTCTTTTGTAAAGAGAGCTGATTAAAGTTAGCTGATTGCCTGAGTTCTGATTTTTACGGGTTTTCTAAAACAATTACCTCTCAAGAGCAAAATATATCTTTTTATTTTTTGAAAATGTAGTCCTAAGTCACAAATTAATAATATATGCTTCAATGTATCTAGTAGCGCTCCTTTTTAAATATTTGCATGACTGTCCAAATCATACATTAAATAAAATCATTCAAGGTCAAAATCTACTTCTTGTTTTAAATCTGAAGAATTCTGTATCTGTTTAAATAGGTACGGCAGCAATTCCATGATGCTAAATTCATGGCGGACATTGATCTGGATCCAGGCTGTACGTTAAATAAGAAGATCAGAAATGCACAGTTAGCACAATATAACTTCATCCTAGGTAAGAAAGGAAACTTACTGAAGAAAACCTGCCAAACCTTAAGAATTGACACTGAAATCTTGAGACTTAAGAGAATTGTGGTTGATAGTTTAATTTCCTCTAATCCAGATTCTTACACTATGAAGTTCTTTCATTTGTTATAACAAAGGGAAATTTTGGTGTAAAAAAGAATATTGTTTAAAAGTTTGTATAAAAATCTTCTTTCCTTTATCTCCTGTTCTTTTTATATGGTAAGTTTTTATTAAGTTGGCTGGATTAAGTGACTCAGTAAGTACAGTGGTTTGAAGCATTGTAAAGTGATCTATTTTTTTAAATGAAAAGATTCTTAAATTGGTTGTCTAACTATACATGGTCACCTGACTATTTTATTTTTTTCTTAAATAGATTTTATTTTGTAGAACACTTTAAGTTCATAGCAAAATTGAGCAGAAAGGACAAAGTTACCTGTGTATCTCTTGCCCAAAACCGACACAGCCCACCTCACTACCAACATCCTGCACCGAACTGGTAGACTTCTTAACAAAGTCCGCAGTTCACATAGGGGCTCACTGTTGGTTTTGTCCATTCTGTGGGTTTGGCCAAATATATAATGAGATTCCACCATTGTGGTTTTGCTGTTCCCCCCAGGTCCTCTGTGCTCCACATACAAAACACTCTCTTCCTAACCACAGATGACCACTGAGGGGTTTTGTTTTGTTTGTTTTTTTGTTTTACTAATTTCATGGTTTTGCCTTTTCCAGAATGTCATATAGTTGGAATCATACAGTATGTAGCCTTTCTAGACTGGCTTCTTTCAGTGAGTGATAGGCATTTAAGTAAAATTCCTATGTGTATTTTCATGGCTTGATAGCTCATTTGAACATTTTAAAAAATCAAAAGCTACATGGTGTCTTTTAGGTCCTCGGATCATTTCTGTTCAAATGTTCGAGAAGAATCCTTCCACCTAATAAAGCTTTATGTCTTTTGTTTTAGTTGTCGGGGAAAAAGAGAAAGCCAGCAGCACCGTTAATATCCGTACAAGAGATAATAAGGTCCACGGAGAACGTACGATTGCTGAGACCATCGAGCGGCTGCAGCAGCTCAAGCAGTCCCGCAGCAGACAGGCAGAAGAAGAGTTTTAATGAAGAACTTGACCCAGATTGGCTCACTGGGAAAGGATGAACAGTGTTTCTGAAATATTAATTTTATACTCTAGAGAACATCAATTTATACCAAATTTGGAGTAGTTCGGTGGAGTCTGCATGGGTGACAGCAGGATCAACCTATTTTGTGACCTAGACGGGTTTTAGATAATGTGTATTTGAAGGAGATCATTAAAAGACACTAAATGATTTTATTTGTTAAATAAACACTGGAGCACTGGAAATAAAGCATGAGGAATGCTTTAATGTAATGTGGGACAATGTTTTTTATAAATTTAATGAAGTTGAAAAACAAAAATTTTCAGATTTGATTAAAGTAAAAGATCAGAATTAGATTATGTGGTAAAAATAAAAACTTGAATTCATGTAAGTTTCAATGCTCTGATCTTTGCATATATATATACACACACACACACACACACACACACACACACATATATATGTATACATATATATATACACACACCTGCCTGGAACAAATTGTGTGATTCAGTGTTTAATGTTTTCTAATATGATGTCTGTCTGGTGGGACTGCTATTCTCAGAGTGGGGGATGGGCTGGGTGCCTGCTTCTCTGGCCTAGGAGGCAACTTTTAGGAGTGTCACTTCTTTTCAGATGACACCAGTTAGAACCAAATACGGATCTAATATAAAGTAGATTTGCACAAGGTTTTAAGATGAAGATGAGTTTTTATAACATTTTTTTTTAAGATTTATTTATTTATTTGACAGACAGAAATCACAAGGAGGCAGAGAGAGAGGAGGAAGCAGGCTCCCCACTGAGCAGAGAGCCCGATATGGGGCTCTATCCCAGGACCCTGGGATCATTACCCGAGCTGAAGGCAGAGGCTTTAACCCACTGAGCCACTCAGGTGCCCCGAAGATGAGTTTTTAAAGAAATACAGGGGGCTGGAAGACTGCTCTGCACCAAAGCATCCTAGTTGTACAAATTCTCTATCCTCTCATAAGGAATCATTTTTGAATTTTCTATCAGTAAGTGATGATTGGGAGAGCGCCACAAAATAAGGAGTTCCTTGTGTGAACAGATATTAATTCCTCTTTAATACTGTCATCTGGAAAGGGCAACAGCATGTCAGTTCTCTAATAACCCCAGTAGCTTGTTTGGTAGGGTCACTTCAAAATGAAGTCACTTTGCATAGATTAATCCTCACTTTATTAAAGGAGATAAGACCTCTAATCATAGGGATTTTTTAAAGAACTTTATAATTAAGCCTTGCTAGTAAACGTCTTAAGACTTAGCTTTTGACAGGTTTGTAATGAACTTTTTTATGTATTCTGAGAAAAATCTAATATATTTGAAACAGAACTTTGCTTTCCTAAGTCATGACACCAAAATTTCTGATTCATTTGAAAATCATGTATTTGATTTTTGTTACTTTATAGTTCATAGTATCTTAATTTGAATTTTTCTTCAGTATGAAAAACTTTATATCATAGAATCATTTTAAATGGCTTCCATAATAGTCCAAAACCAACTTTGGTTTAACTAGATTTCTTTCAGTACTTATTTTACACAAAGCAACAAATGGGTTATATAGTGGTTTCTTAAAATGTTTAGAGAAGCTTTATAAACCTCTCAGAACTTAAGATATAAAAGTATAATAAACTCATAGGTTAGTAAGACAGAATCAAAGAATCCTCTTTGTAACTGACACCTTAGTTTTTAGTCCTCAGTCCTCTGTTCTAGTGGAAACATTAAGGCACAACTGTCTTAAGAGCTCTTGGAACTGGGGGCTTATCCCATCAAAGCTCTTAAATCTAGTTTTTCCATTGTGTTTTGGTGTGGGGTTTTAGGGGGTTTGTTTTTGTTCTGGAGTGCAGATACGGTTCTGTTCACTGTTTTACCCACCTGTTCTATTCTGGTATTTGACTTGAATTGAAAGAGCTGAATTGCTGAACTTTGATCAGACATCTCATCTAGAGTTCTGTGATCTCGGTAATCAAATATGCAGGAATAATTTTAGAGCAGTGACAGCACAGTTGCGACCAGCATGCGACTAAATCTGTAAAAACCCAATTTTGTGAAGTAAAATAGGTTCCAAAACCAAAATAGGTTGCAAAATGTGTAAAACAGGTGCACCCCAACCAGAATCTGCGAAGACAGATTAAGTCAGGAGTCTTGAGGCAGGTTGGGGAGGTGGAGGCAAGGGTAAAGGACCTAGAGCAGGGCTGAGTTCTTATGAACCCTCTGCTGCTCCATGAGTCACCTGGCCTCACTTCACCTTTACTACAGCGAGGGACATAAAAGGCTTATGAAGAAACCAGCCTCTTAACCTTTTGACCCTCACCTATTCCCACTACGAGGGACAACCACTTTTAGCCATGATGCTGTATGCCCTGTTCCTGTTGCTAAAGTCGGCGGCTCTCTCGGTTCGTCCCTTTTAGAAATCCTCTACTGACTTCTGTTGCAAAAGATGAGGATTTTAGTTCACACCCCTTCATCTTCTCACTCCATCCTTCCAATATCTCATCTCTTTGTTAAATCCATATTAGGTGTTATTTTTTTACTAGGTTTATAAATACTATTGTTCTAATAAGCCAGAGTTTTCATGATTATTTTCTAGTGCAATTTTTTGTTTTATTGGCATTAATAATTACCTCTTTCAAAATATTTGTTTTAAGATTGTATTTATTTATTTGACAGAAATCACAAGTAGGCAGAGAGGCAGGCGGAGAGAGAGGGGATAGGCAGGTTCCCTGCTGAGCAGAGAGCCCGATGTGGGGGCTCGCTCCCAGGACCCCGAGATCATGACCTGAGCAGAAGGGAGAGGCTCAACCCACTGAGCTACCCAGGCGCCCCCAAAATATTTCTTCGAATATCTGATTTGATCAGCTCTGTTTTATTCCTTTCACTCCAGTTTTCCCAAAAGTCAAATTTTTTTCCAGCTTTCTTGAGATACTATTGACATATAGGTGAGTTTAAGGAATATGATGCAGCGATACGACACACATCTATATTGCAAAATGATTATCAAAATAAGTTTAGTTAACACCTTCATCCCTTCACATAATTATGATCTAAAAGTCAACTGGACAGATAATTTACTGGTTCTATTTATCTTGTGAAACAAACCCCCTCTAGATTCTTGTCTCCTGACCCAGTGCAGACTCCTGGCAGTCCTCCTTTGTCAGCCCCCATCTCTAGCATGTTCGGTCCTCTTCCTTGGATTCCATATTTTCCTTTTTCTGGGCTAACTACTTTCTATTGGTAGACAGGATTTTCCAGTTGCTTTTCAAAGAAAGATGCATAAGATTTTTTATTGAAAACAATTTTTTCTCTCAGAATTGAGAAAAGGTTGTCCCATTTTCTCCTGCCATTTTGTGCTTCTATGAGGAACCCATTCTTATTCCCATTCCTTTGTATGTCCCCTGTCATTTTCTCTGATAGGTTTAGATTATTTTATTTAGCCTTATTGTTCTGAAATTTCATGGTGATGCTGTAGGTCTTTTGACTTCCAGTATAGTGAGCAACCTATTCGTTCTGGAAAATTGTATCCTTCCATTCTGAGAAAAGCTTTTTGTGTTGCCTTTGATGGTTTTCTCTCCTATTTTCTGTTCTTAATGGAGCCTCTATTATTTAGGGGTTTGTTTGGTTTTAGTTTTCAAGAGTTCTTTCTTGTTCTTATGTTATTCCGTATCTTACAGCATCCTATTCTTGTTCCGTGAATTAAATTTCTTTTCTTAGGGTATTTGTTAAAATTATATACAAGTTGTGTTTAGCACACTGCATTATCTTCACTTTCTTCTAAGTTTATATGTTAATGTTCTGGTCTCTTGTCAAATTGTAAGTATATCTAATTGCCAGAGATTCTTTTTGAACAGTGAAGCGCTAAAATATATATTTAAAGTGCATATGTGTGTGTGTGTGTGTGTGTGTGTGTGTGTGTTACAGAAGGTGGGTATAGGCTGGAGAACTCAAGGAGTTAATATCTGGTGGGCAAATTATTTTCTCATTCTGTTCTCTTCTTAGTGGAACTTCTATTATTTAAATGATCAGCTTTCTTTTTTTTTCTTTTTGTTAAAGATTTTATTTATTTGACAGAGAGAGAGAGAGAGAGAGAGAGAGGGGGAACAAAAACAGGGGGAGCTGGAGAGGGAGAAGCAGGCTTCCTGCTGAGCAGGGAGCCCGATGTGGGGCTCCATCCCAGGACCCCTGGGTCCTGGTCCTCGGATCATGACCTGAGCTGAAGGCAGACACCCAACAACTGAGCCACCCCTAGATGATCTGCTTTCTAAGAGTTCTCCTTAACCTTACTTTCCCCATTCATTCTACTGATTTTTAAAAAAATATATATTTTGTCACTTTTTAAGCTGTCAAAGTTCTTCTCTGTTCTTATCTCGTTTTCTCATATTATAGCATCCCGTAGGGGACATTAAGTTTCTTTAGAGAATTTTCTTCCAATCTTCCTAAGAGGTAAGCCTGTGGTTTTTTTGGTGTTGCATTTGGGAAGGGGGCTAGGGAAAGGAAGTCTAACAGCAAGTATGCAGACTCACTTACACTCCTAAGGCCAGAATAGTACCTCATCATAGCCCTCCCCTGACTCTGCTGTCCCTTCAGTCTCTGGTTCTCTAAAGAACAAATTCCACAGTCTTCTGGGAGGACAGGATGGAACAATCACCTGAGCTCACAAGTAAAGAGGCAGACAGGTGTCTAACTGCTCTCTATTTACTTTCAAATAATGCTTTTAAATTTAATCGTTCTTTTCCCCTGGTACCTGATCCTCTAATCCATGAATCCTTCTTGGTTCTTCAAGGCAAATAGCCTTGCTACTCTTACCCTTTTCTAGTGCTTAAACTTGACCTTTCGTTTCCACGCTGCATCACTTTCCAATGCCCCATTTACTTTCCATTTTCAGATGTTGTGGTTTTGGTTACAGATGTCTCCTCCCGGGGCAGCCTGTTAATTGCCCGTCCAAATTCTTACTTTCTGGACTCAGATCTTATTGAGGAAGCCACTATGCCCTCAAGATGCTCAGCTTCCCAGAGGTTTGTTTTTCCCCTGGGAGTATTTATGACATAGATCTGACCAATGAGATAAGAATGGTAGTCTTGGGTGGGAGTTCTTGGAAAGTCTGTTAAAGAGGACAGTTTTGGTTTTTTTTTTTTTTTCCCTTTCACTACCCTTGTAAATTCTTCTTCCTCTTTCTGCTTGGAAGGCAATTCAGCAGCAATCATGCACCCACAAGGTGACCATGAGAATGAAAGCCACATGCTCATCACGAAGAATGGAATGATCGAAGGACCTCAGCATAGTGGTGATGTTGTGGATATGCTAAAACTGCCCAGACTGTCAAACTCTGGATTTCTTCTATTAGAGAAATAAACACACATTTGATTAAATACCTATGGTCACAATACTGGTTCAGTATAGCCAAAGCAAACCCCAACTCATACACTTGCTTTCCTCAAAAACGGACATGTGTTTTGGTCTTTGTTTCAAAGTCATTATTTGAACTAACAGGACTGGAAGTCCTTTGTCTGCTTTAGGATCTCACAAGAGTCTAGCCTTCCAGTTCCTTCTATTTTACCCCTGCTCCAGGCCACCTTTTGCTTTTCTTCCTCACCAAGCCTTGACATCATGGCTGATCCCTTGAATTCCGTTTCCACTAACACTCTCAACTTTCAAGCATCATTGCTCAGTTTGACCCATTGAACAAATACTCAGCCTTTCTCCATTCCTACAGCCAAATGACTGGGCACTACTAGGAAAAAGTATAGAATTGTTAGAATTGGTGCCACTTCCAGTTCATGATCTCCAACTCAGATGTACAATAATTTATCCTCATGAGTAGTTTCTTTTTCCAGTCCCACAGTAACTACCACTAGTTTCTTCAAATTTGCTACATCTGGGGTGCTTGGGTGGCTCAGTGGGTTAAAGCCTCTGCCTTCGGCTCAGGTCATGATCCCAGGGTCCTGGGATCGAGCCCCGCGTCGTGCTCTCTGCTCAGCAGGGAGCCTGCTTCCTCCTCTCTCTGCCTGCCTCTCTGCCTACTTGTGATTTCTCTCTCTCTCCCTGTCAAATAAATAAATAAAATCTTAAAAAAAAAATTTGCTACATCTCTCTCAACTTACACCTATCTAAAAGCCTATGGAAATCATGTGACTTTATGTTTTCAAATGTCACTTCACACTTATCTACCCCCTCACTCTCAGGAGACTACTGGTCTCCTCCTACTTCACTGAATCTAAAAAACTCTATCAGTGCTTCCCTCCTCACCTCCAGTGAATGAGATCTTCTTCCTTCTTTTTTTTTAAGGCCAATCATTCCACTGGAGCTCTTGGTCCCGTGGGAGAAAGTGTGGTCTAGAGGCAAAGGTATGAGATTTGTAGCCAGACATTTGGGTTAATATCCGAACTCTGGCACTTACCAGTTAGGCAAGTTCATTTAATTTCTCTGAGCCTCTTTTCTTATCTATAAGATGTAGATAATGCCCCTTTCATTAAATTGTTGTAGTCAGTAAGTTTTTTATGTAGTGTAAGAAAATAATGTTCTCATTTTCTCTAGTACTTTCCTACCATAGTTATTCCTGCTCTATCACCAACTTCTCCTCTAATTGTCTTCTACCTCTTAACCCCAAAGTACCATCTTTTCTGTTCTGCTATAGTGTGTTCTTATCTATTCTGACTTCAACTCCCTCCACAACATTGAAGGGGTGCTTGCCGGAGACCAGAGATAGTCTGTGCTGCAATTGACCACTCTCTCTGGAGATATCCATGTGTTCAGGGGGGAAAATAACCCATTGGGATCCAACCATGGAACTGGGGTTTCATTAGCAGTGATCAATGAGAAGTTCCTTGTCCTCTTAAAGTTTATAGTCTAGCAGGAGAGGAACAAGTCAAATACTTACAGTCCTGATGTATATTGTGAAGGAGGAAGCACTGGGTCAATGGAACCACCCATCGTCTGCAGAGGCATGGAAGGCAGATCAAGAACGAAGGGCTTAATTTGAAATCAGGAGCATGGAGAATGAGAGCAAGGGACTGATGCAAAAGCTATCAGGAAGTAAGTGACCAGGCTTGGGAGGAGGACGGCGAGAGAGAAGTAGTGGGAACAGGGGGCTGGGATTCTGTGGAATTGGTTTAGATTTGCAATGGTCTGCTTAAAGTGACATTTACATAATGACTTTGAAACTATTATAAACTCCTGTGCTTTCTCTAGGTTCTTAAAATATCAATCAGGGAGACTTAAGCAAGCCAATTTCTTCATGGCATGACTTCCCAAAGTGCATTAAAAATCTCCAGTGATGCTGGAACTCCTTTTATCAAAAGTGACTCTCTCCCAGCCACTACTGTAAGGAATTCACTCTGGGATATCCTCATTGAGGAATCTGTGGTCCTGAAAAAACGAGGCTATTTTAATTCCAGGCAGCAGAGGGCAACCTTACCCTCCTTATCCAGATTGATACAGGCTTCAGATAAGCTTAAAGTAAAATCAACTAAAATCGCCTTAGAGCTAGTTCGAACTTCAAGGGGAGGTTCTTCTGTTTCCTCCATGGTTACCCCCAACTTCATTTTCATTATTGTGGAAAATCAGCCATGAGAACTGTTGGAATAAGCTGTCCACTCAGGTATCAGAACAAACTCAGATGGAGACATCTTTCTGAGTGGTCCACTTACTGGAGAAGGGTACTGGAACCAAACAGCATCATTTGATTACAATTACATCTTAAAGTGGGACGTTGCTCTGATCATTCTCAGCTTCCCCTCATTATAACCGTACAAGATTGTTTCACATTTGTATGTATGTATTATAAATTAAATGCAAGCTCATTTAGAAAAACTAGAAAACATGATTAGGGAATAAAAGACTCATGACTTCATAGCATAGATAATTACCATTATACTTTCCTGTATATCCATCCACATTTACTCATCCACATTTAGACTTATAAATAAGATTATATGTTATCAGCTTAACCACCTGATTTTCATTTTTGATTTATATCCCAAACATCATTTTCATGTCTACAGGGGGATC
The DNA here is from genome assembly GCF_964662115.1 of Mustela nivalis. Classification (NCBI taxonomy): domain Eukaryota; kingdom Metazoa; phylum Chordata; class Mammalia; order Carnivora; family Mustelidae; genus Mustela; species Mustela nivalis. The sequence goes on along the minus strand of NC_139022.1, from coordinate 154,263,190 downwards.
AATAAACTACTCTAACACATGAATTTAATAAAATTCCTACACTTGACCATTTAGTGTTCCAGACTTCTAATATTATACACAGGAATTTTGAACCAACTTTTAATGCAATCTTCTGATTCATTTTTGTTATGGTTAAAAAAAGCTTTCTCGGGATGCCTGGGTGGCTCAGTTGGTTAAGCAGCTGTCTTCGGCTCAGGTCATGATCCCAGGGTCCTGGGATGGAGTCCCACATCGGGCTCCTTGCTCGGCAGGGAGCCTGCTTCTCCCTCTGCCTCTGCCTGCCTCTCTGTCTGCCTGTGCTCGCTCGCTCTCTCTCCCTCTGTCCCTGACAAATAAATAAAATCTTTAAAAAAAAAAAAAAAAGCTTTCTCTTTTTTCATTATTTCCTATTCATATGCTACATTAACTATGGTTATGTTTCTCTCCAAGTTCATACAGTAATGTACAACCACCTATGCACTTACATAGGTTTTTTTTTAATAAACAAAAATATAGAATTATAAGATGTACATCTCGTTTTTCTTGCCTAACAGTATATAGTGGCAAAACTTTCAGGTCTGTTAGTAGAGATCCAATTAATCCCTTTAAAAATCTGTAGACAATCCTATTATTAGACATAATCACTTACCTACCAGAGAAAGACAACTTTGCCGATCTGAAGAATAAAATATGCTAACTCATTACTCAATGATTTCGTTCCTCCTAGTACTTGGATCTAAACTAAACCTATTGAATGAGAGATATATGCATTACTTCCAGTTTGAAGACAAAAGATGGCAGAACCTTGACTGTGCCTGGAGTTTGATGAAGTGTAAAATTAATTTGCCGTCAGGCAGAGTCACAGTCATAGCGATGCCCACTGTGTCCGTCCCAGCTGGCTGTGGCCCCAAAGTCTTACTTCCCATCCTGCCAGCTTTGCCTCGGGCAGCTCCTTCCCCAAGTCCTAACATGATCGGAAAGGGAGCAGTGCAGGCAAAGAGGCCCAGCGGATTTCTCAACTGTGGCCAGAAAGTATGAAATGTCACAAAACTTTATGATACAGAGAGTTACTATTATAATAAGTGATTGGATTTTTTTTTTTATAGCATTATTCCCCAAAGAGGGTCAGTAAAGCCCTTTTGCTAAGAGACCTTGCAGGAACATTTTAACACCTTCATTTTAGTTAGACCAAGAATGTCATGGGATCAGTAGCTGGGGATTAGATATATGGGGAAGGAACTGGTGAGGGAGAGATACAAGAATATAAGGGTTTTAGGGTCTGAGAAAGAATCCCCCTTTCTCCCTCTCCTGGCTGTGAAACCAGTTGAGAAAGAGAGAGGAGGAAAGAGAGGGAAATCCCAACAGCTGGAGAACCCATCATTACCTTTCTCACTGATAAACTGTTCAGAGTACACGACCCCACGTCTGCCGTAGAAGAAAATCTCTCCATCCAGTCCAGACAAAGTTGCAAAACCCTCTTCTGATAAGACATGAGGCGGAGCATTTTCTGAACTAGGGGGCTCACAGCAGGAGGAAGGGGGACAGGACTAACAGGAGGTAGCTCTTCCTCCTACTCACCCACCAGCTAACGTGCCCCCTTGGTTGGGGAGTGGGAAATAAGGAGAACTTAAGAGAGGAACCGGGGAATGGAGCCTAAACAGAAGGCGGGAATCAATATTCTCTCAACAGCTGTGGCTCAGACTCTTACTCAGAGATGCTCCAGCCACCAAGGAGGCCCAGGTAGGTTACAAAATGTCCATGTGAGTGTTTAGGCTGCGAAGGTCAAAGCCTTAGACCATGTAAGTGAGACTCTAAATTTTTTTTTTCTGTAGCCACTACTTTCAACAATACCTGCTGTTTGGAACCCTACCTGTTCACCACCGACAGCATAGGCAGAGGCCCAAGGGCTTTGTTTATGCGATCTGGAATGAATAGCAATACACCAGCAATTCTCAGCAGCTGCTCATCCATTTACAAAAAAAAAAAAAACAAAAACAAAAAACAAAACAAAAAAAAACCCGAGGCTTTGGTGCTAAAATCCCCATCTGGGACTGTCCTGGGCGATGTGTAAGCTGGATGTGGGTAGGGGTGGCCACCAGAGCCAGAGGCTGGGGATCTGGGATCCAAACTCCAGATCCGCGTTAACTAGAAGGGGTCGCAACCCTCCTCCCCGTGGGTTTCAGTTCCATTTCCCACACAGAAGGAGGGGTTTGAATATGGCGGCAATCCTTCCCCCTTTACACCGATTCATTTTCGATATACAAAAGGAATCCTCGTTACTAATGATGCTTTTATGTTTGAAAAAAACTTGGGAAAGTGGATGTGATGACATTTCAGATAGAGAATAAATATTTGTCGATGACAGGATGGACAATTACTGTTCTCCACTAGGACTCTCAGCAGCAAACAACGGAAGCCCCGCCAGCTTGTTCAAGTATTCAGGGATACTACTAAGTGGTGCACAAAGCCTGCTCTAAGGAGGGATTCTGACCTCACGTCTCCATGAGCGAGCGCTGCCTCGTAAAGCAGGTGTCCCTCCCCATAATCCTCCTGCTCCCCTCTGCCAGTGGATTCTCATGGTGCCGCCTCTTTCCCCGTGAAAGTTTCGCTCCTTGTGCTCTCGTTTCAAGGAAGGTTCATGGAGGGCTTCCACCATGAGGAGATAACACGCAGAAGGGCGGAAACTGTGCCGTGGTCATAGGAACAGAATTTTAAAAGTATTGAGTGACAAAAAACACAACAAATGCACATGTCCCCTGTTGCCAGTCCGCCCCACAGGCAGAAATCCTGGGCACAGAAATGCAATGCGTCGCGATGCATTCGATTTGCATGTGTGCCCACACGTCAGGGAACCAGAGAACCAGCCTATATTAACTTGCCAAGTTCTTATAATAAATACTTTCTTTTAAAAAAAATTCAGTTCTGGCAAGTGGAAATCATTACTGTGTTCATGGCTCTGAAAAAGGACACATTACATTAAATTCGCTATTGATGATTAATTCAGTACACAGCTAGATGGAAAGGTTGAATAAGCTGTCTTAAGGTGAGTTTTTTTTTAACCCTTTAACATATTTCAAAATCACCCAGAGTCCTTGTTAAAACCCCAGGCTCATCCCTGAACTTCTAAGTCAGTATCTGAGGGGAAAGTCTGGAATATATCTTTTAACAAGCTCCTTTGGCAATATCTCCCATGCACTAAAGCTTGAGAATCTCTGCTTTGTGAGGCAAATATAGAGACTGTCGAGGAATAGTAATTAATACATTTAAAGTTAATTAATAGATACAGCTGCGCATTGTTTATATTGTATGATTTCTTCTAGTCTTTGTTGACGTGGAGTAAAGTCTGCTACTTGTAGACCACAAGTTCTGGAGTGAAAATGTCTTACTTCTGTCATTACATTTGAATTTTAATTGTCTAGTGTTTCCTGTCCGTCGTTATCCCACATTTTCCTAAGTCCGTGGTCACAAACAGGGCACCACTGCTTCGTGAGGCCATTGAGTTGTCGTCTTTGATAGCAGAGCGAGTAATAGAGCTCTTTCCCCTCGCCCCAAACTGGGCTCGGAGGATTCCATCAAGTTTCCCACTAGCTAAACTTTTGAAGCCAGTGTTCCCCAGACCGAGAGCACATCAGAAAAATCTAGACGGTTTGTGCTTGGGTCGGTCCCCAGGATGTGTGTGGGGTCTGCGCGCTGGGCCCTCACCCCCGTGCACACGGCTGCCGGAGCGGCCCTTCCCGCGGCGTGGAGGGTCCCAGCTCCCCGACTGTCTTTGTCCTTCCGCCGTAATCACCAGGAGGATCGATGAATTGTGTAAGAAAGCTTCTAAGGGGTGTTTCTCAAGCTCATGAAGAATACAGACAAATGAGGGGGAGGAGATCAGGGTGTGGCCCTGAGCTGTCCCAGAATCCTGGAGCTGTGCTCCTGCGGCGGCGGCGTCGGCAGCGACTATGAAGTCCTATCTCCCAGCGCCTCGCTGGTCACCATAGTTTGTCATTGGTGGCCCTGCGTGCTGAGGGCAGCGAAACCAGGCTGAAGCAGAAAGACCAGCGCCTTCTTTTAAGAGTTTACCTCTTCTGCTTATTCCTTATAACTCGGTGAGGAGGGCATTACTATTCTCAGTCCTGTTTAAAGGAACTGAAGGTCAGGGATCAGGAGGGAGACAGACCATAAGAGACTCTTAATCTCACAAAACAAACTGAGGGGGGCCGGGGGAGGGGGAGTCAGGAGAGGGTGGTGGGGTTATGGACATTGGGGAGGGTATGTGCTATGGTGAGTGCTGTGAAGTGTGTAAACCTGGCGACTCACAGACCTGTACCCCTGGGGCTAATAATACATTATATGTTTATAAAAATGAAAGAAAGAAAGAAAGAAAGAAAGAAACTAACTGAAGGTCAAGGGGTTGGCTTGTTCAAGAACATGAGCATGAAAGCCATGACCAGTTCCTAGTGAATTTTCCCCAGTCGAGGGAAAATTAAAGTCAACCTCAAAGTGGGCTTAGTAAAGGCTTATGGGTCGTCTTACTGAGGGCAAGAGCCCCAGAGGGCAAGAGCCTCAGAGCTCGTCAGTTTACAGGGGATTATACATGAAAAACACATGAGATTTATGTGCTTGCAAGCAGTTCTCTAAAGTATAACTCTGTCATGAGGTTTAATTTCTTCGGTTGGAAAAGACAAAGGCTTGCTGATTGGCACATGCACCCATGAAAGACCCTTAGCTCATCTTAATACATTATATTTCTTTCGCTTCTGATCTTTCAGAAATATTTCCTGCATGCCTCTGCTTCAAAGGTTTTCTGGTTCTTCCTGGTTTTGTTTTCTCCTTGAGGTCACTAGGGACGTTGCCGGAAGTCTACAGTAATCACCTGCTGCACATGACAGTGTGTGGAACTCGTGACCGGTTCTTAGGGAGCCTCGAACATCGCTCTGAGCTCTGGTGGTGGGTAGCAGAGCTCAGGGGAGAGCAACGGAACCACCAGTCAGGCCAGGGGTGGGGTTGCAGCATGGGACTGACACCCAGCCCCTCATAACGAGGCACTCTCAGGTGTGAGAGTTGACCTGGGGTGAGGGAGCAGGAGGCCTTGGCCTTTAGCACTGGAGGGGCTCAGGGAATAACCTGCCTTTCCGAATGGCACATTGCAGGACTTGAACCCCCTCCAAGAAGTGTTTTTCCCAGTGGGCTGACAGAGCCTTTTCAGCCTCTAATTATGATCTACCAGGGATGCTACCTCAAGACGCTGCGAGCACCCTTTCTCTCAGCACACATGGAGACCCAGGAAGGTGACCAGCCCGGAAGAGGTGGGCATGCACCCAGATGCCCAGCCATGAGCTTGTCTCAACGTAGTGTGAGGGCTAGAGCTGCAGGTGGCCGTGAAATGGCAAAACTCGTGAAGGAGAATAAGAAAAGAAGTTGTAGCTGGGATCTGTCGAGTGCCTTAACCTCAAGCTAGGAGAGAACCGATTCCACGTATGCCAAGGCTGAAGCAGAAAGACCACAAAGCCCCACAGAGAACATCTCCGTGAGTCTTCTTTCTCTCTCCCTTTCTTTCCTGGAAAACTCAACCCAAATACCATTAGGGAGATTGAGCCAAATAGGCACCTATTACAGGGGCTGAGGGGCAGAATTGGCACAGGGTGTCAGGGCCTCAACGGAGTCAGGAGAACACCTGTGTGGGTGAGCGGCAGGGCAGGGGCAGAGACCCCGCTCCCCTGGGCATCTGGACGAGGTGAAGAAAGAGGGCATTCCGGTAGGGGAGGCGGCAGTGGCCAGAACCAGAGGTGTGAACACAAGTGAGGTGAAGAGGGGTCCATGGAGGGTGGTGGGGGGTGGGGCGATGGGAGAAAATGAAGTTAGTAAATCCATGGAGGAGGATGGGAGCCGGGTTTCTCACAGTCCAAGAAGGGAGAAAACTCACAGAATCCTATGATACTTATTTGGAATTGGAGATGTCACCATGGATTCATGATATTCAGTAGATAGAGCTAGGTATAAAAGTAAATATAGATATGAAAATTTGTGTACACACACACACACACTCTCAGATACCACCTTAAAAAAGTGATCAAAATTAACATTGCTAATGATGGGACGATTTGAAATTATGAGCCAGCTGATGGGATTCAGTGAGAGCATAGCTTCGCCTCTGACATATTCCTGCCCAAAACTCTAACCCGAGTCTCATGAAAATAGCAGACCAGCCTGAACTTGGGGACAGTCTATAAAACACCACGCCTGTAATCTTCTAACCTGCCCAGGCTATAGAAATCAAGGAAAGACGGAGGTGTAGTTCTGGAGAGAAGAAGAATACTATAAATAATGCAATGTGTCGTTCTGGGTTTAACCTTTTTATATAAAGGACATTATTGGAGAAACTGGTTAAACTTGAGTGGTGTCAGAGGATTGAAGTCTGGTTAGGTTCTGTGTAGATGTCTTGACTTTGATGGTAGTTTGGTGGTAGGAGAATGTCCTTATTTATAGGAAATACCTTGAAGTATTCCGGGGTCATGGGGCAGTGGGTCAGCAACTGATTCTCAAATGGGTTTAGGGAAAAAAGTTCTTTGTACTGTTCTTGAAATGTTTCTGTAAGTTTAAAATTATTTCCAAAAAAAATTTATTAAAATATTTATATATTTCCTTAAAATTGCTTTCAGGATTCAAGAAGTTAACTTGGCCCACCCAGGTGGCTCAGTTGGTTAAGTGCCCAACTCTTGCTTTCAGCTCAGGTCACGACTCTGGGTCCTTGGATCGGGCTCTGTACTCGGTGGGGAGTCTGCTTGGGATTCTCTTTCTCTCTCTCTCCCTCTGCCCCTCCCTCCCCCACTCTCTCTCTGTCTAAGGAAGGAAGAAAGGAAGGAAGGAAGGTAGGAAGGAAGGAAGGAAGGAACTTTAACTGTGGATAACTTCTTTTAAAACTGTTCAGGTGGAGCCTGAGTCACTCAGTGGGTTAAGCATCTGCCTTTGACTCAGGTCATGATTCCAGCGTCCTGGGATTGAGTCCTGCTTCAAGCTCCTTGCTCAGTGGGGAGCCTGCTTCTTGCTCTGCCTGCTGCTTCCCCTGCTTGTGCTCTCTCTCACTCTGACAAGTAAATACATGAAATCTTAAAAAATAAAATAAAACTGTTCAGGAATTAGTTGGGCTTTCTTAAATGCTTTTATTTTATAGCTATGACTGTTACACTTTTCTTTCCAATTTTTAGATATATAGCATATAATGCTAATCTGTGTTTGGCTTTTGAAAAGGTTAAAAATCTGACAATAAAACAAAGAGATAGGAAATAAGATCTTTCACTGAAGACAATGCTTGCTTTTCCTCTTACCTCCCATTAAGGTCTAGGCAGAGGGACGTGCTTCTGCGAGGAAAAACCTCATTAGTCCCAAGAAGCAGCGCCGCCCACCTGTCCCACTGTCTGCCCAGCTTTCATAGGCACTTTCCTCAAAGGGTCATGCTCCACGTCTTTGAAATACACCTACATGCTCTGTGGTGGGTCACAGCATTTAACTTCCCTTGTCCTCACATTTGGCTAATGGGTTGGGAAGCACAGTCTCATGCTTGCTCAGATGATGGAAGACACTTGCCGCTGTGTGCTGGGGCTCAGATCTCACTGGTGCTTGGAGGGAAAGAGTAGAGTCAGAAGCGGACCACTGAGCACGGGAATCCTAGGTCTCTTTGTTTATTCTCTGCTTTCCCCTGATGTCCTTGCAGCAAGATAGAAATATTCAACTTTTGTCGCAACTCAGAGAGGCAGGGAAAAGAAGACTGTTTTCTCCTGAGCCCTCTTGTGTGCGATACTAGGTGAAAATCAACTACAACTTCATTCCAATCTAAGTGGGGTTCAGTTTCTTTTTTTCTTTTAAGCTTATGGTTTTTAGTAATCTCTACACCTAATGTGGGGCTCAAACTCAGGACTCTGAGATCAATTGTTGTATGTTCTCTCACTGAGCCAGCCAGGCACCTCTTCGGTTTCTGGTAAGAGTGCTCAGTCCAGGGGGGGTCTGGGTGGCTCAATCTGTTAAGCATCTGCAATTGGCTCAAGTCAAGATCCTGGCATCCTGGGATTGAGTCCCATGTCATGTTTCCTGCTCAGAGGGGGAGCCTTCTTCTCCTTCTCCCTCTGCTCTCTCTCTCAAATAAATAATAAAATCTTAAAAAAAATAATGTTCAGTTCCTCAAATAGCATCTCTTCCTTTGTCTCTCTCCCTAAGATTATATCTGATATTGAAGGATATAACTTACTTGTCCTTGTGGCTTTGGGGAGAAGTTGAGGTCCTACAGGGAACTCAAGAGCCTTGGATCTCATTTCTGGATGTTTCTTTGCCACCAAGCTACTAGGTACCTCGTTGGTCCCCTGCACCAACATCTGTGTGGTATTAACTCGGGGTCATTCCTATGCTTTGTGCAATGAGCCCAGAGGTGCTTTCTAGTCACCTCAGTTACTGCTGGCTCCAACCAAGCTGAGATACCCATGGTCTCCAGCTTCTGCTTCTTGTCCTGTAGGACTTTCTTCCGGGCTCCCCTGTCCCAGTTAAGGCAATATCTGGGCGATTTCCCCCAGGCAGACCTCCAGGTCCTGAGCAGAGTGCCTTGGGTAGACCTGGGCCATGGACCTGGGGCGCCGGGGTAAACTGCCAGACCTCTCTCTGCCTGCAGTTCTTCATCTATAAAATGGAACTCATGAGAGCTAATGTTGAAATAGAACATCACTACTTGTCTTTACACTGCAACGTACCTGGTGGTTTCTTCAGAGCTCCTGTGTTTCTTGAACCAGGGACTGTTCTCTTCCTTTAATTTCCAGTTTGCCATAGATTAGTGTTTTACAGAATACATGAAAACAAATTAGTGGAAAGTGACATAGGAAGAAAGAGAAAAAACTATAAAACTTGTGCATACTGTTCATTGGAAGGCTATGTATGATTAATGTAGAGAATTATTATTACACTAGTAACTTGTTATTTCACAAATACAACTTTGCAAGCAGCTACGAGTGAAATAAGAAGTCCTTACACTAAGGTTCTTTATGCATACCTTGGATAAATAACGTACACATCCATATTTTAAGTGTGTAATGTGACAAATGAGGTTTCTTTTTCCTTTTTAAACCCACTGATCCAATGAGATTTGCTTGACAAGTTTCAAAATGACTTCCACTATACTTCATATTGATCTGGTTGCAGATTGGGACCAAGCAATCTGCGAACTGTATTGCCTCATAACATACACTCTGAGTCACATTTTGTACATGTTTCTACAGGCATGAACCAATTTAATTCTCACAATAACTCCATGAGGACAATATTATTATTATTACCCAACAAGTGAAAGCAGCTTATAAGTGTCAGAGTTTTGGGGCCCGGGTTTTGAGACTCCAAGGCCATAGCATGTTGTGAAGGGAAGGAGAGATATGCCCAGGTTTTCCTTATCTTGGAGACCCCAGGTGCAGTGAGCTACTGATCAGCAGGCTGTGGAAAGGGCATGGGATGGATTTAAGGTGAATTGGGGTGGTCTGTGTCATCGAGGAATGGGTAAAATGGATGAAATGGCTAATATCAAATGATTTTAGTGAAAAATAAATAACAGGTATGGGTAAAACCAAAGAACCTATGGTGGGGTCCCAGCTCCTAGTCCTGGAGGTGATGGGAGGGCTGAAACCAGAGGGGCCCCTGTTGCTCAGTGTGGGATATGTTTCAGAAGATACAGACTAAAACATGCAAAGGATCACCATTTGTTCTATGAACCAAGTAGCTGATATGGACAGTTGATTGCAGCTAGCAGAACAGTGGCGCTAACTAGCCACATGTCGTTGAAAGTGATGCTTAACCCAGTTCTCTGTCCTGCTGCCTATACCCTTTAGAAGCAAGGTTTGGCTCCTAATGAATATTTAGAGAATGTTCTAGAAAGTTGCCCTTTTACAGTAGCATTTTCATGGAAAGGGAATAAAATGTTCCTAACTTTTTATCTTACTCTTTTTTAAATGATTTTTTTTAAAGATTTTTTTTTTAAATTTATTTAAGAGAGAGAGTGAGAGAGAGCACGAGAGGGGAGAAGGTCAGACTCCCCATGGAGCTGGGAGCCTGATGCAGGACTTCATCCTGGGACTCTGGGATCATAACCTGAGCTGAAGGCAGCTGCTTAACCAACTGACCCAGGTACCCCATTTTATCTTATTCTTGGGACTTAAATAAGACCTTAAGGATTTGGGAACATCTTTTCTACAATAAATCAGCTAAATAGGTGAAAGGGTATATTTCCCGAATTGTCTTACCATAAAGGAGTCTTGTTTAGAAACAGGTGATACTATACAAGTTGTTCCTGCCAAATGCAGGGAAATGGAAAGAAACCTAGATGAGAGTGAGGTAGAGGAGTGTGTGTGTGGGGGGGGCAAGTGCACATGCATGCATGTTTCCTGACTTTGGATGGCAGCTCTCTGACTTCCTCAGTGATGTCCTCTCTAATCCAGCAGGGTTACAGAGAGAGATAGAGGTGACTGTGGGTTAGCAATAAGTAATGGCACTGTCTCAGCCAAAGTGGCCTCTCAGCGCATTAGGTGTGGACATGCAGGTGAGGTTTGAGAACTGGGCTACAGGTGTCCATTGGAAGCACTGCATCTATAATTTCTCCTCCTCTGGTCCCTGGATGGGTCTTTCTCTAGGACCTAGCACAGCACCCAGGCCTGGAGCTCCTTTTGGTGGCTTTTTGTCTCCATCCCCTACTACAGAGGAAAAGAGAATACAAGAGTTTAGCCCGAAACACAGTGTGATCACATTATTCACTTAAAACTCCCTTGGATGACCTCCTTCCATCCTTAGACTGAAGTAGAAACCCCTTCACAAGGTGGCAAGGTCCTTTCTAACCATGACGATAGATGGAATAATGGCCCGGCAAAGCTGTCTGTGTCCTGTGTCACAGAGGAGTTTGGGCTCATGGCACAGGGGAATTCACACTGCAGAGGACATTAAGGCTGCTGATCCACTGACACTAACACAGGGAGAGGATCCTCGATTATCTACGTGGATCCAACAGGATCACAAGGGTCCCGGAAAGTCAAAGAAGGAGTCCGAAGAAGAACCAGAGGGATGCCATGTGAGCAGAACCTGACCAGCTGGTGCTGGCTGTGAAGACAGGATGGGAACCATGAGCCAAGGATGCTGGAGACCAGTCGGAGCTGGAAGAGGCAAGGAAGTAGGTTCCCCAGCACCCCGACTGTAACCCCATGAGCCCACAATTGGACTTCTGACATACAGAAGTGTAAGATAAGAAACGTGTGATGTTTTAAGCCATCCAGTTGGTGGTTGTTTGTTGGCGGGCTCAAGCTCAGCTTCCAAGCAGGAAAGCCAGTGGCGTCTTTCTCTTTTCTCTCTCTCTCTCTGTATAGCTCGGGCTTCAGTTTCAGCTCTATCATGCACGGTTACACGAGAGAGACGTCCTACGGCATGTTCTTCCTAGTACCAGCTGGGAGAGTTATCCTGAGAATTATTCGACAACATAATTCGATTACGTAAAACAATTCTTTCCAGAGCATCTCTGTCATATGCAGCAGACACTGTAGACTAGGGGCCATTGTCCCCACTTAGATGGACTCACTGTACTGTACTGCCTTAGGAATGACACGCCCTGGGTGGGCATCCTGGGCTGAAATGCCTCATGTTGACTGTGGAACCGGGGACAAACCCAAGAATGTTTTTATATTTTGTTTTTGCCCTCGTTTTTGTTTTTGTTTTTTAACACTCCAGAGACACAGCTTGGGTTCTTCAGGCCAGAGGAGTCTGTGGGTCTGAGGCCGTGGGAGTGCAGGCTGAGGACGTGGCATCATAGCCCAGGCCCAAGGACAGCAGATGGAGTGTGGCTGTTCCTGCTGGAAGGCGGCCAGGCCAAAGCACCTAAGGCAAGTGTTAGGGCTCGTGGGCAGAGCAGGTCCGCCAGATAACCGGGCTCTCTCCTTCCCTCCCTCCTCTCCCCAAGATGTGGTTTGGGCGAGTGTTTAGAACTGCCTGCAGATTTTGAGCTGGAAATCTGAGGCACCGGGTGGCACCTGCATGTCCTGAGCTCCTAGAGACCTTGGCCAGGTCAGCGTCCATCGTGGACTTGTGATCAGCCCTGGGTCTGGACCGGCTTCTCAGGGGGCAGGAGTGGCTCAGGGGTGGTTTGTGTATCTGCTCTGTCATAAGGGAAGAGGGCCGTGAGACGCTGTACAGAAAGCCACGCTGGACTGAGGATGTAGCTTGTTCCATAATCTCTAAGCGTGAAGACATTTGGTATGTGGCCCTCCAGCTGGCCTCTCACTCCAGGCCCCACAGATGCAAGAGGCAAGGCTAAAGCAAACACCTGTCAGGGCTCAGAACAGGCAGGGCGGGCGCCAACATGGGCCTGGTGGAAAAACCCTGGGCAGCTGTGGAGAAACCTGGCACAGGCTCTCTCTGCGGCCGGGACTGCAACAGACTGGGTCTGGGGCAGACAGGGGGAGGGTTCAGATCCGCGTGAGGACCGGGAGGAAGTACCTATCCGGTCCCCTCTGAGACGGCCCGGCATACTCTTGGTCTCCTGCCACGGTGGGCGAATAGGGCAGGACACTATCTCTGCGGCTCAGTGTCTTGGTCACCCCACTCCTCCGCTGGGCACCTGGGTGCACTCCCCATCGTGCCACTAAGCTCTCCATCCCAGACAGGCAGCTTTCATGTCACAGAGCATGACCCCCCATGTCTTCTCACCTCTGCCTCCTTCCTCTCCTCCAGCCCTTCGGTTTGCTGCCTCCTCCTGCCACTTCCAACTTCTTGACCACACATATCTCTCCAATGAATCCATGAACGAAAGAAGAGATGATTTTAACAAAAGCGATTAAATTCTTCCTCTATGGCAGGCACTGCACTGGATACGGAAATTCTCAGAACATACTGCCTCTGTCACTTGCTGAGTGAGATCAGGGAAAGCAGAGGTTCAGACGTCACAGTGGGCAGTCAGCTAGCTACTCAGGCCGAGCCTCAAAAGGTAGCATTTTGGGGGGGGGGGTGGCTCAGTGCTAGTCTGAATTCTGACTTGCAGCTTGGCAGCTTTGGAGACTGAATTTTATCTGAGGAATTGACTTATATCAGCTAAGCTCACAGAAGACTGATGTATAAACCAGAATGTCAATTTATCATATTACTTTATCAGTGGATGGTGATAGTGGTATAGGGTGGTGAATGACTTTCCTATTTGGAAAGTGGTAGGAAAGCACTTGAAAATTTTGTTTGTTTCCTGTAGGTGCTAAAGAGCAACTGACCACTTTTCCCCTACTTTCTCCTTAACAGATCAGTTGTGTCCATTGCACCTCAGCTGGCTTTCACAGACTGGTGTAACTAGACAAGATTTAGAATTTCAGCTCTTACTACTTTAACTGGAGGTGGGGGAGGTCATAGGGGGAATGACCACACACTTTGTCAGTGTTCCAGGAACTCACACCAAAGGTTAGATACCAGTGAGCCTTTCCCCAGTTAGAAGTGAACAAATGAAAGTAGGACATCTCCTACATCTTCTTTCAGCCACTTTTTCCTTGAGACACTGGTGCCTGCTATTCCTTCTCTGCAAGGAAAGGTTAGCAGAAGCCAAGACAAATGAATATGGAGCAAATGCTTAATAACAGATGATCCTTCGTCTTCACTCAGACACACGTGTGTATGATTTTTATAGCACATGTTGCAACATGTGCATGGAATTGATTAACGTTCCGAAGCCCATTAAATAAGTATAAGTCAATGGAAGGGTGGTTTGGCTAGATCACAGCTCAAATGTTGGAGTGAAGTATTAATATCTCATGATGTTGCTCTAAGAGACATCACTGCCGGTGTCTTGTCTCCCTGGTCACCTCTGATGCTGCAAAGCCAGGGGCAACTTCTACACATGGTGGCTTCCATTCATCTGGTGATTTAACTAGCAATAAGAGCAAAGTCATCATCAGTGCTGCTGTGAAACCTGTTCCCCATTCCATCCACCCTAAACAAATGGCCTGCTAGAGAGAATTTGTGTTTTGTTGTTGCCGGCCCAGTTTCTCTCCTGTGCTGACCCTCTAAGGAATGTCCTGCCATTGGCACATTTGTTCCTGGGTTACAGGCTGCCAGTGGAACAGAGTGGTTACATAGACTCTGGTCTAGAGAAGACAGACAAGTAGGGAAGGAGTGGGGCTTCCTGATAATTGTGGGAAGAATTAGGGTTTGAGAAAATGAGCCTCTCTAAATGTGGGACAACTAGAAGGGAGAAGAAAAAAATTAGAGAAATACATCTGTAGGTTTTGAAATGCATTCCTTCATGTTCTTCAGGAGAGGCTGGCAAAGTCTGGAAATACTTGCCACTTGCTTTTGGTTGTTAAGACTATTTCTTCCAGTAAGACACTGTCCTTAGATTGGGCTACTCAGATTAAACTTCTCCCTGCTGGTCATTTTTCTAAACTCTGCTGGCTGGTTATTCTGATTCCCTGTGCACTAACTGTTCTCCTTTGTGGTGAGTTTTGGTTTATTCCCTTTTACTGTATTTTGCTTCTGAATTTTTCTTTTTTTAAAAGATGTATTTATTTATTTATTTATTTGAGAGAGACAGAGAGAGCAGGGGGAGGAGCAGAGGGGGAGAATCTCAAGCATTGGGCATGGAGTCTCACATGGGGCTTGACAGGCTTAACAGACTGAGCCAGCCAGGCACCCCTGAATCTTTTTTTTTTTTTTTAATGTTTGGGTTAGTGCTCTGCTGGAAGGCAAACTCCTTTAGGGTGGAGACTTGTCTTAATACTTCTTTGAATTGACCTATTTTAAAGCACAGTGTTCATTGCCCAATGGGCAGTCAATAAAATACTTAGTGAACAAGTGAATGCTGTCATAATGCTAACAGTAGGTTTCTATTCTTTTACCTACACAGCTTATCACGGCAGGAGGGCCACTCTAATTCATCAAAGACCCTGGACAAGATCATGCGAAACGAGACAGGGCCCAGAGCCTTATCTGCCAAGTGACCCACTGAGGAACCCCGGAAGTTCCTTCTTTTTTTACTTGGCTAGAGTGGATATTTTCTTCTACTTCCAACCTCAGAGGGCATGTATGATAGCCCAGCAAAGGCATCTTGGGGGAAGCTGGCTTTTGGAACTGTGTCATGAAAATGTATTAGGAATACTGTGGTACAGATGAATAGTCAGCAAGATTTCAGCTTGGCGAGCATCTTGGAAAAAAAAAAATCCCTACAGTGGAGCCCACAGCCATACCACCTTCGCTTCTGATCTCCCTGCTACCGGTAATCTGACATTTAATTTTAATGGACAATTTAATTTTAATCTGACAATTGTCATTTAAAAGTAACCCTCTTGCCCCTGGGTGGTTACGGCCTAAGTAAGAAGAAGAGCAGAAATGTTTGTCAGCTTGCAACTTCCTTCCTCCTCTTCTGAAGTTCAGATGCCCCTTCTGATTCAGAGGCCCATGTGTTCAAGCACACATGAAGGAGTATTTTCTTCATGTTTTGCCCTTTGGTAGATCATAAGGGCACTTAAGGGCAATTGGCTTCCCAGCAATATGTAACTAATCCATTCCTCAATCCACAAGGGTCAAGGAGAGCTAATTGAATCTCATGCTTTATTAGCTTATTCGTTGTCTAAAATCAAAAACAGATGCAAAGACCATCAGCCCAACACCAACTGCCATTGTGCGCAGCCGTAGATTGAAGCTGGTTCCCTGAGGCTCCGCCCATTGGACTCCATTCACAATTATTTCCACCCAGTTGGAGAAAGGTGTTCCTGTTTATTAGCAGATGGGCGCCACCACCGTCCTCCACTCTAATTTCTCCTCACAAGGGGCTTGCTTTCCTGTTGAGACTCCGCATTGATTCTCAGTGGGATATACCAGCTTTGTGTGTTGGCCGGGTAGGTTGGCGCAGCTTTTCTCTTCCTGAAGACAGCCACCAGGGTGCAGCGCACGCCTGACTAAGCCCAGGTTTGTGCCAGAGGCAGTCAGGGAAGACCTGGGATGGACCATGGAAATGCAGGTCTGAGAAGAGGCCAACATTGGACGAAGCCTGGCAGAGGGAGGCTGTTAGGAGGCCAGGAGAACTCCCCTTTCCCGGGAGATCGCTAGATTCGGTCTCCAGAGATGCAGCGTGAAGAGGCTGTGTGGGAGTAGGGATGAGAGCTCCTTAGGCTGGCTGCCAGGTCGTGGGAGACTGGAGGACACCCAAGGCTGGGCTTGCTGTCCCCAAATGCCTCCTCATTATGGCTGATAATGTTTCACTCCCTGGATTCCAGAGAGTTGTTGTTCTTGTTCCTGTGTATATTGATTGTGTCTGTGTTTAATATTTCGGGTCTGGAGGCTACAAGTACGCCTCAGCACCCTTGTAGCCAGGCCTGGTCGTGCCTGGCTTCTTTACCTCAGTTTACTGCAATGGGGCTTCACATATGTCATCATCCTTCTCTGTCCCATACATGCTGTTCTAACGTTTCTCCTGACAGACCAGGACCAGGCAAAGTGACCTAATTCTAAGGAAGCCTGATGAAGGGTGAGGCATTAAATTTGTGATCAGGAGACTCTCAAGGGGCTCAGAGATCAGGCAGAACATCTGGGGAACTAGAGGTCAGAATCCAGGGAGTGGCCTGAGAAACAGGCATGACTGACCAGCAGAAGGAAGGGTATTGGACACTGAGCAGCCCCTTCCCATCCCTGTGACACCGAGCCCTGACCCTGGGTTCTGTCCCAACCAAAGCCAGACTGTGACAGCGGGAAGATCTTTGTCTGCAGAAGAAATGAGTAGGCATTGGAGGTTCAGAAGGGAACTGTGGAACACTAGATTTGACAGGGGTGTGGCACAGACAAAGCCATTGTCCACCATCTTTCTTTTCTACGGAAATGTCAGCTGCTGCCCTTGTGATCATATTCAGCTTTCATCTCCCAGTATACCCCCAGTTATCTTGTTTGGGTCCTCCCAGCGCCTGAGACAAGGACTTGGATGAAAATAGCTTATTTGGGGGAGTGAGTTCAGGAAACAGAAATAAGGGGACTGGGAAGGAGAAAGTCAACCTCAGAGTGTGCTAAAGAGGTTGCTCTAGCTATATCTATGGGCAACAATGCCAGCACCTCCTGCGAAGCATACAGGATCCCCACATTCGTGCACCTGAAGGATGGGGTCCTTTATCCACAATGTCCACTCCCACTGGTTGAGAGTTGCCCCCAGCAGTCTTAACCCCTCTACCTTTCAGAGCTACCTGTATAGAGAGGGGTTGCGTGGCACAGGCGTGAAGCAAGATGACTCCGGGCTCACACAGAACTGCAATGGGCCTTAGGAATGTGACCAGAGGTGTCTGCTATGTCAGTCAAGCAAGGCTAGGTTAAAGCACTGGTTCTCAATGTGTGATGTCCAAGACCACCTTCTGGAAACCTATGAGAAATACAAATTCTTGGTCCTGAGTCCGAAATTCTGGGCACAGAACCCAACAATATTTCACGTAGCTCTTTCTCGACCCATCTGGCCCCTAGAGGAAACTGCTGTTCTGATTTTTTTCACTACATATTGGTTTTGACTTTTTTTAAATTTTATCTTAAAAAAGATTATATAGTCTTCTTTTGGGTAAAACTTCTTGTACTCAGCATATGTCCTGAGGTTCTGCATCTTGTTGCGTGTCTCTAGAACTCATTCTTTTTTATTGCTGAGTAATAGTCCATGATACACATACGTCGCAGTTGGGTTACAGTTCTTGCGGCTGATGGACACCGGGATGGTTTCCAGTGTTTTGACTATTTTGAATAAAGCTGTATCAGCACTTCGGACAGTAGCATAGTTCTTGCAGGATAATGATAATTAATTAATAACTGATAGGATAAATGATGATAAAGTGTGAATAATTGATACCCTATGATGCTTTGCCCTAACTCTCATGATCATGGAATGCCATGACCTGTGGAGGCCATTCTAACCCAATGTTCTCTCAGACTTCAGCCTGCCCTCACACCTCAGCACCTAACAGACTTCAGCACCATACTCAGAGGCCATTTTAACTAGTGAAATCACCAACAAAAAGCACTAAACTGTGAAAAACGTGGCACTAAATAGACTGAGAAGAACACTCACGTACTGTATGAGAGCGGAAACAAGAAGGCAGAGCATGGCCTTGTTCAACCTCAACTGGGAGCTCATGCGCAGGTGACGCAGATTTTTGGCAGCTCTGCACAAATCAGGAGAGCATTGCTAGTACTTGTTTGGGAGTTACGACTATATTTTAACAAACAGGCCAATTTGCAATGATGGAATCTGTGACTGGTGGGGTTCTGTTGCGAACAGAACTTAAACTTGGTGCATGGGGTGGTTTCTAGTCAAAGCCCTAGTGATTTGGCTCTTGCTGCAGTGACAGAAATGGCCCCGTGTCCTGCCCCCTCGAATGTAGGAAGGGCCCTCGCTGGGCTGAGCTCAAATCCGGTTTGTGCAGAAGGGACTGGTGTTTTCATGGGAGAGGGAGCGAGAGGGGAGGGGGTTTGGGCTGAGTAAGGAAATGAAAAATTACTACAATTGGGTTAGAGGGTTGGTCAGTGTCCGTGTGATTAGGTCACCTGTGACGAGGTGGGGCTTCTGTCCTCCCACGGAGACTGGGAAACGGGCGCCCTACCCTTCCCGAGGATTATATTTCAAAGGAATGGCTCTCAGTCCTTGAGAAAGAGACTCCTGGGGTGTAGGATATACAAATACATCTCCAAGGGATGGAGAGAGGATTTATAGTAAGTTTTTAATAAATACTCTAAGACAAGGGAGGATGCGGGCCTGCCCTCAGAGTTGGCTGGAACAAGTGCTAAATTTTTTCCGCACGGTTAAGCTTTTCCAGACGGAGACTCATCTGGGATGGAGAGAGGGGGGACGGTGGGCTGTCCCAGGGACCAGGCCTCACGCTGCTAGAATCCATGCTAATATTTGGTCAAGTCTCTTAGTGCAGGGGTTTGGATGGAGTCATTCGTGCAAGTTTTTGCAGTGCTCAGCATCCCGGAGCAGAGACATATTATCCCACCGTGTGCCTGCGTGCAGAGCCTCTGACCCATGGCATGTGTGAGCACGATAAAGTGGCGGTTGTTGTCACACCACCAAGCTCGGGGGACGTTTGGGATGCAGCAATAGTAACTGGAACGTTGCAGCTCCTCTCCTCTGCCAGGAGCGGCCCGGCCTCCTGCCTCTCCCCAGTGTAAATGAACCAGTCCGATCCAGAGCCTTGGATGGATGGCTCAGTCCATCCTCAGAGTCGTGGTGTGAAGAACACTCAGCAGCCCGCCGCTGCGGGCTGACCTGGAAAGAGCACCGTTGTTGTACTTGGCGTCCTGCCCATGATTGGCCCCAGGGTAGTGTGGGGTGATGGGCTGAGGGGTGGAGAGGAAAAAGCCCGTCAGCTGCCACCAAAGCTTTATTGACTGCCAGGAAAATTGGACTAGCAGGTAAAGAGCCTTGGTTGGGGTGGGGGGGGGGCGGGTACTGTAGTGAGAAACTGTGTAGCAGACAGAGGGGGAGATGTTCTGTGGGATTTTCATGGCGGCCAGAATGTAAGAAATCATCCTGTTACAGACTGTTGGAGCAGATTTGACTCAGAGAGACTGGATCGGGCCTTGTGTTTTCCCACCAAAAAGCCCCAAGGCAGGAGAGAGGCCAGGGGCTTGACCGAAGTGATCCCACACAGGAGGAAGTGCCCTTGGAGTTTCCCGTTTTATTTTAAGGATTTATACTTCATATGCTACAATATGTATTTTATTTTATAAAATGCTTCCCTGCTCCCAACTTTGCATCACATCGACAGTTCAGAAGCATCATGCTTTTCCTGTGGTTTAAACAGCCCTCAGACACCCAGACTTAGGCCAACAGCCTCGTTCTACAGAAGAGCTAGCCACGCGACCATTCCTTCCACTTTCCCAGGCATCCTCTCTGTGTCGGGCATGGCATTAAGAACCGGGGGGATAATGATGAATAAGAAGTGACTCTGCCATCAGAGAGCTGATCATACATTGGGAGACAGAAATGTAAGGGAATGATTGCCCAAGACTTGCCCAAAGTCTACAACCTGGCGGTGGAACAGAGATTTACATCCCGTTCTGCTCCCAGTGTAGTCTGTTCGCTTCCCACCACATTGCCTCCCCTTCAGACACTGGGAAGACCCCAGAAAGAGCTGGGCATCAGGTGTTAGTAAAGTGGAAACCCTGGGCTCCTTAGTTTCAGCCCTTGGGTCCTGTATGAGAGGGTAGTTCACAGGACACCCAAATATGTTCCCAAATACCATTCCTAAAAATGGCTTGAACACTTCAAGTGCCTATAATTAATTGTTGATTACTAGCTATCATGATTAGTTTAGCTCTCTGTGTTGTTTCTGAATGGATCACCAAGTTCAGCTTCCAGAATAATCTTTCACCTCTCAGTTGCTAAGACTTTGATGTGTCATCCCAGCTCCTTCACTTGGCACCAACACATTTTTTATTGAACAAATACTATGTGTTAGACGGTGAGCTAAGTTCCAGGAACCAAAATAACAGAAATATTCTCCTCCTCTTCAAATGGCTGCATCTGGAGGAGGAGCATGTTCATAAAAGAATTGTTAAGCAGGTCCCTGGTGTCTGGAATTAAGAATATAATTAGTGATGGTTTAAGAGTTAGTTTTCACCTGGATCTGCTCCTACATATCCTGTAAATTCCTGATCGTTTGGGAACAACAAGAGAATCCCTCCTGTGGACTAATTCTCCTAATGACTTTCTCCCACACCTCAGTGGTTTCTTATTGACATTTAGGCAAGAGCCATCCCCTCCCCTATTGCCATCAGCTGGCTGATGCCCGATGCCCAGCTCCAGCCAGACTGTGCTGCTGCTTTAGGAATCCCTTGATATGACCTTGACCCCAGGCACCATAGACCATCATTGCAGAGGCTACAGGCACCACCACTGAGGACCCCCTGTCTGGGCAACAACCCACAAAGCTGGAGATGGAGGTGTTCCAGTCTGTACCAGCAAAAGGATGGGGCCTGGCCTTGTCTAGGGAAAGCGTGGGCAATGTTTGTTTGGAGAATGAGCACAGTTGCAGGACTACTCTCTCATTAGCCTCTCTCCGGTCTTGTTTTTTACTATGCCTGGCACATCTTATCTTTGTGATCTTTAAAAAAAAAAAGTCATATCCTCACTTATGATTTATGGAAAAGGAACATCTTTAGATATTGCCTTCTCTGTTCCCCTCACCCCCACACCTCTTACCTTCATGCTACTCGCTACTCTTACCTCTCTTCCGTAGAAACAAGAGGACTCAGTGTTGGTGGTATTGGGACCTTTCATAAAAGAATTGTTTTGGGACTTTTGTGATTTGGGGACTTTTGTGATTCCCTTGTCCAGAGCTCTTCCCAGTGGAAGAGGGAATGCTGCTATTGGTGGACATTTAATGGCCATGGGTACTTTCAACGGGTTAATGGGTTGACTGATCCATCTCTCCTTCTCTATCTCTCTGACCCCATCCTTCTTGAGCCAGAAACTTGGAGGTATACAGAAGAATAGGAAAACACTTTTCTATCCGCATCCAAAGCATGGTCTCCAGGTCAGCTTCACCTTTAGTAAAGTAATTCACTAGTAATTCAGTAATACTTCAGTAAAGTAATTTAGTAATACTTTAGTAAAGTATTTCGATATGACTTATGTCTGTTCCGTTTGGGTAGAATACTCAGTTGGAGGTGGAGGATTATTCCAAATCCTCAATATGTCATTTTTCTATTTTATTTGCTTTTGGTTTATTGTCCCTGGCTCTAGGATTGGACACCTGAGCCCCCAGGGGCTGATTCAAGACTTTTCTGGAGCGATGGTCACTACTCTTTCTCTCCTGCAACATTAAGATGCTTTTTCAAGGAGATGTGCTTTGAATCCTGATAAACATGTTTTCTTCTTCAGAGGTTCCTGACCCACCTTGTCAGTCCTTTCATGAGTTCTGAATTTTAGGGAGAGCTCAGTTTCACTCAACCCAGAAATGCTGCTACTCAGTCCAGGGTGATCATTGTTTAAGCACAGTTTTTCAACTTCAAACTATTGACATTTTGAACCAGATAATTCTGTTGGGGGTGGGGCTGCCACATGGAATGTTTAGCAACAATCTTGGCCTCTCCTCCCTAGATTCCTATAGCACCCTCTCCCCAACCTCCTACCCCGCAAGCTGTCAAAATTAAAAATGTTTCCAGACATTGTCCAATGTTTCCTAGGGACAAAAATTACTCCTGATTAAGAACTGCTGTTCTAGAGAAAAATAGGGTGAGGGAGCAGACGAGTGTCTCGGGCTTTCTGGCGGGGTTAGTGTAGGTCTCGGGGGGTGGGCAGCATCTGAGCTGAGTTTTGTAGGATAGGAGTTACCTAGTCATCACAGAAATAAGAGTTTTTAACAAGGAGGTGTACATGGCCCTCTGTGAGGTCTTCTTGACCAAAAAATGACTCCTACGACTCCTGTGTATGACTCTGAACATGCTAGGAACGGCCTGCAGCTGCTTGACTCTTGCCAGGCTCAGTGTTACTCATTCCAGCTGAGTAAATTGCATGTCCTCATGGCCAAATTTGACCTTTGCTGGCCATACTTGCTATGCTATGTACCATTTTGGGAAAAGGATTGGATTTCCAGAGCAAGATTCTCTAGAGGTGGGTTACTTTCTCTTAAATGTTAGGCCTACAGGTTGGATAGATTGAGGAAGTAGGTTCTGCTGGGAGCTGCAAGTCTGATTACACTGAACCTAGCACTGAGAATTCTGTGCATCAGTTCAGATCATCTTATGATGGATCATGTCTGTTGTATAATCATTCACGAGAAGAGACCTACGGTCCACCTCATCTGGGATGTGACTCATCCGGGGACATAATGAGCTCAGGGTGGAAGAGGAAGGAATATTCATGGAGTGTGGGAGGAAGAAATTGGCATCCTCCTCCTCCAGTTGCTGAATCCCACGTTAACACTGGTGGGTGGTGGGGGTCTCACCACAGGAGTAAATGAATCACATGGAAACATCAATGAGTTTAGCCATTTATTAATGCCACTCAATGGCAGGCTATGATTACAATCAGGTTTTAAGTACTGAGGTCCCCACCAAGGGACCCCCTAAAGTGGGCCTGGCAAAGCAGCACAGCACAGAGATGCAGGGAGAATGGATGGGTTGGGCCATACACATCATACAAGCACTTTGGAGGACAGTCAGAGGAAGAACTGAGCTCTGCCAATGATGTAGGGTTTTTTTTTTAATATGACATAATTTAAAATTCTACTACTAATAACAACAATATCTGAATTAGCCTTACAACAAAACAGGAGTAGCATCAAATATGTTGGCTAAGTTATAGCACCAGGCAGTTCATGTCATGTGGTTTCTCCCCTGAAAGTGAATCGTTGTCACTGAGCACCAGATACTGTCCCCTGGTTTCATCTGAAAGTCAGAGGGAGAAGAGCTGAGACCTGTAGTCTCTGGGGTAGCAATGTGTAGCTCTCAGGGTTTGAAGGATTTAAGCCAATTGATTGGGAAATGATTGTCTGAAACAATGTAAATCTCCCAAACTGGTTTCAGAAACTTGATGGAAGTTATCCAGAACATTCACTAAACATCTGAAAGCACCACATTGGATTGCTTGCACCAAAAAAGCCATCATACAACAAGTCATTCCCACAAGGAGGCAACTGTAGTATCCACAGAATGATTTCCCTTTCTAGAAAAGTATTCCTTAGTCCCTTGAAATAAATTAACCCACAACTTTTCAGAGAACAGTGAACTCTACCAGGTGAAAGGCAGTGTAAACCAACCTGGCCTCGAGAACCTTGCTATATCGAAGCACCAGACCCTGTGGTGGCCTCTTGGTTCATGGCAGATGGGTGTCCAGTGTGTTTTGCTACACCTCTCACTTGCTTGTTCAAGGTGGGAAGAAGAGAGGATGTGTGTTAAGTAAACCAATGATGTTGCTTTTGTGTTGTCCCCCATGAGCACCGAAGAAATGGTAAAGACACTCTCTAGGTTCTTATCTTCAGAGTCTCCCCTCTCTGATTACAAGCATAGGGACCTGTCCGAACCCTGAGGATCCAAAGATGAGTGACTGTCAAGGAAATGACTGTGTCAGATGACTAACAGCAAGGCTATTTCTAGCCTGGAGTCCAGAATGACAGAGGCCACACAACGATCCCAGAGGGCAGCCTCCACACAGGAAGGGAATGTGTTGGATGCATGAGGAGGGGCTAATTTCTTGTCTTTGAGAAACTGGAGAAAGGCCTAGAATGGAGATTCTGGGCAGAACCTCCTCACACATCTATCATCTTCACCACATGGGTCATAAATGACATGGCCCATTTTGTATATTGGGGGATATGGCCTAGTTGAGTTTGCTGAGAATCACTAGGGATCCGGGTTTGTTCCTGAGTTTTGAAAGGCTGGTCATATCCAGGTCTCTGATGACATGCATAAGCCTCTGATAGCTAGTACAGTACTGGGTGAAATAACTCGGGCCCGGGGCTGACACTCAGTGCCCCCCCCCCCACCACCACCGAAAGTCCATACTCCACTCTAGGAACAGTCTTTGCAAACTGCGTCGTTAGAAAACATCAGGTTCTCCCTCACCAGTCACGTCACTAACCATTTAAGCCCCTCCTCTCTAAAACCATCGTGTCACCAGAGACTGTTATCAGCCAGCAGTGTTTGCCTTTAAAGACAGAGAATACAAGAACCTCATCATCGGGAAATAAACTCCCCCACTTCAGGTAAACATGGCTGTTTCTGTCCTGTTTTTCTTCTCTCTTAAGTTCCATCCCAACCTCAGTATTTTATTTTCCACAGGAGTTTACCAGAATAATACACATTAATGGCTTGGAAAAAAAAAAAATAAAAAGCACATCATAGTAACAATGTTAAGCTTCTAGTGTCCAAGCAATAGAACTGGCATTGGCCGGCAATACCGTTACATGTTTGACAGATGTGGATGGACTCGTCCACTTGTACATCCATTTGTGTGTTTCTATCAGTTCTGCACCCTTCTAGATATTAGCACCGGTTTTCAATAGCACCATTCTGCTGAACGGATAGGTAATCCACGGGAGCCAGGGGACTCTGTGCTCCACGGGGAACAGTAAGTGCAGTCTACCTGTGTATGAGCCTCAGCCAAGCTGCTCGTGACCTGAAGGCCCCATCCCCGCCCCCCATCCTGGCTCTCTGTAAATGCCTCCCTTGACAAACCAGGAAAGTTGCCTTGCATTTGAGACCACAGCTGCCTAATCCGTGGTGAGAACATCCAGAACAAGCATTTTCACTTTCATTTCACTTTTTTGGACTCCTCTGACTTGCCTGCTCCCCTAAGGGACAGACCTTCAAAAGTTAACTACTGGGTATACTGGGGTCCTATTTAACCTCGCTTGGAGCTATGTATTTTTTTTTTTCTTTCTCAAGACTGAAGTTTGTATTAAGTTCTTGTACTTAATACAGTTTACCTGGTTCTCTGAAATATTTTGATCTTGAGCCCCATTTTCTGTCCTGGGGTAGGCAGGAGTGTCTTGCTACCATGGATTTGACTATGGCAGCAGTTGTACGTGAACCCCCAGTAAGAGAAAGACAGTTGGACCTCTGAGTTGATGACTGAGGCAGGGAACATGCTGGAGAGGAAAAGTCAGATGGGAAGACTCCTCTGCTCTTCCCCAGAGGAAAGGTCTTTGCCAGGAAAGTGATAAGTATAAAGGTCTGTGTTTCTTTTTTACACTGGCAAGAAATTAATTTCTGTTCATTTCCTTTTTAAGAATTTCCATAGAAATTATCTTTGAGTCAGAATGTCTTTCCTATAATTAAGCTAAATCCCTTACCTTTATTAGTTAGAGTCTATAGTTTCTGACCATTTCCTCTTTCCTCTTCTTCTCGTGTCTCCAGGCCATCATGGGAGTCTTAACAGCCCAGATGATGAGTCTACGGGGACTGAGTGATACAGCCAGCACCTTCTCTCCTTGTCCCAGTTGTGTACTGACTAAAGAAAGTTGCCTTCGCCTGGATGAATTAAAGGAATATTCCTGAAAGCTCTTCCATGACATATTAAACAGCATCTTCCCCAAGTAGGGAGGAAAAAAAGGAGGATTTCACCAAGGTAAATTAACAAGACTGTTTCCTAGATGCATGTGGTTCTATTTCCAGATACTCCTGAGGCAGTCTGGGAACAACCTGGGGTCTTTGTTTTTACTATTAAGGGGGAAAAGACATCAGTCACTGACTTACCTAATTTGGCACCTTTCCCAAGAACCTGTCCCAGGAGATGTCTGAACTTCCTGGATATCTCACCGGCCTATCAGGGAGTAGCAAGCACTGTCATCCCATGCCCTTCGCAAAGCCATTCTGTGGCGAATAAAACACTGGATTTCGTTTTGAACCAAAGTTGAACCCGAAAAACTTCAATGAAGTGGTCCCTGGGGCTAGAACACGGGGGAGTCAGTCAACAGGCAGCTGTGGTCTGTGGTGGGGGGTGGCTTGCTTCTGGACTTAGAATGCTTTGGGGTTTTTGAGTGACTGTGGCTTTCTTGGCCTTCGGGTGTGGACGATGTGTGTCTGGGAACATGTGAGGCAGCACTGAGCCCTCACAGTGGGTACAGAACATTTCTTCATGGTTTTCAGTGTCTGGCAGAAACTGGTTGATAAGTTGTCCTTGCTACAAAGTAAATCTGTGGAAGGAGAGAAAAATAAGAAAAAGAACATAAAAAAAGAAAGATTATCCTTTGTAAGTGAATGAGCACAACTTCTATGAATGGAAGATGTTACAGGTCTACCCAGAAAGGCTTCGTAGTAATTCATAGTAGTTGACACCCACTTAATGGTGATTATGGAACAGACAAGGTACAAAGTGTTTGTGTTAAACAGAATTATCAGTCACAGTGCTTCACTCCTGTGCAACATAGCTCCATATACGTTCTTACCCTTGCCATGGCAGCCTGGGCAGGGGGGTGAACACTTCATAGCCTGACTTTGGCTTCAGTTTAATACTTGCTTTGGACAATGTGGTATCAGTAGAGATGATCCCTACAGGGCCTTGGGAAGTGCAATGTGGTGAACCTGTCCTGACGAGCTTCTTCTGTCCCCAGGAGAAGGACCTGTTCGTGCAGCTAGTGGACCGCGGAGGATGGGAGACACAGGGAGCAAACCTAGACAGAACCTCCAGCTTGCAGCCAAGGCCAACCAAGGTTAGCCGAACCTTAGCTGACCCACAGATGCTGAGCTAACCACCCATAATTGTAGTTTTAAGGCCCTGGGTTTAGAGGTGTTTGGCTCTGCAGTATTTTCATGCGATCGTTGAATGCAATGTTTCACAAGCATTGCTTTCCGTAATCTCCCCAGCAGGGCTATCAGGCCAACAGGAGTCTTTCCATTATTACAAACGAGGACGGTGAGCCCTACAGAAGTTAAAGTCCTACACAATGTTTCCCAGCTGGTAAGGGGCATAGCCAGAGCTCAACAGAGACAATGTTGACTCTAGAGCTTATGCTTTTATCAGTCATATCATTCAAAGCACCAGATGATAACCCAGCTAGCTGACTAGCCAGCGGATTCTGAGCAGAGGATACAGATGTATGAAATGTGATCACTGCCCTCCAGAAATGGACCATGTAGGTGAAAGAACAAAACATATGTAGATAATTCCCACAACAAGCATCCAGCGAGCTACCTAGAGTCTAATCCTTGTTCTACTCTGACAGGTCTAAGCAAGTAAGTCCCTCATTGTTTTTTCTCCCCCTTGGCCTTGATTTCTTTATCCACGAGGTGGGGACTTTCTCAGGGACCACCAGCACACACATTCTGGGAGCGATACTCAGACCGGACTAGTCCACGGACTCTTGAGCTGGAAGGAACTCACTAAGGCCCCGAAGAGCAGATTTTCCTTCTCTAAAGTGGAATTGTTTCAAAGTTTGCCTGAGTGCCTCTCCGAGCTCTGGTTGCCTTGCTTTTTCTTTTTTACAGAAGAGATTTGAATAGTTTTGAAGAAAAACTTTTTTCACAAATTGAAGTAATGTCCTCTTTATCCAAAAACCATGAAGGTATTTTTTCTTCTTTATGTTTGCTTGTTTTGTTTTTCACTTTCAGGTCATGAAGGCAAAAAAGAAAAAAACTTTTAATCTCCTCAGAGCTCATCATTCCCTTGACACCACCTTGTTTTTCTGTGAAGAAACAAAAACGTATTTGGTTAGCTGTCAGAGTCCTATTTTGTTTGCAGGTTCAAACAGCAGTTGGGATTTGGTAACGCACAGTGTTTGTAGAACCCAAAAGGTCTTCACTGTGGATTCTTTTCTTCTTCAGGCCTCTTCTTTAAGCCTATTACAAAATCCGATCACTCCTAAAATCCACAGGGAAGTTTCTTAGGTGCTCTGCTTCAGAAGGCGTACATATTTCAGCCAAGGATTCCTACCGTGACTTCTGGGCCAGGTATCGTGTGGGTGGCTGTTCAGAGTGAGGTGAGAATTCCTTTCAAGGATGCTGGCTTTGGAGCAGGACCAGCATGGGTGCCTGGTGGCACAGACCTGCTGCAATTTCTTAACCAGCATCTCCTGAAGCCCTTGTGGGTGGTGGCTGGAGGAGAGTCGGGCGGCATAGCTCTCTGCCCCACAACTCCCTGACGTGAGTATGGGAGTGCTCTGGGGCTACTTCAGGAGAGGAAGAAGACAGAGGCAGTGTCAAAAGTCAGCCTGCCTTCCATCTCTTCATGAAGCTTCTTTTGGCCATGCTGGCTCACATGGATCCCTGCTGTTTCAGTCTCCAAACTTGTATTATTATGTAATATTTGCTCAAACATGGTACTACATTCTATCTTGAACTGTTCTGTAAATGGTGGCATGAGCCTTTTCTGCTAAGGCTCTAGCGTGATCTCTCGAGGGTGTCTACCATTCTAAAAAAGGCTTCCTAGAGGTTCCCAAAGTTCTTACCTGTTGTGGGCTGAACCGCATCCTCCAAAGTTTAAGTGTCCCCCAAAGTGGCAGTGGCGAATGTGAATGTGACCTTATGTGGAAATGTTTTTCTTTTTCTCTTTTTAAAGATTTTATTTATTTGACAGAGAGAGAGAGAGAGAGAGGCGACACAAGCAGGGGGTGTGGGAGAGGGAGAAGCAGGCTTCCCACTGAGCAAGGAGTCTGATGTGGGGCTCAGTCCCAGGAACCTGGGATCATGATCTGAGCTGAAGACAGATGCTTAACGATTGAGCCACCTAGGGGCCCCACATGGAAACAGTTCTTTGAAGGTATAATAATGATGTAAAATAAGATGGGGTCACAATAGCGTGGGCCCTTATTCCTTAATAATGACTAGTGTCCTTATAAGAAGAGGAGGAGAGACCGGCACACACAGTGAAGAGAAAGCCACGGGAAGACCCTGACATCAGAGGGAAGCTGGCCCTGTGCGGACAGCGCGAGAGACTGAAGTGACCCAGCTACATGCCAAGGAGAGCCAGGGACTGTCAGCAATGAAGAGAGGCTAAGACAGAGAGCATGGCCCTATCGAGACTTTGATTTCGAGCTTCTGGCCTCCAGAAGTGTGAGAACACATTTTTGTTGCTTTCAGCTCTGTAGCTCTTGGTAGCTGGGTACGGTAGCCCTGGGACAGTAATGCGCCTCTCCCGTGACAATAATCATAACTGAAATACAACAGATGGTGCACTTACCCCACAGCAGGCCACATACTTCCTCTGTACTATTTCATTTGATCTACCTAGAAACGTACTTATAGGTATGGCTCTTCTTTTAAAAACTGAGGGTTCTGAAAAGTCTAGTAACTGGCCCCGTGCTGCATAGCTGATATGAAGTTGTGACCGGGATCCGAATGTTGCTTCAGGGAAGGTTCCCAGGATGCCACCAAGGGTATGAAGCTCTTGTACTGGCGATGGGAGATGGGGTGGGAAAGGGGCCACCATGGACAGGTCTTCCTTGAACACAGCCTCTTCCCTGGCTCCACACAGGCCCCCAGCTGTCAGGTTAGGTGACACGCATGGGACAGACGGAGGCTCAACCATGCCTTGTGTTCTTGCCTAATCTTGCCTGAACCATGAAAGAAGGAAGCCTGCTTTTCAACGGTCCTCAGAGTCCTGGGAGCATGCTGGGTCCTGGGTTCTCCTGCTTGAGAGTGGGGTACTCGAAGGAAGAATGGATGTGGTGGCCTAAATGGGGAGCCTGTGTTCCAGGCCCATGTTGAGCAGCTCATTTAGACAATGACATGAGCCCCACATCGTGACATGGCTTGACTGCACAGTTCTCTTTCTTATTATAAAACAATGAAGGCTTGTTGTGTTCATCAGCACACTGGATCCCAGCCGAAGCACACACAATGCTTGTAATTAGGGGCAACTTGGAGAGGAGATCCTAATTTGGCTCTGCCGGTTCAACAGAAACCAAGCTTGGAAATTTAAAGGGACATTTAAAAGCTTGTTTCTTTGTGGTCAGCTGTGTCTAGGCTGAAAGGATAATGTTTTGCCCACAAAAGAAAGTTGAAAAACAATTTCAATATTGCTGACAAATACAGTTTCTGTAAGAGTTTGAGTTCTTTGAGGCCAAGAGCTGTATTTTACTTATTTCTGGAGTCTCAGTTTTTTTTTTTTTAAGATTTTATTTACTTGACAGAGAAATCTCAAGTAGGACAAGTAGGCAGAGAGGCAGGCAGAGAGAGAGAGAGGAAGGGAAGCAGGCCCCCCGCCGAGCAGAGAGCCCGATGTGGGACTCGATCCCAGGACCCTGAGATCATGACCTGAGCCGAAGGCAGCGGCTTAACCCACTGAGCCACCCAGGCACCCCTGTAGCCTCAGTTTTTAAGCACTTGTCTAGGACGTATCTTGTGATCCTTTATATTTGCTGAATAAATGAAAACATGAAATCCTATTCATCTGAAAGAATATTCCAGAATAGAAAGTTTGCTGACTCAAATGTTCATTTGTACCAAATCAGGGTCAATGTACTGTCCTCATTACTTTCTTTATTCTTTTTCTTGCCTTCTCTACCCCTCGTTCCTTAAATTTAAAACAAAACAAAAAAACAACAACCAACCTAGGAATAGTGGTGTATGTATGAGTTTTGCTTTTGTTTTTTAATCATTATGAATGTAATGCCTAGAATATACCTGATAGTAAATATTTCTGGATAAATTAAAAAATATCTTAACCTACTTAGGGTTTTACTATGTACTCTCTACTATGGAAATGGTAGTTCTGATTTAGAATTTAAATCATTAACAACTTAGATGGCATGTAAAGGAAATAAAATGGCCTGGAGGAAAGCAAACTTTACGTGGAATTCATATCTGATATTGTAAGATGGACACAGGGCATATGTTTATTGTGCTGGCTGGCTGGCTGACAAGATTCCAGACACTAAATGACTTACTTTCAAAGCATTTTAGAGGACATGGGGGTAAGGGTGGGTGGTGGGTTTTTAAAATCAAGGAATTTCTTGATGCTACTCTTCATGTTGTTTCTATATGAGTAAGCATGGCTCGGCCTTCAAGAGAAGCTCGTAATTAACTTTTGTTGCCCTGATAATTGTTGATGAGTGGAATTCATTGCTATTTATATCTGTTGCCAGCCAGCTGTTAGTCATCATCTTCTCAGTGTGAGATTTCAAGAGAAGTCATACCAAGTATGCATTTAACCTGGTTCTGATTATTGAAGATTGCACTGTCCAGCAATCAAACAGTTAAAGACCATCTACTTAGGGTGCTTGGGTGGCTCAGTTGGTTGGGTGACTGCCTTCCTCTCAGGCCATGACCTTGGAGTCCCAGGATCGAGTCCCTCATCAGACTCCCTGCTTGGCAGGGAGTGTGCTTCTCTCTCTGACCCTCCCCCTTCTCATGCTCTTTCTCATTCTTTCTCTCTCTCTCAAATAAATAAAATCTTGAAAAAAAAATCTACATAGAATTTAAAAATAAGAGCCCATAACACTGGACGTGGTCAACGAGGCCTATATTGCGGCTTCAATTTTGTAAAAATCAACACAACACTGATGGGTTCTATAACCTTAACATTTTAAAAACATGGTACAATAGAAGGTTATGAGATGACATGAAAGGAAGAGGTTCTCAAATTTGCCCTTTGGCTTCTCAAACATTCATGTACGCAAATCACCTGGGAATCTTGTTTAAATGCAGATTCTGATTCAGCAGGTCTTCAGTGAGGCCTGAGCTCCTGCACATCTAACAAGCTCCCAGGTGAGGCCAAGGCAGCCAGTCCACAGACCACATTTTGAGTAGTAAGAATCTGGAAAACTAAAACTTAGTTACACCTCTGAAAATAAACCCTAGCACTTTTCTTAAGAGTTTCAAGTAAGGTCCATGATAGCCATCCTCAAATGTAATTTGTTCGGAAAGTAACTGCACATGATAATCACTTCCACAACATTTTCTCCCTCAGTGTATTGCATTCAGAATTTCCAGCTCAAAACCCCCTCTGGTCTTCCCATCTGTGTAGAAAACCAATCACAAGGCACTCCTACCTAAATGATTCATGGGCCTATCAACAAACACATCCCAAACAGAACTCATTTCTTTTCTTCATTCCCAAACCCACTCTGGGCATAGGACGACCAATGAATGGTAGCTTCCTCTATTCAGTGGCCCACGTTGGAAATCTGGGCTCATCCTCTCTCATCTTCCCCCTAGAACAGAGTCCTGCCACATCTCCCCGTCCATTGGCTCTTGAATCTACTTCCTTCTCTCCACCTGCATGTCTACCACACCAGCTTATATCACATCTATCTCTGGTGTGGGGGACAGCTGCGTCTACAGAGTAGTCTTCCTTGTCTACCTTTCAGTGGCATCCAGCATGATGTTCTCATCTCCACACCCTTGTCTAGAATATTCCAGTGCCCCTTTGCCCCTTCTGCCCTGAAGATAAAGTCCAAACTCATTGGCATGTTTCCTAAGCTCCAGCTTTCCCCTTCAGTCCTACCTTTTCTAACTTCCCTTGACCTTCAGAGAGCTTGAGTTAGGCTTCTGCGCCATGACCTTGTATTCTTCCTGATTACTGCAGAAACCGAAAGTCTCTCCAGGAACCTCCTGCCTGACCCGTCTCCTCATCCTTCACTTCCTCCACAGGCCTTCCCTGCTCTCCCCAGTTTGCAGTCAATGCCTTTCCAAGAACTCTTGTAACATCCTTACTTCCCTTCTCAATGTTGCTGGGTTGCGGCTTTGTTTCTTGACTGACATTATGTTTACATGGAGTTGGTCAGGGTCTAGCAAATATGTGCTGAGGAAGAGCACGATTTGCCAACAAGCAACCTCTAGGGAAAATCTTCTCGGGTACAAACTCTAATGGTGGTCTCTGTGGAATACCTGCCCCCTCAGTCCTTAGAAGGAGGCAAGGAATAGATTCACAGACCGCAGCCTTCACTACCTCTCATCCTGAAGAATCTTCAGAACACGACTACCACTGGGGACCACCAACGTGATGGTTTTCAAGAGTTTTTCTCTGAGGTGCTGCTGTCTAGTAGTCAGCTCTTGAACGAGGGGCAGAGTAAATTCAGCCTGACCCTCTAAATCCCGATCTCAGGACTACATCTAAAAGAGGCATTCTCTACTTTATAATGGATGTTAACTATCAAAAAAATCCTCTCTCCCTACCTAAAAACCTTCTCTCTAGGTTTTTAATTTAATTTAAAAAAACCTCACATATCAGTGAAGCCCCAGA
Source organism: Mustela nivalis (assembly GCF_964662115.1). Taxonomy (NCBI): domain Eukaryota; kingdom Metazoa; phylum Chordata; class Mammalia; order Carnivora; family Mustelidae; genus Mustela; species Mustela nivalis. The sequence goes on along the minus strand of NC_139022.1, from coordinate 154,229,595 downwards.
CACCAATGGAATAGACATTAGAATTCATGCTTGGACCTATTCAGAAAACTGTTAGTCTATTGAAATGAAGTAAGGTGCCCGAGGGAGGTAATCGAACTGGTTTGTTGATGGAATTTTTTCTTTTCAAACCCACTCAATACCTGCTATTTAAAATCTTCACAATACCTCTACAAGGCCTGTGTTATTATTCTCCTTAGAGCCAAAAGGAAACAGGCTCAGAGTATTACATAACTTGCCAAGGTCACAGAGATAGAAAGGGGCTGCTAGGGGACCCACACCCATTGCTGTCTGATTCCAACACTGGATTCCTTCCAACCCTGAGAGAGCAAGGCCTGCGAAGAGACGGCGACCTGGCCTGAGACTCCGGCTCTGCCATCAGCCCTCCATGTATTCACGAACAGGCCTCTTAACCTTTCCAGGTTGGAGTTCAACACACTTAACATGACGAAGGTGACCACAGGTCATTCAACCTGGGAAGCTTTCTGAAAGTGGAGGTGGGATGTAGCAGACGACACGGATGCTCCCCTGCTCAGGTCTCCCTCCTCAGATTTGTTGGTCCACTTTCATGTGTCACCCCCGACCCCCTTCCCCAGTGCCAGCATCCCTGTTCTTCAGCTGCTAACACCCAGAGACGCTGGCTCTTTTGGAGGAGTACCCGCAGTGTCTGCTGGAGCTCATTTGTCTCTCCATGTGGAGAGCTTTTAACCTGCGAATTCCCTTCCCCTGGGGTGGCCCTTGGCCGGTGGCTGAAAAGTGTGGGAGCGTGAAAGTCCAGCTCCAGGACCTCAGGAGCAGACGGCTCTGACGCACAATATCCCCCCGGAGCTCTCCCGTGGGACCAGGTTGAAGCAGCGGCCTGGCTGTGATTTCTCCCTCTTCTGTTCTGCTGCCCCTACTCCCCTCAGGGTCTCCCTCAGGAGCTTTTCCGAAATGGATCCCTTGCACCGAATCTGCACCTCAGAGCTGTTTCTGTGGTGCCTGAGCTAAGCCGGCGGTGAGGCATTGACGGGGAGGGCCGCTCGGCCCTGACTGGTTTCCTGAGAAGGACGGGCGCGTCTCTCAGACTTTTCTGACAAAGCAGAAGAGATTCTCATCTGTGCAGGATGACATCAGTCTGAGTGTGCTCCGAGGCAGGAAAACATAGGAGATAACCCCTCAAGGAGTTAGAGTCAAACCTCACCAAAGTGATAGCTTGCTTTGAATGGAGCTGGCTGGCCTCTTCAGCATGAAGATTCCTGGCACCAAAGGGGACTAAAACCATCCACAGTGAATTCACACGGGACACCTTATTTATGAAAAGCTCTCGCCCCGCCCAGCAGTCATCCATTCACCCACCGTCACGCTTCTTGCAGGCCTCTTGGCCGCATTTTCGGAATTCTGGAGGTTTGGGCTCGTGATCACACAGGCATCGGTCTTCAGTCGTATTGTCCTCTGAGGAGACACAATGGACGGTCCTCTTCTGAAAGCCACCCCCACAGGAAGCAGTGCACTGAAAGAGAGGGGCACGCAGAGAGTCACAAGTCTTCCCCACAGCACGACAGGATTGCTAACGCCACTGTGCTCAAGCAGGGGAAAGTCTCCATGACCAGGAATTGTCTCGAAGGTGTCAGGGCATAAAGCACTAGTCATCTGGAAATGTGAATTGAGGAGGAGTCTATACTACTGACTGTGGACTGAATTCGGCTTAATTTACTATGGGGTTCCCTGAAGAATGTAGACAAAGGTGGAACAGCAGGAAAAAATAGAACAAAATTTCGTGTCTAGGTCCTGGTGCCTCAGAAATCCAGCTTCTCTGCACTCATTTTGACTTGGGGCTGGGAATCAGATGTGAGGAAAGAGAAATGAGAGAGGAAAACCATGGAGGGTTGGAGAGAGAACGTGGAATGGGCCCAGCTTGATCTTGTTGTGGCCTCAAGCCACACAGGCAAGAGGGCACCACAATGTCGTGAAGCAGCTGCCCATAAGCCGAAGGGAGTTCTCTGGCCTGCAAAAGTGGCCTGTGATTTCTGGGGCTGTGAGAACCTTTGTCTGTACTTAGCACATATACTCTTAAAAAAAAAAAAAAAAAGTCTTTTTATTGTGTATATCTGCAGAACATAAAATCCACTTTTTAAACTGTTTTTAAGTACAGTATCCAGTGCCTTAAGAGTGCATTCTCACTGTTGTGCAATCATCACCTCTATCCATCTCTAGAACTTTCTCATCTTTCCAAATTGAAACACTGTTTCCATTAAATAAGAACTCCTCCATCTCCCAGCCCCAGTCTTAACCCCTGGCAACCACCATTCTATTTTTTGTATCTATGAATTTGACCTTTGTAGATACCTCATCTAAGTGGGATCATATGATATTTGTTCTTTGGTCCTTGCTGATTTCAATTAGTGTAAAGTCTCCAAGATTCCTGTATATTATAGCAAGTGCCAGAATTTCATTTAAGGTGGAATGATATTCCATTGCCTGTTTATACCACACTTTGTTTACCCATTCATCAATCAATGGATACTTGGGTTGCTTCCACATTTTGGCTATTGTGGACCCTAGATACTCTAATGATTAGCATCTATTTCATGTTTTATTACTTTTAGCCTCTTCTTTCTTTTATAATCAAAACCTCCAAGAGGGCAGAAACCAGTAAGAAACAACTACTGAGCTCTGCAACAGAGGCCAGTGGGAAGAACAAGGGAAGTTAATCAGCCAGAATCTGGCAAAGAGTCCTGAACCAGGATGCCAGAGATGGGCTTTTCCACTTACTTTACATTGTCCTGGATCATTTACTCAACTTCTCACTTTCTTTCTCTGTAAAATAATGCTGTTAGATAAAGTAAATGACTTCCTTTCCTGCTCTCTTCTCCTAAGGGTCTGATGGAGCCAGGCTGGGCTGGTTCTGGGTGCTGAAGTGCTCTAGGCCCTCTTGGGCAGAACAGATGAAGATGGAAGAACTAATTCCAAGCCAAGCACAAAAATAAGCAGAGAGGTCACTGTCTATGCATTTATTACTCAAAGAAAATGACTTGTGAGTAAAGAAGATGCATGAATTTATGTTGTACTTTATTGGAGGATTAAGCAGGAACCATGGTGGCTAATTTGGGTTTTGTTAATGGTCGTAATACTGTGAGTTTGGGGGTTTAGAGAGAAGCTACACCTTTCTCCATACTCGGTTCCGCTTCTTTTGGAACCAGCAACAATAGAGAATCTTGGTGTAGAACTGAGCATCCCAAAATGAGGATGGGGCTAACGCTGATTAGCTGAACTCCATGCCAGTCTCATTCAGTCCTGGATGCCTATTCAATCAGAGCCCTGGGTTTCTCTTCAGCTTAAACTGGCCTGTTGGGAAATGTTGATTCCCAGGGTTCAGCAGGTGACTAGCAAAGATTCACCTGTGAGAAGCTATAAATCTCTGGTTCACTACCATTCAGCCAACATGGATGGCATGGAGATCTATGAAGAGGAGGAACCACTAGAGGTCTTAAAACTAATGTAAGCATCTTTACTGAATAATTTTCTTGCACTCACTACTAATGCATGGTAGGCCCAGTTCTAAGTGCACAGGAGATATCCTTGAGTTCAGTCATGGTAACAACCATGGAAAGTTTGCTACTTCTGCTGGTGTAGAAACGCCCTCCTCTCTCCTGACTTTTCTTTGTCTTGTAGCATTTAATGGGCATGGAGACTCATGTCTTCCCAATCTGAAAATTTTCTTCTACTATTTCTTTCATCACCTCATTTCTATCCCATCGCTATTCTCCCTTTTTGGAATATTATTTTGATATTGTATCTCCTGGTCTGACCCTCTACTTTTCTTATCTTTCATATTTTCTGTTTGTGCTTGTTCTCCTTTTCTTGAGAGATTTCTCCACATTATTTTCCCAATCCTTCTACTTACTTTTTTTACTTTTGTTATTCTAAAAAATTTTAAGTTTTTCTTATATTCTCTGAATAGTCTTTTTATATAGCTATACTAGGAAGCTAGGTCATGGATGTCATCTCTTGTTTCTCTGAAAAGATATAGTTTGTTGGTGGGGGAGAGGAGTTTGATGTTTCTTTCAAGGTTTCTGTTCCTTGGGGTTTCTTTTGTTCTGTTTGTTATTTTGTCTTTGGTGTGATAGAATTTTTTCAATGTCCAGTAATCCTAGGCTATTGACTTACGATGAGGTACCTGTGAGCTGACTAGAAGTTTCATGGGTGGCAGCACTTACTGAAAGGTAGCTTTATATGAAGTGATCGGGAAGAGATCTATGTTGTGTGGGTTTTTTTTTTTTCTCTCGGGGCTAACTCTATCCCCTGCCTTTGTGGAGCTCTATCGAGGAAAGGAGGACAGTATGTACTGTGTATATTTTCACTTAATCAATGGTGAGAGAAGTTCTTTTGTCCTCACCAATCATGACTGATTCCAAGGTCTATCATGGTTTACTTCTCCAGCAAGAAGACTTCTATGCTGTGGTCAGGAAAGATCTTAAGAGCCAAATGTCTCTTTACAAACTTTCAACCAACTCTCATCCCCCAACCCCCAACCTCCTCCCATGTCCCCCCCAACAGCTGCCTCAGAGAAAATCTCTGCTATGGACAGTTCTTGGCTTTCTCTACCATGCTAAGTCAACTTTAAGTTTGGCTATCTGCTTCTAGCTTCCAAAATTTTATTGACTCCTACGATATTGTGTCCTGTTCTCTTGTCTTTGTGGATTTGTGGCACTTTTAATTTTCACCTCTTCTATTTAATGCAGTTTGGGGAACAGAGGCAAATGTATATGTTCAACCCATCTGCATGTGTTACTTGCACTCTAACAATTGGCCTTTTTCACTTAATTATAGGAACTGGAGGTCAAGAGCAATCCCAAAGGCTGGCTTGGTAGGTGCTGGCCACCCTTCAAGTCCCCTCATCTTTGACATGCACAACTGATGACTTTCTGACCCATGGCTCTTCCAGGGAAACTTTAACTCACGTCCACTTCCAGGAGGCAGTTACCTCTAACTCACTCTAAAGAAATTTTGAACTTCTGTTGTTAGTAAGTTTTACAACTCAGAAATATGAGTCTACCTCATTCTTAAAAGGGATGAACTATAACAAATTAATAGACTGACCAGTTCTATCAGAGGATATTACGTTATTTTTAGGAATTGCTATTACAAACACTATGGCAATGAACATCTTTATCATCAGCTAGGATTATGTTTGATGGTATATTTGTGGGAAAAATTGTTATAGGTAGAACTGTTGGGTGAGTTTATGTATTTTAAGTTTTTCCATGATTTTAATGCTTTCTGCTCTAACTCCAGAAGATGATTATAATTGAAAAAATGTGCTGGAAATTGAAGAACAACAACCATACAAAATCTCATTTTGCAACCTGGATGCTACCTGAGTGCCAAAATGAGAAGCAGACTGCATTCTTATAGCAAAGTGGGCTGTTTTTGACAATTTCACCTTCTCAGTGAGTTCCCTAAGGGCAGGATATGCTTCACACATCATTACTGTAACATTTGCTGGGCTATCATTATCTTTCCTGCCAGAAAGAATATTGGTCAGCTTTCCTTTACAATGAAGAACGAGGTACTAGAGCCTCAGGGAATTGACAGACTTACACATGTCCATCTGTAGTTGTTAATCTTCTGTGGGATTTTGTATTCCTGAAGGGGGCCCAAATTTTTAACATGTTCATGATAGTTTATGTTACATCAATTATCTTCTAAGGATCACATGTGATTTGGTTTGTGATCCTTATATTGTTATCCATGGTTCCAGGATATATTTTTTTAAAGGTTTTATTTATTTATTTGAGAGAGAGAGAGAGAGTACTACTCGGGGGATGGTCTGATGGAGAAGCAGACTCCCTGCTGAGGGGGGAGCCTGACATAGGGCTCAATCCTCGGACTCTGGGATCACGACCTGAGCCAAAGGCAGAGGCTTAACCAACTGAGCCCTCCAGGCACTTCCCAGGGTATTTTTGAGGAGCCTAATCTGCAACATGCATTTATTCACTAGGTATTATCTTCTCAGGTTCTGAAATCAATGATGGATGAAGAAATTCAGTTTTAGAGTAGCTGAATTTCTAGTGAAAAGGGAAATGAAGTAATTTTCTGAGGGAGATACTGTGAGATGCCGAAATATAAAGTGATTAAATTACATTTACATGAAAAAAATTACAATTGCACGTGACACCAGTGTCTCTTTCGGTCATTCATCAGGAAGCAGCATTAGATGCCAGTAGAAATAGGGAATTCACAGAAGGTACTACGTGCGCTGGCTATCTAATGAAGTGGTTGACATCATTCTTCTTTGCCTCCTGGGCATTTTTTCAAGCTATGAAAATAATAAACAGTGCATTTAAAAAAATATTTTTGCAGGGTAAATGATTCATGTGCAATGTCCCTTTAGCAATAATGAATCATCTTGTTCTTCCTGGCTTTGAGTGGGTGATATCCAGAGACCAGCACAACCTTGAGTTGGATGTACCAGCAGAAGCCTTTTCCAAGACCACATGCCAGCAAGTGAACTGATCATGGGCATGCAGGAGCCACCACAGCGTTCTGAACAATGCCGATCAATAAGGATATAGCAGCTGCAAAATATCCGAGGGCATTATGTGCAGCAAAATACTATGATGGCCTGTGTCAGAATAATCAAAATACACAAGAACAAGGCACTTTAAAAATATTAATGGTTGAGGGATTTGTATATCAGATCCTCATGGCTCCCCGTCTTCCAGCGGTTGATCCGTCCCCACTGAGGTGGTAACCAGCTTCATGATAGCACAGCCCAACCCACTGGCCTGCACCTCCCATGTCCATGCTGTGTGCTTCTCACCTCCCGACTCTGGGCTTTTCTTGTTGAGACATGAGACATGGTGGGGTCTTCCCATTGCCCACACGTGAATAACCCAGGATGACAGGGGATATTAGTCATCTGAGAGGACACTTTTTACCCACAATCCCCAGAGATAGGAGCCAATAGGGTCATCTCCTCCCTTCCTGCCCCCAGACAAACTACCCTAAGAGGCAGTAGTTCACACAGGTTTTAGAAGACCTTCTTTTAAGAGCAACCAGTTGTCCCTAACCCCGAACAGCAGTCATTTAAGACAAGAGGTCAGTCTGGTAACGTACCACCTTATATTCAATTCCCCTCCTTTCCTGTCTCCTTCCTCTTTCCTATCACCTCCACTTCCTTGACGTGGTATCAGATTTGGCCTTAAGACTGTATTTTCTAGAGAATCCAGGATATGACCCATCAGATTGATGGCAGAAACTGTCTATGGTAGAATTTTCTTCATTTTCAGTGTCACGGATACAGTTATTTACATAACAACTAAACTTTGTGACAACAATAAATCTTTTCCCTATTTGCAGTTTAATTTTTTGTTTGTCTCTCCATCCAACAGGCTGGCTATCTGGCAAGCTGATCTGTGGTTTGACAAGATCTGAAACTCACAAAATCAGGCTAAGCCTCAAGCTGCAGGGTGTATCCACTCTTGATTGCTTCAGGACAAGCCCCAGGATCTAAGGTGCTGGGACCCCAAACTGTCTTTCCTTAGGCTTTCTGCCTCTGGGATAATATTGGTATTTGATCTGTTGTCTTCTGACAGTATTTGAACCTTTCTCTTCTGAGTTCATGACATAAACACTGGCCACACATCAGCTAAGGATGAACTTCTAGCAGATTTAGAGGTATTAATGGCAGAAGAGTAGCAGAACTAAAATGCACAGAAACCCTCTATAAACCAGTGGAGATGCTGAACATTGACAATGAATATATCTTACCTTTGAAATCAAAACAAAACAATGCTATTTTTTAAAAGACTAAAATAAATAGAAGGGAATGTAATTGACTCTTACCAGGTCCCAGTTCCCAGCGACCCAGTGACAACAAGGGTGGCTGTTGCAGGGGGCAGTGGGTGTGGGCCTTTTCTTCCAGTCACAGAGACCTCCTGGGCAAGTCACTGCTCTCTCCTGAACTCCGCCTCCACAGGACCTGGAACACTGATGTAGAACAGGGACAAGTTTAGGTAAAAAATCCCAGAGTGACCTTTTCAGTGATAAGGGAAGAACTTTTTATTATCATTTTTGTTGTCTACAGTGCCAATAAGAATATTAGTGTCTATATTAGAATCTGTGCAGGTTCCTTATAACGACTACATAACAGTGATGAATCAAAAATTAAAGAGAAAGAAGGAAATTAATAAAGGACATTCTGAGGATCTGAAGAGGAGAAAAAATAATCAGAAGATGCCACATAGTTCAATGTAACATAGAACTGGAGGTCACACAGAAGGAATTCTGGTTAAAAACCTGAATGAGGGACGCCTGGGTGGCTCAGTTGGTTAAGCAGCTGCCTTCGGCTCAGGTCATGATCCCAGCGTCCTGGGATCGAGTCCCACATCAGGCTCCTTGCTCCGCAGGGAGCCTGCTTCTCCCTCTGACTCTGCCTTCCACTCTGTCTGCCTGTGCTCTCTCTCTCTCTCTCTGACAAATAAATAAATAAATAAAATCTTAAAAAAAAAAAAAACCTGAATGAGTGGTCCTTCCAGAATGGACATTATGTTATCTGCATTCTGCCTTCTGGAACAAGTATCTAGAAACCAAACTGTAAAATGTAGATGTCTTTATTATGATTAGCTCCAACAGTGCAAACAGGGAGCACACATTTGCAATACAGTGTTGTTCATCTCCTCTTGAAATGGGATTGAGTCCTCCTTTCCCACTACAAAATGTTTTAGAATTAAATGGGTCCATGGCTTTGAATAGGGGCCTGGAGAGGTTTGCCCTGGGGTCTGATCCACCAACTGTCATGCTTCCAAAAGTAAATTTGAGATGACAAGCTGGATTCCTAAAGGGAGACAACTCCAAAACGTGTCAGATTTTTGCTCACTAATATAATTACATAAGATCATATTCTCACTTTCCTACGGCTTCTAGGAGGAAATTACATTATCCACCAAGAAGCTTTGAAAAGTACTTTGAAAAATCTTAATTATGCTATGGTAACAACAGAAGAGAAGGGATTCCCCATTTCAGATGGGAGAGATGGGGAGGGTTGGGGACCAAACCTTCCATGTGCTCTGGAAAGGAAGGCGGTAAACCACAAGTGTAGGATGCAGAGTTAGCATCAAAGCTTACAGAAGAATGTCCCCCCTCCCTAAAGACACTTCCTGTCTACATGCCAAGCAGCCATGTTGCCTCCTGAGGCTCTGGGTCAATACCTGTGATTTCTGGGACAGCACTCACCACTGTCCCTTCTTTCTTCTTACCGGCTCAGTTCTAGAATCTGTGTAGCTTCCTCACAACCTGCACATGGGCATATACCTACATGTGTGCATATATTCAGAGCCATCTGGCCATGTCATGTCCCAAGAAAGGAGGTGAAGAAAGTATACGCCGGGGCTTCTCCAAGTGTGGTCTCTGGACCAGCAACTGTAGCATCTTCTGGGTACTTGCTAGAAATGCAGAATTGAGGCCCCACCCTGGACCTCCAAATTGGACACTCCGGGGGTGGGGTCCAGCCATCTGTGTGTTGACAAACCCTCAGGGTGATTCTCAAGTGTGCTAAAGTGTGAGAAGCTCTCCTGCAGAGACATCCCCATAGCAGAAAGGCTTCTTCCGTGCTGGTCGTCTGGGCCGTCTGACATGTCCAGGGGGCCCACAGTATTCTCAGGATGGCAGACTGTGAGTGCGTACAGACAAAGCAGCCTCATGCGTAGTCAGGGCAAAGCACAAGGGTGCCCAGACCTTCAAAAGCTCCAGAGGAACACTCAAAATGATTTTTGCATTTTCCATCTCCCTCAGAGGGAAGTCTTTCAATTGTGTGGCTGGCTTGAATGAGAGTACTAATTCAGAAAGGAGGGTGGCGGAAGCCCTTGAGGGAACATCTCCTGACTGGGGCTCCCAGGATACATCTTCTTCATAATCAGAGGGCAGATCTGATTTCTCTTTAAAAACAAGCAGATGCACTTCTCTCACAAGGCCCCTCTGCAAATCCCTGGATTCTGAAAGCTGTCACCAGGTTCATCATATGTGGAGAGCTTGGAGGTCCACAGCATGAGAGGAGCAGGCATTTTATGTGCTCTAGAACTAAGCTGGTAAGGAGGAGAAAGAAGGGACAGTGGTAGCTGCTGCCCCAGAAATCACAGGTATTGGCCCAGAGCCTCAGGAATCAACATGGTTGCTTGATATGTAGACTGGAAGTGACTTTGGGATGGGGGGACATTATTCTGTAAGCTTTGGCACTAACTCTGTGTCTCACACTTGTGGTTTACCACTTTCCTTTCCAGAACCCGTGGAAGGTTTGGTCTCCAACCCCTCTCCACACCCCCCATTTCCAGCAAATAGTCACTGATTCACTCCTTCTCCTGAGTTCACTCTTTGTTCAATGTTTACTGGGCGGATTTCTGTGGTAGAAAGAACACAGGCACTGGAGTCTGCCTTGTACCGAAACTAACAGCCCACCACTTATTTTCTAGTTGTGTGAACTCATGTAAGTTTCTTAATCTCTGAGTCTCAATTTCTTCACCTATACCATGGAAGTAATAAAGCCTACCATTCAGGTCGCTGTGAGTATCACACCACGTATCACGGGCAAAACGCCTAGCCCATAGACATACTCCAAATATGCTGGGTTCCTTTTTTCTCTTCTTCCTACTGTGCACAGATAAGGTTGGGAGCTGGCTGGAGCTGTCGCGGTATCTGTCTACTGGCAAACGACATCATCATACTTCACAGAAGAGCAGTCACTTCACTTTTGTGTGCTGAAGTAGGACAAAGACCCAGAAGAACCTGGGCCCTCACAAAGCAGAGGGCACACACAGGCACAAATACACTTCCCTTTATTTGTGTGAACAGCAATCTGGGCATTGAATTGAGAGGTGGAACTCTAAAATACACTGTGTGTGGGAAGGAGCTGGCCATGACACCCAGCTCAACCGCAGAGGCCTAGCAGAGGCATGGGAGGCTCTGCCTTCAGGGGCTCTCATCAGAGTGGTCTGTGAGCATCTCCCTGACACGGACCCCAGTTCTGCCCAGTATATCCACTGGGAGACTGGGTTGTGCTAAAATGCTGAATTGTCATAGCTGAAGCCACACAATGTAGTCTTCAAGTCCCTGTTCGGCCTCCTGTGTGGACAGTGTGGGGCCACTGGAGGCTGGTCATTGTCATAAGGCACATGCGGCTTCCCCTGACTTCTAGACTCACAAGGTAATGCAGAGACTGATGCTGGCCGGGGCTGGGGATGATGTATGTGGAGGCCATACCTGGTTCCAGGGCTCCACCTGCCACTCTTCACAGGGCTCCACGTTGCAGCTCATGCTCAGTGGGGGACGAATGCCGGCCAGGAACTGGCAGTGAAATGGCCTCAGGCTGCGGTGGTCCAGGCTGTCCACACACTGAATCTCCCGGATCTGGAAGCCCCCGCTGCAGTTTCTGGAGCACTGCACGAAGGAGACAAGGAGGTTACGCGAGTCCCTGGTGTCAGGCTTCCATTCCCCTGAATTCCAGGGGGCTTCTGCAGAGAACCATGAAGTTCCAGGCTTCCAGGCATGAAGAAGGGGCAAGTCTAGCTCAAGAGACCCGCTTCTCTCACAGGCCCTGGAAAGGAAGTCACCCAAGCAGCTCCCAAACATGGGGCCACCCATCTCAGAAAATACAGGCAGGGACTTATAGGAACTGAATGGCAAGTCCTGTTCTGTCACTCGCTTGTCATGAGGCGTTGGGCAAGTCTCAGAAACATTCTGAGCCTCAGGCGCCATACTTGGAAACCGGGATATAACTGTGTCTCCCAGGGCTGTGGTGAAGATCACGGACCCTGGGGTCGGGTGTCTACTGGCACAGCGTCAGCCTCAGTGGGTGGCCCGACTCTCTGGTGTGGAGTCATCCTGGGTGAATGAGGCTGGACGACTCTGCCAAGCCATGCCCACCTCTCCCTCAGAATCCTGCCAAAAACCTGTTTGCTCCGTGACTCTGAAGGCAGGATGGGTCACCCTTGGTCATGTGAAGGGCCTGAATGAGGGAAATGACTGGAGTAACTGCCCAGTGGTTTGGCTCACAGGAGCGAGCTTGTCTCTACCACCATCCTTCCTCCCACAGCCAACACCCCCTGCCTTCTTCACTGAGCATTTGTTCGGCACAGATTCATGGAAAGCCATCATGAGGCGCTCCTCACTGCATAGGTATGGGCATCGGCCACCTTGCATGGCAGCCCCCATGGCCTGCTGTGTCTCAGGAAAGAGCACTGTTCACCAGCACGCTGCTGACTCTTTAATGTCATGGTAACACTGGCGCACTAGGGTCCCATCCCCTACACCACAGCTGACACAGCCTCTTCCGAAGCAGTCCTACTCCCTGACCTCTTGGATTCTGGAAGCTACTCCATCCTCCACCTGTGTTATACTTGATCAGAACTCAAGCTTCCAAGACATGGTCTCGGGTGTCTTCAGATTATTAGTGTCTACTGATCCCTCCCATTCTTCTTGCCCCCGTCTTCTGGTGTCTCCTAGTCCTGTCCTTGCCTGGCCTGTCTTGTCACCCACACACTCAGTTGGGGACCCGAGGTAGGAGGGATGGAAACAGACCCCTGTGCTCCTCAGCGCTTTCCCTCAGACTCTCTGTGGGTTAAGAGTACCTCCCTGGGGGCACCTGGATGGCTCAGTGGGTTCAGCCTCTGCCTTCAGCTCAGGTCATGATCTCAAAGTCCTGGGATCAAGCCCCACATAGGGCTCTCTGCCCAGCAGGGAGCCTGCTTCCTCCTCGCTCTCTGCCTGCCTCTCTGCCTACTTGTGATCTCTCTCTCTCTCTCGTCAAATAAATAAATAAAATCTTTATAAAAAAAAAAAAAGAGTACCTCCCTGTTGTCCTTATGTCCCGAATGTTCCTCCCTTTACCCTTCACATTCTCTGCTACCGCTCTTCCTTTTAGGCCTCAGTTGAAATGTCCTCTCCTCAAAGAGGCCTTCCTGGAAAGCCTTTATCCAAAGGAGACTCTCCCTCTTCTTATGTCTCTCAGCTCCTTATCTGTTTCTATCACAAGAACTTGAAATGTGGAACCATTTTTACTCACTCTGTGTGTCTTTTTACTTATACTCTCACTGCCATGAAATTGGAACCCTATCTGCTCTGGTTACTACTGCATCCCGAGCACCCGGCATGCGGCCAGGCACGGATGCTCCACACAGGCTTGCTGAACGCATGCACGGATTTGGAGAAATGGGTAACCTGGGAGTTTCTGCGAGGCTGAAGCGACCTGTGGTTGCTGTGGAGATGAAAAGTGTCTTTAGCCTTCCCATCCCCCCAGCTATGATCTCATTAGCAGTCTTGGCTGAGAGAATGTACCAGCAAGAAAAGTGTGTCTGTTGCTCTAGGTACATTTGGCCCCTCTCTACATGGTGAATAATTATGCTCTTTCTGGCTCTGGTGGAATAACCCTAATTGCAGGGTTTGGGATGGTGAAAGAAAATTCCTCAAAACTTTCAGTACGGTTTTCCCTTCTGCCATCTGCACATTGTACCAAGTCATCCGACTTCAACCTTGGGCTGTCACATAGAAAGATGCTGGCCCATGTGACAAGGGACAGACAGATGCTCTAATGCTTCCATAAACTGAATGTTTAGCTTCTTAGAAATAATCAACATATGCCAAATAATAACCGCCCCCCCACACAAATAAAATGAAATAAAATAATAAAATAAAAACCGTATTTTCTTGGTGCCTGGGTGGCTCAGACAGTTAAACATCTGCCTTCAGCTCAGGTCATGATCCCAGGGTCCTGGGATCGAGTCTCCTGGGATCAAGTCTCCTGCTGAGCAGGGAGAGCCGGTTTCTCCCTCTCCCTTTGCCCCTCTCCATCACTCATGAGCTTTCTCTCTCTCTTAAATAAATTAATATATTTTAAAAAAAACCCTCACTTTCCTGCCATGTAATAAGTACACAAAGGAAAAAGTAACTGCCAGTTTGAAATCAGCCACAGAACAAATGAGGAGACATGCTAATAATTTCCACACAAAGCAGCCCTTTGTTTGACAAAACAGATTTCTGGGAAATAACACGTAGTAAAGCAACAGGGATCTTTATTAGGACAGGGAATTTTATAAGAGTTAAGTATGAAATGGGATTTTACTTTCCTTTTTTTCTTTTGCTGTTGCAATCTGTTATTCCAAAATTTAATTTTTAAATTAGCATTTCCCTTTTGTTATTCACAGTCAATGGGAAATGAACTTTATTAATATGCTGAAGTAAATAACAAGGGAAGACCCTCACTAAATCTATGACTTTCATTCCATTTTCAAAACGGCATCTAGTTCAGTTAGCAATAGAGAAGGGGCAGGATATTAAATCACTCCATTCCTAATGCTGTTCTGCCTTGTATGCTGAATGCCAATTATTATGTTCATTTTCTTCTTGCCCTAGAGGAGGGTCATTTGGATTTATGGTTTCCTAACCTGGCGCCTGTGGACCAGACTGAGCACAAGAGTCAGACTAATGAAAACAAAACCTGGCCAGCGCCTTCCTGGGATCAAATGGTCCCATTTTCCGGTTAGCACCTCAGCTCAACAGTGCGATCTGCAGACCAGATCAAGTTAGCATGAAAAATACCCTTAGCTTATAGAGGCCATTGGCAGAGACAGAATGAAATCACAATTCTCCCTTATGTTGTTGTTGTTTTTTAATTTTTATTCCTTTTCAGCGTAACAGTACTCATTGTTTTTGCACCACACCCAGTGCTCCATGCAATCCGTGCCCTCTCTAATACCCACCAACTGGTACCCCGACCTCCCACCCCCCGCCCCTTCAAAACCCTCAGATTGTTTTTCAGAGTCCATAGTCTCTCATGGTTCACCTCCCCTTCCAATTTCCCCCAACTCTCTTCTCCTAACTCCCCATGTCCTCCATGCTATTTGTTATGCTCCACAAATAAGTGAAACCATATGATAATTGACTTTCTCTGCTTGACTTATTTCACTCAGCATAATCTCTTCTAGTCCCGTCCATGTTGCTACAAAAGTTGGATATTCATCCTTTCTGATGGAGGCATAATACTCCATAGTGCATATGGACCACATCTTCCTTATCCATTTGTCCGTTGAAGGGTATCTTGGTTCTTTCCACAGTTTGGCGACCGTGGCCATTGCTGCTATAAGCATTGGGGTACAGATGGCCCTTCTTTTCGCTACATCTGTATCTGTATCTTTGGGGTAAATACCCAGTAGTGCAATGGCAGGGTCATAGGGAAGCTCTATTTTTAATTTCTTGAGGAATCTCCACACTGTTTTTCAAAGTGGCTGCACCAACTTGCACTCCCACCAACAGTGTAAGAGGGTTCCCCTTTCTCCACATCCTCTCCAACACATGTTGTTTCCTCTCTTGCTAATTTTGGCCATTCTAACTGGAGTAAAGGTGATATCTCAATGTGGTTTCAATTTGAATCTCCCTGATGACTAGTGTTGTTTTTGATGTGTGAAGTCATCACGATACTCGTTTTGTGCTGGACTCACACAGATTGCTCAGTCAGGTACAGTGAGATGCACAGGGCTGGGAGATTGCATTCAGGTGTGACCCTGACAGCAAGGGGCTACCTTAGTGTAGGTTAACCACTTCTTGTCTCTCAGCCTCTGTTTCTCCACTGGTGTGGAAAGGAGGATAGACGAGACGATTAGACTATCCCAACATTCTGGAGTGGTGTGAAGTATGGGGTCACTGCATTTGTATTCTGTTCTGATTTCAGAATACTTACTTGCTTTCCAAGTTGAACTTGGAAATACTAAATACTAAATACTAAATTGGGATACAAAAAAAATTCATTCCTGTTCCTTTCCTTATGCTGAACAGTTTCCTAAGATGCTTAAGATTAAATAGTTCATTCCAAAAATTCGAAATTGAACAGTTGAACAAAATTCACCCTTCCATCTCTCTCCCATGCCACCCCCACGTCCCTTCCAGTTATTAGACATTTCTATGTTCCAGACTCTATATTCCAATCCAATAGGAGGCGAGAGTTACATAAATGAGATGGAGCACTAAAGGCTATATTTAATATAAATATCACATCATGAGTTGCTCATGATCTACTGAGGGCACAATGGAGGAGGTGGGCAGTTTCACCTGAAGAGGTCAGGAAAGGTCTAAATAAAGGAGCTGAAGTTTGAGCTGAAGCATATAGGATAAGTAGGCGCTCACTCAGCTGACAAAAGAGGGTGGGGGACAATCAAGATGGAGAGAATGGCATGTAAGGAGGAGAGTGCTATGAAACAAGGCTCGCTTGGGATCGGCAAGCTGATCAGAATGCTAGGGCAAAGAGTCGGGGCGGATAGAGATGGGCAGGGCCATCATGGAGAGCCCCATAGTGGTCTTGGGTGGTCTTAGGCTCGTGCTTCCTGTGCTCCTAAATGTTTTTAACTCATTCTCATTCCTCTATTTTTTAGGGATCCCTTAATCTAAAACCTTTGGCGATGCTAAGAGAAGGTAATTACGGTTCAGACATTTAGCAAATTATATCAAGACTAAAATAAAAGCAGCAATTTTTAGCATATGATGATCTTCCTGCTACTCAGTTTTTGCTTTCTGGGGACAGAGAATCCCTTATAACATGCAAGTCTAAGTTTTGACTTTTGCACATTGGACTGTAATATACATTCCTGGGAACATGATATATATCAAAGTTGGGGATGGTCTGTATTTAGCAAGAAAGGAGCTCTTTCCCTACTAATTTAGTTCTAAAAATTCAGATCTAAAAAAATGTAGCAATGCCATTGACAATCTGTATATTCTAATAAACACAAAGGCAAGAAGAATGAGACAGGAATACTAGCGATATATACAATTACATTAGCAAATATTTGAAACCCATGGCCATGGGGCACCTGGGCGGCTCAGTGGGTTAAAGCTGCTGCCTTCAGCTCAGGCCATGATCCCAGGGTCCTGGGATCAAGCCCCGCATTGGGCTCTCTGCTCAGCAGGGAGTCTGCTTCCTCCTCTCTCTCTGCCTGCTTCTCTGCTTACTTGTGATCTCTGTCTGCCAAATAAATAAATAAAATCTTTAAAAAAAGAAATGAAACCCACGGCCATAAGGAAAGGCTGCCACCTTCTCTCATTTCCCAGCAAAAGTCAAAGGCTGCAAAAATAAAATGGCAACACTGCCGAGGAGGAAAAACAGAATATTCCAAGAAAAAATGTAAAAACGTTTCTGATTCATTTCAGAAATAATCAAGATCTATTACAACTTAACTATGAAAAGGGAAGTGCTTGTTCTCAGAAAGCAAAGAAAGGGCCTGTCAAACCACCAGTTTACAAAACTTCAGAAGGGGTAGGCATCAAGATGTTCCACCAGGCGGTGAGTGGGGCTGTGGGTGATGCATCGCTTTGGGGTCAAACCCAATGGAAGCTTTTCAAACCCATTTTGTCACTTCCTAAATTTCCTGCATGATGACACTCCCTCTTGTTTCCTCCTACAAATTTTAATGCCCTGAAATTGGCATGCGTCTTACAACTGATGTACATATTTATTGTGCAGTGTTCCCCTTCTTTCTGAAAAGCTGTCATTAAATAGATGACGTGTCCCCCTGTTGATGGTTTCTTAAAACCGGGAGTGTTTGGTAACAGCTGTGTGAGCAAGCGTTAGTGATTTAAACACCCCGAGCTTTCAGTTTCCTCAGTGGGAATTATAAAGAAAGTCCTGGGCTGGATAAAAATGGACTTGATTATCTAAAGCAGCTCTTGTGTAATGCTGGGCACATGACAGTATCTGGAGAGTGCTGGGGCCCAGGCTGGGTCAAGTTCTCCAAAGTTCATACACACTTTGAGCACCTTGTCTGCTTTGTCCAGGGGAGCGGACACCTTCTCCAGCCAGTCCTTCTGTTGACAGAACTTTCTCTGCTGTCACCTGTCTACAAGCTTTCTGGCCTAAGTCCAGGAAGCCAGAGGTTAGGAAGCACCTAAGGGCCAGTCCTAACTTTCACCTGGAGCTCAAAGTTGGCCCAGGATTTCCCCTGAATAGTCTTCCACCATTTACAAAGTAGTTTCACGAACACTCTCTTTTCTGACCTTTGTAACAACTCTATGAGGTAAGTGGAGGCAATAGCATCCACTTTATTTCTCAGAGGTGAGAGAAGCACAGTTTCTAAGGTGAATGCACCAGTGTCACATGCTGGTCATGACAGAGCAGGACTGCCAACCCACACGGGTCTCGTCCATTGCCCAGCACGACTTTCAGGATGCAATTCTGCAGAACGGTCTTTCCGAGCATGCCTCTGGGAGAAACCCGAGAACTAGGACTTGAACTTTGCTTCAGACAGACTGATGCATGAAGGGGAATCAAGCCATGCTGAAAGTCTGCTTCTAGACACGTAAAGGCAGAGGGCTGAACATAGACTCCTACTCTACTCTCACACCCAGGGAGAGCCCGTCCCCAGCAGCTGTACCGGGCTTCATCAGGGAGCCGCATGGTGCTGGAGACAGAAGTCAGTAAAACCACCACAACTCACACAGCCATCACAAAGCAAGGGGGGACTGCTGGTGAGTGACCCCGAGGCATCAGGGGCACAGTTCTGTGAGAATTCAGTGTCCGTGGATGGGACGGTGGTAGAGATTTGGGGGATAATGCCAAAGATTCAAGGTAAAATTGGAATTCTTCCCTCTGAGAAAGCATCTGTGTAAAGGCAAACCATCAACAGGGAAGAATCTAAATGATCTGGACATTTAAAGGCAAAAAATGTACCTAAGCTCCTACTCTAGGTTTTGGAGGTTTGCCTCTGAAAGAGTTTCAAAGTCCTAATAGAACAGTGAAATGAAGAAGCCCTTGAGTGTTTCCTGGTACATGATTTGGAATTCAGACCTCCATATGAACTGGTTAATAATGTGGTAGTTAAGAAGGAATTATACTTACTCCTCAAAATTTAAGATAAAATCTAAACCAACAGGCCTGGGAAAAATGGAAGTCAGGTGTGTAAGGCTCATAATAACAGAAATAAAGAAGTCAGGGCAATAGGCTGTCAGTGGTTAAGCCACGTCTTTGACAAGATTTATCTAGTATCCTGAGATATCTCTCTCTAGCATCTCTTGAGTGGGAGGAATGGGGTAACTTGGAGGACCAATCCCACATGTGGTAGCTATCACGTTCTGGCAGGCTTGGTGATAATGAGAGAGCTCCCAGGAAAACACCAGAACCAACCGCACTGCAGGGGGTGTACATAGCCCCAGAGCCCTCCCGGCCATGACGGGGCACACCCAGGGACAGACAAGGGAGGTATGCGCTGGCAGAGCAGGGCTTTCCTCGGGAGGTCTGAACCCAGAGAAGGGCTTCTGGATCTCTCATTCAGGGTTTTTCACAAGCTAGAATTCCTGGTACTTTTCACTGGAGTGCCTTTTTGAAAGTGTGAGCGATTTCGCACATCTGTCCTTTCTTCAAGCCATGCAATTTCCGAGGGAAGGGCTGTTCCCAGTAACAGCAAACTGGGGCGTTAGGACTGCTCAACATTTGGCCAGGTCAGGGATACAAAATGTCTCTTGGGCTTTTGCTGGATGTGGAAGAGAAACTTCAGCAAAGCATCTGGTCTTCGTTGGATCTTGAGTTTGTTAGCAGTTGGAAGATAAAGAAGAAAGAACCAGCACGGTACGCCTTCTTGAAAGGAAAATGACATGAAAGCAGAATAAAGGGAGGGTGGCAGGTATCAAAGGGATGGCTGGTAATCTTTGAAGGAGTAACCCTACTCTCCCTTTCTTCTCCAGAATCGGAGCCTCACTTTGCAAGAAGGGGTCTAAAGGAGATAAATGATGCTGCAAACTCCAGTCTTCCAGATAAGTCCTCCAGAACCAGAGATGTCCTGCGAGACACCTGGTGGTCCTGCTTGTCTGGGAACAGGAGCTCAATACTGGATGACGGCGCTAACATTTACAAGGCTCACCAGTCTCTCCAGACTTCTGGGTAGCTCTTTTTTTCCCCTTCTGTGTCTCAGCTGTGTGGAGAAACTGGCTCCCCAGAGAGAAGATGGGGCCCATAGGACATGCTAGCGTGGGGCGTGCTTGGCAAACAGAAGGTACGCGCCCAGCTCACACCTCTTCCCCTCCTCCTGCCGATCAGCTGTCAGCCCCACCACTGACAGGTGTCTCAGAGCTGGGGCATATCCTCCGGCGCCTGGCTCAGCCCCAGCCCGGGCTGGGCCTGGTTAGTGCCCCAAAGCACCAAGGCCAAAGAATCCCAAAGCCTGATGGTCTTTCACAAGGGACCATACAGACAGCACAGCAAAATGAGTAACCACAGCCAGATCAGCAGAGACAGTAAAACCACTCTTCAAAAAGATCTGTATGAGAAATACACTTATGAAAGACCAATTTTTCCTTTAGGTCTCAGCTTTCTTCTCCTTTGGGGTCTGACAATGAAAGAGCACACTTGCTTTGTGAGCTGCTGCTGAGTCGTGACGTCATGATACGCGGGGTGCTGTCTAATTCTCATTAGAAGGCTACATGTGAGTCCTTGAGAAACAATGTGGCATACTGGACAAGCCATCCATGGCACTAATTTAAGGTTTTATTCTAGTTTATCTGGGAAGGCAAAGGACAGGCAGGTGAAAACATGTGGGTTACTCAGAACTCTGTGCGTGTTCAAAGACTGTTGTGCAACTTCAAGGAGGCCTGTGGGGATGCCCAGGATTTACTCCTCCAAGTCCTATCAGAGAAAAGGGCAGAAGGGAGGAGACATGCACCTAGGCTGTCCCTTCCAGAACACCGCGGGGCCGGGCACTCACCTTGCTCCAGTTCCCCACTCTCCAGCTGGCACAGGGACGGAAGTGGCACCTCTTAGCGGGGTCGGGCTTCTGGACAGCGGCACAGTCAGAGTCCCTGCCGGTGCTGCATTCCACGCTTCGCCAGTAGGCCCCCAGCCCACAGCTGGTGGAGCACTGCGGCGGGGAGGGGGACAGAGAGGACAGAGGCTGAGGGTTTCTTTCTCAGACATGCCCTACCACATCCTACAGTCAGGAGTTCTGTCTTGGAGGCTCACCTAGGTGCAGAACTTTTGACAAAAATACCAGTGCTGGGGGCCCGCCCTAGACAAACTAATGTGAAACACCCTGGGTAGGGTCTAGGCATCAGTGCAAAAAGAAATGCCCCGGCGTGGGGGGTGCTGGGTGGCCCAGTCCGTTAAATGTCTTCCTTCCCCTCAGGTCATGATCCCAGCACCCTGGGATCGAGTCCCCCATTGGGCTCCCTGCTTGTTGGGGAGCTTGCTTCTCCCTCAGCCTGCCACTCCCCCTGCTTGTGCTCGCTCTCTTTCTCTATCCAATAAATAAGTAAAATCCTAAAAAATAAAAAAAAAAGAAAGAAAAGAAATGCCCCAGGTGATTCTAACAAAACAGGCTGGATGAGAATCCCTGATCAGCACAGGAGAAGAAAAGCTAATTGGAGGGGGAATTTGCTTCTCTTTAAAAATCATCCCGGCGGGACTGTCTAGGCGCTGCGGGCAGACGGCCCCCCACATATCACCCCAAGGATGTCCGTTCACAGAGGGTGTCCGATCTACTCAGCAGCCTGGTCGAACACCTCGGTGACCTTATGTCACTTCCTCCTCTCCACAACAAATCCGTGGGTAGACGGGTATTGTCATGGTGCCCAAAAAGCCCCATGAAGCTCGAAGAGCTGGCTTGACCGAGGAGTGAGCCTCGGGCTCCCGCCTCCAAACTGCTGTACGCGGTCTGTGAGAGCAGTTCCTCTCGGATGTCAGCGTCCTCGTGCCTCACCTGGGCTCCTTGCTGAAGGCAGGCGCTGAGTCAGCAGGGCTGGGTGGCGCTGGAGATTCTGCGTCTCCAACCAGCTCCCAGGTGCTGCTGACGCCTCCGGTCCTCAGATCGGGCTTGGGGGTCACAAAGATGTTACAGCCTGGTGCTTTTCACCACTTGCCCTCTGGTAATATATGACAGCCTTTTCCTCACATGATGTTGTTATTTATTCGTAATTCTTGAATACCTTAAGTTTAGCCTGGGGTCACCTTGAAAGCTACACCCCCCTCCATTTCCTTTATTCTGTGTGCGTATTCTTCTGTACACCTGATTTTTCTTGCGTCCTTTCTCCCCTGTCCACTCTCAGAACAGGGGTGCTCTCTGTACAGATGGAAAACACAGTTCTGGGCTTATTTTTAAAAAAGTGTAGAAGTTCCATTTAGGACATCTTTGAAAGCTCCTTTTGATGAGCTGTAAATAAAATCCAGCCTCACTTTTCTCTTGCTGCTATTTCATCCTCCATATAATCCCGTGTGTCGCATTGGGCAGACTCGCTTGTTGGACGTATGCGTGACACGACACAGGCTCTGGGGAGACGACTCTACCACAGAATCTCAGAGAAGGAAGAGGAGAACACAGCCTAGGGCATCGTTTTTCCAACCGGCTCATTTAAGGATGTAAGGTCTCCTCCAGCCTTAAGTTCTTTAGGATTTGGTACACACCTAAGTCCCTAACATCTTTGTAGTGCTGCATCACGCAGGTGTGTGATAGAGTCTGGACCACTGACATCGGATGATGGCTCTGGTGGCCCACACGGGACATGCCATGCTCTCTCTCTGCAGTGGGACTTGGCAGCTCTTCTCATCAAACAGCGGGATATAACCCCCCCAGCTCTTGAATCAAGGAAACTCTTGTGACTTTCTTTGGCCAATAAAACCCACCATATGACATACCAGTTCTCAAGAGGACATGCTAATTTCAGTTCTCTGTCTTGGACCTGTCTCTGCCATAGAATAAAACCAGGCTACCTTCCTGGAGGATGAGAGCTCATGTGAAATAGAACTGGGTGACCCTGCTGAGGCCACCTGAGACCAGCCCTCCCACAGTCCACCCTCGGGTGAAGCTGGGATCCCTGAGCTCAGGCCCGATCATCAGAACCTCCCAGCTGACCCACAGACTCATGAACACAACTCTGGGGTTTTGTGGTGGTTTGTCACCTGGCATTATTGTAGTAATAGGCACTGATACAGCTACATAACAGGTACCTTCCCTACAACTTCTCTCGCCTTCTGAGACTCGGGATACAACGAGAGCTCTGCAGTTAGCCAGTCGTGTGATCTTCTGCAGTTTCCTAACCCCTGAGCCTGTAAAACTGGTGATACATTAGGACCACAGACATTCACGCCCATGGTCAGGACCCTACAAATGTTACCTATTAAACACAACACAGCTGCGAGGTCAAAATTGTAAGTCCACTTTCTGGATATCTGGGGCCCAGAGATAGAAGCCACATTCAAGGCCACGTCACTGTTGTTAATTTCATATATGACAGAGAGAAAAATACATTTGCCCAAACCCAGGAAAGGGCCTAGTGAGACGGAATTCCCAGGGTAGTGAAAACGTGGTAAATCTCAAGGGATGTCTAGGATTCTTTGAACCATAATTGTGTGGCAAATAAATGCGTGTTGTCTCTGGGGCTCTGACATTAGTCCTGCCCGTTTCTGATCCCAGGAGCAGACACTGAATTCCTTTTTGACAGTTTCTACGGAGGCAGCCAACAACAGTGCAAAGCGAAAGCTGACGGGAAAATCATGGAACACAATAAAAGGGAGATGGGGCTCCATCAACGGTCACTTGTATTAGTTTCAAACTGGGAGTGGGGGAGGGGACAAGAAAGGAGGGCCGTGAGGAGTCAAGGGACTTCACTTTGTCCTGGAAGCCTCCCTCCTGGTTACAGCCAGTGGCCGTGTGGCCACCGATGTCCTAGGTCAAGGAGTTCAGGTTTCGGGATGTTCAGAGTTGCACCTAATAAGGAGGGCTGCATTAGAATCACGTGAAAACTGCCATGGTTCTGGAAAATCGTTGTGTTGCATCGGTTTACACAACTGCTGCACCGCTGACGAGTAACTGCCTGGCCCGGGGGCTCTGACTGGACGACGGGGTGATTCAGTGGGACGTGATTTTCTGACCACGGAAGCGCCACACCACGCACACTGCTGACTGGCTGGGTTTTCTGCTCTGAGAACAGATTCCAGAGCAAACACTGGCTGGGGGCTCCCTACGTGCCCCATATGCTCCCAACTACCTTACACAGAGTTAGTTCTCTTCCCTGCTAACGGTCTTTGAGTTGGGCATTGTCACTGTCCTCGTTACACAGATGGGGAACCTGAGCATGTGGGGACATGGACAGTGAGTGGCCATGCCCGGATTCCAGCCCAGAAAGTCTGGTTTCAAGCTATATGCCTGTTGACAGTGTTAACTGGGTTTTTATAACCATGCTTTAATTTTCAATGTCACCATCTGAGGAACGTGTTGTGTAGAGTGGGGAGCGTGAACAGCTCTTCCACACAGGGCAGAAAGTGGGGGGACACGGTGAGAGCCATTTTGGATCAAATGATAAGGAGCTTTAGAAATTACTGCCAATCTTAAGGATCAGGAGTGCCTTTTTGGAAGAAGCAGCTCAAAGTTTGGTCCTGAAGAAAGCAGGGAGGGATTTGCAAGGGTAGAGGACGAGGGGAAGGAAATTCGAGGCAGAGGGAAAAACAGAAACAGACTGAGCGGGAGGGAGGCTTAGGGGGGACCTGAGCAGTTTTGATCTGCTGAAGCTGAAGATGGGGAGGCAGCGTGGGGTCAGTGAGGCTCAGAATGCTGGATTATGTAATGCTGTAGAGACTGCTGGACTGTTGGAGTTGATTTATCAGAAGAACAAGGAGACAGGAGAGATCTATGAGCAGGAGTTTGGAATGATTGGCAAATTCCTGCAGAAGACTGACTCGGCAGGCTTCTGTCTCTTGTGATGATGTGTGGGAAGCACTGCCGAGGGGAGAGACCGGGGGCGCGCAGACCAGCAAGGGGCCGGGAACAGTAACTGACGTTTGGGGCACTACTGGCATTCTGGACGGGACATTCCTTCCTTATAAGAGACCTCCCTGAACGTCACAGGGTTTTACCATCTTTGGGTTTCAGATAATCACGGTGGGTAGTGGCCCCCTCCAGCCATCACTGCAACAAACAGAAGCATCTCATCTTCTCCAAGTGCCTCCTGCCATTAGATTAGAAACATCTGGCCTTAGAACTAACAGGAAATAAAGAGGAGATGACAGAGATGAGGAAGTGACACTGATTTGGAAAACTGTCTGGGTTTTTACAGGGGTTGGGGAAGACTGATCTCAATGGGGTAATTGAGAGGCCATCCTAAAGAAATAGCTTCAGAAATGGACGGAATAGGGACACCTGGGTGGCTCAGTGGGTTAAGCCTCTGCCATCTGCTCAGGTCATGGTCCTAGGGTCCTAGCATCGAGTCTCACATCAGGCTTGTTGCTCAGCAGAGAGCCTGCTTCTCCCTCTGCCTGCCACTCCCCCTGTGTGCGCGCTCTAACAAATAAAATCTTAAAAAAAAAAAAAAAAAGAAGTGGACAGAATAAAAAATCCACAGGGAAAACCAAAGTTTTCATCCTGAGTCCTCATCCTCTCCAACAATTCTGTGTTAAAATATTTTGTCGGGCCGCCTGCGTGGCTCAGTTGTTAAGCATCTGCCTTCAGTTAGGTCATGATCCCAGGGTCCTGGGATCGAGCCCCACATAGGGTTCTCTGGTCGGCGGGAAGCCTGCTTCTCCCTCTCCCACTCCCCCTGCTTGTCTTTACTCTCTTGCTATGTCTCTTTCTGTCAAATAAATAAAATATTTTTAAAAAATTGAAAAAATTGTCTCAAAAGATGTATAAAAGGGGCAGGCACCAAACCCTACCACAAAGGGAATTTCTGCCAAATGTTGAACTCTGTTCTTGTAACATCCTTTCGGAGTTCTGAAAAACTGCAGTGTGGACCAACACCCTTTTTCTAGCCAAACGACCTGGAATTAACAGCTCTCAGTTGCTTCACCACTGTTGCCAAATTTTGGGTGAGCTATGATGTATTCAGTAAGACAGTTTACTTCTGTCAAAGACAAATGATGACATTTGTGATAAGTTAAGTATAGCTTGATTTATTATAATTAAAACATATCAATTAAGTGCTGGCCTCCATGATTATCTGAGTTAATATATACTTTTATTTTGGTTTAATTTACAGGTACACCTCACTTTACTCAGAAATAATGTATTTTTTACCAATGGAATAGAGTTGAGTTAGAAGGTTCATCTTCCAACTGACAGCTGTGTCCTTAGACAAGTCACTTTAGTTTTTCTATTGCAAATTGGCATCAATGAGACCTTACCTGCTCCTCAGGACTGTTAAAGGGAGAAAATAAGAGCTAGATATGAAAGTGGTTTGGAAATTAACATGCTTTACAAATTAAATGTACAGCGGTTATATTAGCAGCAAATACTTCATTTCTCTTTGGCCAGGGAGAGGAGCCATGAGTTGTGATAAAAATGCTGATTAATTTAAACATGCGATTATTTTACCACAAAGACCTCTTTTGAGTTGTCAAATTATTTCAACAAGCTCATAGCCTGTGCATTCAAAATTCAAATGGGGAAAAATGATTATGATGCTTCAAAGGACATTAATTAGTTCTAGAAATGGAAAAACACGTATCCAGCCAAAATGCTGAAGCTTGAAAACAGGGGCCAACATTCTGTCGTCATATTTATTTTCTTCTTCTTCCATATTCTAATTCTTTTAATGAGCCAAAATGCTTTGGTTTTCATGCAAGCAAACAGACCAACAAGAAAAGAAATCCCTTGATAACACTGAACTAGAGAACGCTTTTAGGGAATTTTACCTTCGATTCCCACCCCAATTAGGATTACCTAACAGATCTGGAATCCCAGAATCAGCTTTCTGAATGAAATGCCACCTGAGGCCCATTAAGGCGCTCCTCAGGTGTTCGCAGCTGGGGGCATGTTGCTCTTGGTCTACATGGGCACTGCCACAAAGCGGCTTCTGAAATGTGGACTGAGTTCTCTGCTCTTAACGCGGCTAGCTTGCCCAGTCCTCCTGACTTAGTGCAGAGTTCTTTTCACTTTATCTCACTACATTTGTCCTCCTTTCCTGGAGAGTTTTTCTTCCCTCTCTCATTTTTGGAATTAGGGAGGAGAGAGAGAGAGGAAGGGCATGGATCTAATGGCTTCACGTTTTCTTCTACATCGGGCTGTATCTTAAGCCCATTGTGAAATCTGCGCCAGAATGCAACAGTCCTAGCTATTTCCCTACAGAGTCGGGCATGGGGTGAGAAATGGAACTCCTACCTCACTCCAGTTTCCAGCAATCCAGTATGCTGGGCTTCTGCCTGTCGAGAGCTCCTTGTAGTCAGAGGCATTCAGCAAAAACCCCTCGGCAATCAGACTTGTTGCGTCTTCCTTGGTCAGGACCGGTCTGGAACCCTGTGTTAGATTCACGCTGCCTGGAAGTTCTGGAGGGTTATGGTGGACTGAATGTTCTGTTGGTGCTGGCTGGTGGTCTCCTCCCAGAGGGAATGGACTGTTTGCTGGCTTTTCTGTGATCACCTCCGCACCAGGTGTACCATTTTTGAGAGTAGCAGGCCTGTGGCTGGGCAGCAGACCTTCCATCACAGTGCTGAAGGGTGGCCACAAGGACGCCCCCCCGAGATAAGGTGTTGGCGGAGGTCCAAGGGGGATTTCTGTACTTCTCACCACCGAAGCATCCTTTCCAGCTACTCTGATTTTGGTCCATGTTACAGAGTTGTTTTCGTTTTTGATCTCAGACTGTTCACTGTCTTCCCCTGAGCCACTGTGTATCTCTATCCCTGGTTCTTTGGTCAAGGTATTGTAAAATGGCGTCACCTGCCACGTCACAGGCTTGCCGGAAGATGGCAAATCAGAACCACTCACTGTTGTGGTGAAAAAATCTCCCTCTGAGGTAGGACCAGGGTCTGAATTGGGAACATTCCCTTCATTTGCCTGGCTACTCGAAGACCAGGAAGTGGGGATGGGCTGGGAAGTACTTCCGGTGGAAAGGACATAATGGGAGCCCAGTTCGGTTTGGTGTGAACTATTCTGCCACCATTTGGCATCCGTGTCTCCTTGTCCAGGGGCTGTGGTTGGACTGGGGCTGCTGACAGCCCCAGTGCTGGTGCTCATAGACTCAGGCACCGTGGATGTGCTCAGCATTCTGGGACTGGATGGAGTTGGAGGGATGGGCTGCGGGGGGTCTGGCTCAGATGTTGGGAGATTTCGCCCACTGGGAATTGGGTCTTTGTGGGGTTTCAGAACTCTTCGACTTGACGGGCACTGCTGGAGGCCACAAAGAGCTCGGCTGTTGGGCTTCCTTGTCACATCGCAAGGCTCGTCATGGTTCTTGGCACACGTGACACTGCGGATCCGCACCCCCCCGCCGCAGGAGACAGAACACTGGAAAAGAGAGAAGGCTGTCAGATTAGTGGGAAAGATGCACCGGTTCTCAGGCTCAGGTTTACTGTGGGTGAGAACAGCCCTGATGAAACAGAGTTGTGCGACCCGACCGTTTTCTTCCACTTTTACATTTGGTCTCTGAGCTCCTTTAGTTCTCCACGGAAATATGTGTCTCCTAGAGACCAGGTGGGGTTTGGGACCAACCTTTTACTCTTCACAAACTAAACATACAAACGTGACAGAGTAAAACTGAAGTCTGCCAGGACTCTGAGGCAGGACCGTTAATTCACAGGGAGTGCGATGAAACGTGCGAGTCGCCGCTCTTTCTTTTTTTTTTTTTTAATTTATGTATTTGAGAGGGAGAGAGGTAAGCAGGAGAAGAAGACTCCCTGCTGAGCAGGGAGCCCGATGGGGGATTCGATCCTGGGACTCCAGGATCATGACCTGAGCTGAAGGCAGTTGCTTAACCAACTGAACCACCCAGGCGTCCCTCACCCGCTCTTTTTAAGAGATGGTAAAATTATCTTTCCTTGGGTTGTGATGCTGTTAAATTAACATAAGCTGTTTACATATTTCCTGGAATCTATTAACAAACCTTCCCCTTTTATTAAGAAAACACCCAATGTAACTAAGAGAGGCACACAGGCTACATTTCCACTTGACTGTCATGTGGAATCAGAGTAAGAGGTAGACAACTATCACACTCACACATTCACACAACATGTACACAGATCCAGGACTTCTGCTGTGAGGGTAATCGAAGTAGAGAGAGAGCCTTTCTGAAGAGTGACTCCCATGGCATGGTGCCAACGTGAGGGGCCATGGCTGGTACCTCCACCCCGTGTCCCCTCCACATTCTGTAGGGCACACCAAGACACATGCAAGTGGAGAAACTTTGGAGGAATCCTAACAGGATAGTCTTTCCTCAGGGCTCATGGTAAAGAATCTTTATTTCCTCAGTCTTAGCCGCCATAAACCACACGTACTTGCTACATCACACAAAATTTCTAGATGTTTGGAATAATCTCTACTTTCACCAGATGTTTGCCTTTTCTTTCCAACTTTAAGTCGGCCACCAAATATACTGCCCTTGAATATGAACCACCCAGGGGCCTTCATGGGCTGTTTCACATGTGTCCGTCTTATATTCCTGACCTCAAAGTAGGTTTTTTTTAAAGCATGGGGACTGCATGATGCTTGGCAGATTTCAGCAGGTTCACAGCCACGATGCCGTGCGATACTGACGACCGCCCTATGAGATTTTCAAGGCAGGAATTGGGATTCCACATTCCACAGGAGAAGAACCTGAGACTCAGGGACTTGCTTGAAAGGTTGCCAGTCAGTGGCAGAGTAAGAATCAGATCTGTTTCAAAGCCTCCATGAAGTCTAGTGCAGCACACCAGACAGGTAGCCATCTACTGATTTCATCTTTGAATACAAACTCGATTTCTGAAAAGCTACCCAAAGGCAGGAACTGTTTCTCATTCAGAACTGAATTCCAGATATGTTCTTGGGACACATCAATCACTTAAAACACGTTAAGTGACTATTTCCCCCGGGGGGGTGGGGAATCAGGAATGGGAAAATTCTTCTGTGAGCTCAGGCATTTTTTAGCCTAAATTTCTTGCCTTCTCAAGTCCTATTTTCCGTTTCCTCTTTGTGGGAAAATAATATAGATACACAGAAATCCCCTTTATTTTGTTCCAGTCAAGCACCATTTCCCCCCGATGTCTGCTAGCTCTGTGTGCAATCAGCTCCTTTGAAAAGCAGGACGTGCTCGTCAGCACAGGAGACCGGGCAGCCGAGATCGTGCTCAGCTGAGGATTTGGGGCTCACCCCACTGCAGAGCCTGGCAAGGGCAGTCCGGGGCCAGGTACTTTCCTGGTTTACTACAGTATTTCTACCTTCTTCTGTGCAAAAGTGCTTTAAAGCTCTGTCTGCTTTGACCTCCTCACGGCTTCTCCATTTGTTACATTCTAATCCAAACCCCTTGAATTTTCAAATCTCCACCTTGGAAAATGATCTGGCCAATTGAACACTTTTCACGTGGCTCTGAACACATTTCTGCGCTGCTTGCCTTTGGCAGGCTGGGTTTCGAGAGCTGATCCCTGAGAGAGGTCCCAGACGGTGCCAACGGTCTTCAAGCGGCAGGTGTACCTCCCTTTGGATATTTTCTTTCCAAGAAACGTCAGAGTAGACAGCTACGTGACGGGAAGCTCTCTGGATTTTCTTTTCTTTCTCTTCATTCCTTTATTTATTTATTTATTTATTTTGGTTTGTCTTGCTCGAAATGCTTATAAAGCACAGAGACACACATCTGTCCGTGGGAAGCTAAGAGGTGAGCCGCTGCCTGGGTGAAGTAATTGCCAACTTGTATCTAGAAGATACTGTGGCTACCCACAGATCTCACTGATTTATTGCTAGATTTTTTGAGATTTAGATTTCCTAGGGTTAACAGATGGACAGATACATATTTTTTAGAATTTATAAATTACAAGTATTAAATAACGTTATTTCCTACTGTGTAAATTTGCTCAATGTAAAAGAATAAAACAGGAGTGCATAAAAGCTAACTGGTTGTTTAGTTCAAATACATTAAGTTTTTTTAAAACTGAAGATTATTCTAGAACAGAGATCCAAAGTGGCAGCCTCAGGACCAAATTGGACCCACAGACATTCATTCTTCGGCCTGTTCAATCTTTTTTGTCTCTTTCTTTCTTTTTTTTTAAAAACGGGGGCAGGGAGAGGTGGCGGAGGAAGGAGAGAGAGAATTCCAAGTAGGCTCCATGCCCAGCACGGAGCCTGATGCGGGACTCGACCTCACGACCCTGAGATCATGATCTGAGCCAAAATCAAGAGTTGGACGCTTCAGCGACTGCACCACCCAGGCACCCTGGCTTGCTCAATCTTAAGCAAACAGATAAAATACAAACACTGAATTAGTAGCCAACACCTAAAAATTAGCAGATCGCATATTAAAATTCCAGATTTTTAGCTTCTCTCAACAAAGCAGACGGTCTCCAACTCCAGGCAGCTTTTCCAGATGGCAACTCACGATGTCCTTCACGGAGCCTGGGGTCTGGGAGCAGTTCTTATGTTCCCGGGCACACCTACCTTTTGTCCCCACCCGCTTTCCTCACCCACAGACCCAGAGGCTTCCAGGTAGCCCAGGGACGCCACTCTTTAGGCCTGGGGCATATCGTGCCCAGCAGGACAGTGTTAACTGTCTACCAAGTATAGTGGCCTAAAAAGGAAGTTGCCTTTTCTCATAGTCACGTGGCAACGCGCAGCACTGTTTTGTACTCATCCCCATGCTCCTTCCAAGACATCTTCCAGCTCTGATTATCTCCATGGGAGCTGTCAAGCCCCCTGCGTGAGATAAACACTGGGCACGCCGCCGCCCCGCAGAGCTCATCTCTCATCTTGACTGGTGGTTTCGGGACTCTCAAAGCCAGTATCTGCTGTGATGACCTCGTGTCCTAACCTTATAATTTTGAACTGTGCACGGGGCCAGTGGCTCATCAGTCTGTTACTGTCCTCCCTGGGGGTCATTGTGCTCTCACCTGTCACCTGTGGGGAGCCCGCTGAGATAGAGGTCTGCTGCTTAAATGAGTCAAGCCACCCACCTAAGGCGCCCTATTGGGGAGGGGAGCTCACAAAAGTCTGGGAGCTGCGGTGCTAAGAGTTTATTCAAAAACACAGTCGGGGCTCATCACAGAGTTCCAGCTAAAGGGACGAGGAGAGAACTCGCTAGTGCTTTGGCATAAAGACATTTATTGTACAGTCTCGGGAATTTATAAATGAATGATTAGATCTCATGCTAAAATCAGCTTTGAAAGTAAGCTGAAAAACATAGGTGGCTGTTATGGGTTGAACTGTGTTCCCCCCAAAAAGATATACTGGACTTCTTACCCCTGCCTAGCCCCTCCCCCAATACCTCAGAATGAGACTTATGTGGAGATGGTGCCTTTACAGAGGTAATCAAGTTAAAATGAGGTCCCCAGGTGGGTCCTAATCCAATAGGACCACTGGGGAAATTCAGATACGGAGACAAATAAATAGGGGCAAAACCACTGAAGATGAAAGCAGAGATCAGGATGTCAACATCTATAAGCCAAGGAAACCAAAGGCCACCAGAAGCTAGAAGGCATGGAACAGATTGTCCCTCACAGCCTTGAGAAGGAACCAACTCGGCCAGTACCTCAATCTTGGACTTCTGGCCTCCAGAGCTGTGAGACAATAAGTTTCTGTTGTCTAAACCACCCCATTTGTGGTTCTCTGTCATGATAGCCCGAGCAAACTAATATGATACCCTAATTTTAAAAAATATCAGACAGGAAGAAGAGAATCAGCATGGTCCCCAACTGGTTTTCTGTGAGTAGTTTAGTCAAAAGAGGTTGCCTGCTGAAATCTGAGAACTGAGATGCTGGCACTTCCAGACATCCCTGCCACAAGAGGAGGTGGTCAAGGCTCCAATATCAGGCATCCAACACCACAGAAGTGCCTTGGACCTTAATTCAAACTGGGAAGTACCACAGGTAAGCGACTTATAGACATCTCCTCGCCTTCCTGTTCTGTTGTCCTTCGGTCTGCAGGCATTTCTGTGAATCGCCACCCACGGGTATTAATACCTATGGGAGTATTTAATATTAATACCAGTAAGTATCCAGGAAGTATCTGCCATTAATATGTAATTCAATATTGACTTATGATTTTGCTGGGTCCTTTATATTTATACATACATTTGCCTCTTTGTTACGTGTCAAACATTTGTAGACCCTAGACCCAAGTCTTGTACTTTCACTGCTCCATATAGAAAATGGCCCTGAGCTTGAGGCGAGGGTCTAGATGAAAATGCAGAGGGGCAGAGACCAAATCTCTCAGGGTATCTGAGTGCCAGCGACTGAATAAGGCTTGCAAAATCAGGGTAGTGTAGAAGACAGACACTTACTTGTCTTCTTAGCTTGAGAAGGAAGTTACCGTTTAGCTAACACTCACTATTTGCAGACACCACGCAAAGAGCTTCTGTGGATTATCTCCAAGCCTCACATTAACCCTGTCTTTATAAATGAGAAAAGGCTTGGGGGGTATGGTTAACACTATCTCAGGCCCCACTGTTTGGGATTGCCAGGGCTAGAAAACTAAGGAAAATTCTCTCCCATTAAATCTATTTGCCAAACTACCAGGACTAACAGGGGAATTCACAACAATATCAACCTTACAGAGTTATCTTCAGTGTTAGATGAGACGAACCATATAATGTGAAAAGCACTCAAAAAATGATAGATGATGTTGTTATTCCTACCTATCTACTCTGCTAGGAAATGAGTGTGTCTACAGCTTGCTATGTCCCAGGCACTGGTCTAATAAGACGTTTGGAACTATTAACTCACTCCCCATAGCTTCTCTTAAGTCTAAGTACTACTGTTAGTCCTGTCTCATGGGTGGAGAAAACAAGCCACAGAAAACTAAAAAGAACCACATAGAAATAAAGTCACACATCTAGTTAAGTGGCAGAGCCAGGATTTGAACCCAGGGACCCATTCCCTGAAACCACGCATGCCCTTTACCCCCAGACAAGGCATGTCACTGAAGCGGTATACCTAATAAAAAATGGGGGCCTCAGAAATTCTGATACTCTCTTTACAACAGATTGAGGCCCCTTCTTTACCCTCCAAGCCTAGAAAGTAGGCTGGGTGAAAACAGGGCAAGATTCTTTGTGAAATCCGAGATTGGGGGTAGGAGAGAGGGAGGGGCTGGTCAGAGTGGCAGAAAGGCCCCCAGCTCCCACTAAGTCCTAGCTCTGGGTCAGGAATGAGTGTGGAGCCTGGGTCAGGGATGAGTGTGGAGCCTGGCACAGCTGAGCTCACCCTTCTCCCATTGCCTGGCTTGGCAGAGGTGTCCTGGCAGGGAAGGGAAGTCGGCCTGGGGAGGAAGACTCTGCACGAGCCTCATAGTTCTTAGATCTTTTAGCCCAGTTACCTCCTCTCTTCCAATACCCAGAGTGACCCAGACAGCACAGTGCAGACCAAATCATGAAGTATCACTTGGCGCGCTATACCCTACATTAATTAATGCCAATCTCAAGACAAGATCCGGACCATAAATACTATGATAGTAAGAAGACAGCCCTGCATCATCTCTCTCAAAAATGTATCTGCGGGGCGCCTGGGTGGCTCAGGGGGTTAAAGCCTCTGCCTTCAGCTTAGGTCATGATCGCAGGGTTCTGGGATCAAGCCCCACCTCGGGCTCTCTAATCAGCAGGGAGCCTGCTTCTTCCTCTCTCTCTGCCTGCCTCTCTACCTACTTGTGATCTCTGTCAAATAAATCGATAAAATCTTAAAAAAGAAAAAAAGAAAATGTATCTGGCCCTAGTTAGAATGGGAAAGACATTTCCTCCTAGTCCAGGAATGCTCATTAGAGGGCTCAGATGGACAGACATTAACGAGATAGCAGAGGGAAGAAAGGGAGACCCACTGGATGAATATTTCGATGTTGATTGAACTAAAAACACCTCTCATGACAGCATTCCGGGGCTCAGCCTTTCGGCTTAACTCCATCCAGTGAAGCCAGAAACTGAACCCCATGTCGGCTCATGGTACGCTACGCAACGGCCTGGATTTGGGACCACAGACCCAAGGACTTATCACATCCTGCCAACTTTGGGGTCCCTTGTTCTCCAGTGAAGTCAGGTCACTTTGTTCCCCATACACATGAACACAATAAGAAGAATTCCTCAGCCAAAGACGTAACTGTAGTCCTTTAAAAAAGCACGAAGGATCTGGCAGTTAGTAAAGTCTCCTTGACAAGAATTATGGACCATTCAGAAGAAGCCCAGACATTCCTGGTCAACAGATGTAACGGACCAGTCCCGATAGCTCATCCAGGCTGATTTTGACAACACTGGAATTTACAGCAGTCCAGGCTGGCAGGGGCCTCACAGGCCAGGCCAGGCATAGGCTCTCATGGTCCTCTCCCAGGATCAGCCCCGTTGCTGATATGTGCACAGATTCATCGTACACTCTTAGTTTGCGGGTATGTTTTCTTTGCATTTATTCATCTCTCTTTCTCTTCTTCCTTTTTTTCTTTCATTCGTTCCTTTTTTGGTCCCACCTGTCCCATTTGGCAGAGAGTTCTTATAACGCAAGAACCATACTAGCCATTTTCTTTTTCTTTTCACCTCGATGCCCACGAGAGTATTCTGCAGCAGATTTAGAAGCTAAATAAACCCAAACTGTGACTGTGAGCTAATGAAATAAAGTTCTGGAAATAAGGTCATCACAGCGGCTGTATGCATATGAGTGTTTTCTGCTCTCAAACATCTTCAGAAATCACACCTTTGCTCATACGAACATTCAGATTCTTCTTCACAGAATACTTCAGAGTACCTTTATTAGTATAGAGAGTACTTCCTGCATTCTCCTGAATCAAGTATTTCCTATTTATTTGACGGTGAGTTCTAAGAGGAGTTCCTGTGACGTTCTGGTCAGTGACTGCATTATTACCAAAAGGGACGGGGCTTTCCAAGGGAGCTCAGAAGTAGTCAGCAACCACCCATAAAGTCTGGACTGTTACTTTAAAAAATCATGTGTTTTTGTCATTCCTGAGGTCACTGAACTGCAGTGTGCATAGGGAAACAAAGCAAGGCCCTGGAGACTCCAGGACCTCTGGAGAAAAAAGGTCTCCGCTTCTACTCCAGACTCTGGGAGCACCAGGCATGACAGGACCAGGTTCCATGGTGACCTAAAGAAAAATGAAACCTGGGAGCTTTTTGTGACTTTCTAGCCCACTGATTTCTAAGTATACTTAGAGGATTTGATCAGATTAATTTTGGCAAAATGGAACAACACTGATTTGGAATTTATGTGGCAAATCACAGTACATGCTCTAAACCTCATGCCTTGCCTTGCCCCATGCCGAACAGACAGACGATTTGAGGGGCTTCTTCAAGTCTGTGGTACACCGCCTATCCCTCTATAATTAGAGCAACACTCCGGTTTTAACTATCACAGTTTCAGGGAAACAGAAATGTAAGCGTTTAGCAAACTAGCTCTTGGGGTGGGTGGGAGAGTCCCGATGTGCAACCAGTGGCTTAACAATGGAACTGCAAAAACCCTGACATTGTGCCAGTTAGCTGTTGCGGGCTTGTGCAAATGGGATCCAGCTCACCCCTGGCAGGTATCCGACTCCTGGACGAGAGAGAAGCAAATCCCGTAAGAAGATAAAATAAACCAGATCAGATACAAGGCCCCAGGGAAACACAGCGAACAGGCCAGAGGTGGCGGACACCGGCCACTGCGCAAGTTTCTCTAGAGCTGCTCTGGACTGGTTAATGAAGAGGCAGGGGGTGATGACACGCACCTCACTCCAGTTGCCTACTGTCCAGTCTGATGGACACAAGATGTCTCTGTTGCAGGAAATGAGGGTCTTGGGCTTCAGAAGGTGCTGGCAGTCTTTAGCGGGGAGAGCCTGCTCATCAGAGCCCGTGGTCTGGACACACAGCACTGTCCGCTTCTTCTCTCCGTGGGGCCCACAGGTGGCTGAGCATGCTTCCCACTCCCCGGCCCACCACCTGCAGACACACAAGGACACCAAAAGCATTTAGACATATTCATATTCAGTCCAGCCTCTGGAAAGAGGAAGTGGGAGCGGAAGTGTAGGTCACAGAGCTGGCGTGGGGGGAGGGGGTGTCCTTGGAGACATTCCAGCCAGCTAGAGGAGGAGACAGGGCTGCAGCTGGTTCATCCAATCACAGCTCGAGTCCAGCAGAGCCCCTTGCAGGAGGAGATGCTACCTAAGGATGTCTCTAAATGGGGGGGGGGGGGGGAAGCCCTCTTCTTTTGCAGTCAAAAACACTGAGGTCCAGTTTTCTATAGTAACACGTCAAGCAAGTTTAAGCCTTACTTTCTTCATCTGTCAAATGGGTACAACAATACAGAGTTTCTATGAGTGCTGCAGACGAAACAAAATACCAGACTTATACATAGTGCACAGTACAGAGCCTGACACATAACAGAACCTGATCACCTGTAATTTACATGTTGTTATTTTGACGGTTGCTAGCGAGTAAAAGAATCACATAGAATTTAGGTCCCCTAGCTCTTCACTGAATGTTTTTCTGTTCTGCTGCGAAGCCGGTACTGAAACAATCAGTGGTTTTCAGTTACTCAGGAGACGGTCAGTCAGAGGCACGGCCTTCATTCTCCCCATCGCCTTCAGTGTACCTACGACTAGTTTCACCGGTCCCTTTGATAAGAAAGCAAGAGAAAAAGAAGAAACAAAATAATTTCTTACTTGTCAGCCATTCTTGACAAGTCAAAGTGCTGACACGGTTTGCTAAGTGAATACTCTGGATTCATTGTGGACAAACAGGAACGTGAGCTCTTTCTCTACCCCCTTATCCTGGATGACGCACTCCCGATTCTAAGAGGCAGACCGTGTGGCTACTAGAAAGTGGCAGAGAGCCCTCTCTGTTTCCGCTTCTCCATCACCGTGTAAATCTTCGCCAGCACAGAAGAGAGAACAAGTGTACTGATCCACTGTGGTCTGGGTTCACTGCTGTTGCAACATACGGCCCACTTCTTTGGCTCTCTGTGCGGTAATAAAATGGAATGCTTCTGTTTTTCATGAAACAATAGGATAGCTCATAAAGTCATTCATTCCTGAATTTGGGGAGGACTTCTGTCCTTGAGATAGTATGGAATTTTGGAGGAGACAAAAGTAAGTACTGGATTTGTCTGGGTAAAACTTGTTTTGAGTTTCACATTTTTAATCTCAGGTTAAAAGTATTTTTTAAAAAAGTTATTCCTTGATTCTGTTATATTCTTCTTAAGTTATTTTTAAGTTGTAAAGATTACTTATTTATTCTTCAGTGTTGAACATCTATAATTAAGTAATTAAGATGAGTTGCTCATTTACTTAGTAAGTAATAACAACACATATGGTTACTCCCTTAGGCCCTGGTGTTTATCATCTGGCTATCTTGTGTGGGTAAAAAGATGATTTTGGAACTACATGATGTGAGAGCAACAGAACGCCCACTTCAGTAATTATGAATCTAATCACTTTGCTCTACTGCTGACATGTCTGGGGGAAGCCAGACACGTTACTGAATATAACATGTCATTCTGGAGGGCTTTAATAATATGAGTGGACCAAAAAAGCATAATTTATCAAATTACTTGCTATCAGGCTTCCAGCTCTGTCATCACAAAGTGATAATGAACCTCCTTATTTTCTTATTCTAGAATTTCTTCCACAGTCTCCTGGGCTGTGTTTGTCACTAGTTTAAATTGAAAACAGACCCCCCCCCCCCCCGCGCCCAATTTAAATATCAGCAAGGTCTTCCAAGCCCAGGGCTCAGGAACTACTGTCGAGTTGTTTCCTGTCATCCATCTCATTTTCTGATGTCTGCCATAATGCCAGATTTCTAGGAGATGTATAACAGAATACTGTTTTTATATTTATAGGACACATGACAGAAGGCTGTTAAAATGCCCTGAGGGATTGGGGAGAAGTGCAACGTACTGCAAAGAACTCAGCAGGACAAAAGCCCAGCCCATTCACTCACCCCAACAAGACAACTGCTCTGGCTTAGTTAGCACAGGATTAGCAACAACCTTCCTGGATCTGTTCTGGTTTTGCTATTGATCTTTATCTTACCAAATGCTGATGACACTCCCCACACAACTGGGTAACTGATCTTATACTGGTTTGCACTGTTCTTGAGACCCCCTATGGGGGCCAGTCTCAACTCCCAATGACAACATACGAGTCCTGTGGGGGCACGTGAGTGGCTCAGTCAGTTAAGCAGTTGATTTCAGCTCAGGTCATGATCTAGAGGTCCTGGGATGGAGCCCCATGTCTGGCTCAGCGGGGAGTCTGCTTCTCCCTCTGCCACGGCCTCTCCCCACCACCCCACCCCCCATCGTGCTCTCTTTCTCAAATAAGTAAATAAAATCTTAAAAAAAAAAAAAAAGTCCTACAGACTGCAGACTGCGGATCTATCAACAACTGTCACCATAACAACACAGTGAGAGGCTTTAAGAAGGAAAAAATGCTACCAGTTGACAATGATTTAAAAAGATTTGTTCAATTGCTTAGGCTACCCTCTCCGTAAGTATAATCTTCAAGTTGTTTGCAGGAAATTGTTTCCAATATAAGAGCAGAAGTCGGGGAGCAGAATGGGCTGTCTTCATCCCCTGAAGCTCCACAATGCGGAATGGCAGAAACCGCAGTTTCGAAACTGACACTCAGCCTGACGAGAGCATCTGGGCACCGGAAGGCACACCTGTGCTGGCCGGGACTGTCCCTCGCCCACCTGCCGCCATGGCCACAGTCCTTCCTTTCTGACTGCCAGGGCTTCAGTACTGATGGTGGGAGAGGCTGCTGAGTCAGGGGTCCATTTGAGAATTTTGCTCCGAATCAACAAGCTGCATCCATCCCTCGCTTAGGCAGCCTTCCCGGGGTAAATGTATCACTTGCCTTGTTCCTACAATGCTGCTTTTAGAACGAAGAGATGAAGACATGTCTACTAACTACAAAGCCCCGAGGAGGGCAAGGACCACGGGGACAGTGGCCAGGAGGCACAGCTTTGGATGAGGAATCCTCAGGCCTGGCTGCTGGTCCCTCCATGACAACAGCTTGCCTCGCCCATGAATGTGCATCTGATTGCCTGCCTGGCTGCAAGCTTCCTCAGGAAGCAACCTAGGTGTGCCAGTCCATAAATTCCTTGGCCATGTCTTCCAGGAAGCCTCTATGCAATGGTTTTCCCAGCTCTGCAAAGTCTATCGCTGGGTGGGGGCATCTCTCCTCTTCAGCTGCCTGCATTAGTTTCCTAGGACTGCCACGACAAATTACCATAAAACTGGGGGCTTAAAACGAAAATCTGGTTTCCCACAGTTCTAGAAGCCAAATCTGGTTTCTTAGAGTCCTAAAGTCAGCGGGATAAAATCCAGTTGCTAGTGGGGCTACGCTGCCCCCCGCCCCAGGCTCTACAGAAGATCTGTTCTTTGCCTCTTTCAGTTTGTGGGGCTGCCGGTGGTCCTCAGCTTGGGGACCATCCCGTCAGTGTCTAAGGCTAGTGTCTTCAAATCTATCTGTTCTCTCTTCTTATCACCGTGTGTGCGCCGTGCGTGCGCGTGCGTGCGTGCGTGCGTATGTGTGTGTGTGTGAAATTTCCCTCTGCCTCTTTCTTCTAAGGACCCTTGCAATGACATTTGGGGCCAAGGGGGTAATTGCTGATAACATCCCCATTTCAAGACCCTTTAATTTAACAACATCTGTGAAGACCCTTCTTTGGAATGAGGTCACATTTGCAGGCTGCGGAGACCCAGAAGGAGACGTCCCTCCAGCCTGTCCCATGACCGCACTGAGGGTCAGCTTCCAGTCCACAGAGCTCAGCGGCCATCATGTAAGAATTCCTTCATTAAGGCTCCTCTTCCGTGTTCATGGGCTTCCCCCTCAGCTCAGCTCCTCCCCAAGAGTCCTTCAGCCTCTGGACTCTTGCTCCAACCTCCTTCTCCCTCTCGCACCGGTACCCCTTACTGTAAAGTTACCTCCAACTAGAAATTCTTACAGCTGGAGTGTGGACACAGCTAAGATAATCCCCCTTATGGAAGGTGAATTCTGAAAAGAGTGAAGTCAAGTTTTCAGCCACAGGGGAATAAGAAAATGTCAGCAACAGATTGATGTCTGTTCTAAAACCAGAGCTGATATCAGAATCTTCTTTGACTGTGTCGCTTTTACGTACATAGCCCACGTCCCTGGAGCTCTACCTTGGCCTCAGCAGGTTAGTGTCGGCATCAAGAACTTCCCACCATACCTGGCACAGAGCTTGCTTTAATTCAGACACAGCCTGGGTGGGGGAGAGGGACGTGCCTGTCTTCGAACTTCTGCTGTCTACTAGTTGCATGGTACTGAGTGAGGGAAAGAAAATTTCTTGCTCTGTGAAACTGACATAATAATAATTATTTTTCTGAGTAATTGAGAACAATAAAGAGAAGATAGAAGGTTATCTTTAAAACATCATCAGAAGTGAAGGCGGTGCTGAAAAACCCCACTGTTTCCACAGTGTCTTGGTGGCCCATTCGGTACGCGTCTGACTCTCGATTTGGGCTCAGGTCATGATCTCAGGTTCATGAGATCAAGCCTTGCATTGGGCTTTGGGCTGGGCCACGAGCCTGCTTAAGATTCTCTCTCTCTTTCTCCCTCTTTCTGCCCCTCTACTGCTCTCTCTTTAAAAGAAACAAAACCCCAAAAGCCACTGTTTTTTTCTACTCTATTTTCACATCACTTCTGTTTCAACTACTGTATGGGTTTTGCACACCAAGCAATTCTGACCCTCACTGTCTGGGGTTAGCGCTGCCCGGGCAGGTCAAGGGCTCAGCGTCATGACGCTGCTTTCATCCCCCGCTCTTCTGGTCCAGGAGGTCACCTGTGACCTGTGCTTCTCACCAGCTGGTTACAAATCAGGGGTTCCCACAATCCCTGCCAAGGGCTTGATAATTTGCTAGAGGGCTCACGGAACTCAAGAAAACCTTTTACTTACTAGAAAACTGGTTTATTATAAAAGGATACAACTCAGGACCAGCCAGATGGAAGAGACGCAGAGGGCAGGGTCCAAGAAGAAAACTGGCAGAGCTTCTAGACCCTCTTAAGGGCATAGTGCCACCCCCAGCACCCTATGTATCTGGCCAGCAGGATGCTGTCCATTCCTCTCCAGTTAGGGCTTGTTTATGTTTTCTTTTTCTTTTCTTTTTTTTTAATGGAGGCTTTACTGCACAGGCATGTTGGATGAAATCATTGGCCATTAGTGATTAACTCAACCTCCAGCCCCTGGACATCCCCGGAGGTGGGGGGCAGGGATCTGCCAAGTTCAAACCCTCTAGTCACAGGTTCCCCAGGTGGCCAGCTCTCTCACCCTGAGGCTGTGTGGTCGGGAGGAGGTGGGTGGGGAGTGGGGGCAGCCACCTGGGCACTTGGTTCACATACAACAAGACACAGCACTTGGGGGTTCCAAAGGTTTTAAGAGCTCTGTGAGGAACCAGGGACAGAGATGGAATATCCAGCCTTCACCGACTCACAGTGTCTCAGCACTCAGTAAATGGTAATGGTTACATGCCTATAATCACCACTGTGCCCCTCGTGGGAAATAAGAGAAGCTTAATAAATACTTGCTGGCAACAGTCAGGCCGAGGGAGACTATATAATACGATAAAAATGAGAACCTGAAAGCCAGGGACAAAATTAGAGTCTGGAAAGAAACAGCAGTGGCTTTAAGAGGGTATCTGACCTGTCAGAGAGAGGGTTTTGAAAAGGGAGGTGAGGATCCCAGGCATGTGCGTCCCAGGAGCACAAGAGGAATTTACTGGTAAAGCGTCGTTAACCTTGAGGGAGCTGGAGTGTGAGGCAGCCTGCAAGCCCCACAGAGCAG
The DNA here is from genome assembly GCF_964662115.1 of Mustela nivalis. NCBI lineage: Eukaryota > Metazoa > Chordata > Mammalia > Carnivora > Mustelidae > Mustela > Mustela nivalis. Next base: position 154,186,950 of record NC_139022.1, on the reverse strand, counting down.
CAGGCTAGCCACCTTCCGGGATTCCGGATCTAGAACCAATATGGCGCAGAAAGTGCACAGCTCTAGAATGCTAGGTCTCCACCAAGGGTGCTTCTGTCCTCTACAAGACACTTGGCAATGTCGGAACATATCACTGGTCGTGACAACCCAGAGGAAGGGGGGTGGTAGTTGTTACTAACATCTAAGCAGATACAGGCCAGGGGTACAGCTGAACGCCCTCCCACGCACAGGACAGCCCCCCAACCAAGACTTACCGGCTCCGGATGTCCACAGTGCGGACGTCGGGAAAGCCTGCCCGGGAAGGCCACTCTTGCAGGCTGCCTTCCGTGCAGATGGGCATGTGATCTGACAGGGGACACCGTCCCGGCCCTGCATGGTGCTCTTGGGAAAGCTACACTGTTAGCTCAAGAACTTTTGGGGGACGCACATAGTATTCTCTTCAACAACGCTATGAGACCAAATAAGCAGACACAGAGCAGACCAGCTTTGTAAGGAATCTTGCTCGATGGGGAGACGTTCTCACTCACAGCTTGCCTAGGGCTCCAACAGCAAAGCCACAGGAGCCTGAAGAGTTTTCCTATATTCTAACCACAGAGCCTCACAAGCCTTTACTATTAAATCAGATATCATCCTTTGTTTTTTGGGTTTTTGTTTTTGTTTTAGAGAGAGGGAAAGCACAAGCAGGGCGGGACAGAGGGAGAAAGAGAATCTTCAGCAGGCTCCATACCCACTGCAGAGCTGAACTTGGGGCTCGATCTCACCGCTCTGAGATCATGACCTGAGCCAGGCGCTCAACCAACTGAGCCACCCGGATGCCCCAATCAGACATCATTCTAGGCAGACACACAGAGTCCTAATTCTTCTCAGTGCTTACCTGGGTGGACAATCCTTTTCATAGCACTTCTTCTGTCTCCCATTGGGCTGGGTTTCTGGGTCACAAAATGTAGCTTTCACCATCCCGTGGCCCTTCTTTACACAATGGGCAGTCTGGCGGCGAACACCTGGGGGTCGGGCAGAAGGGTTCACACATATTAAATCCTGAGCCCACGTGCTTAGGGTCACGTGAAGTCCCCCGGTCATGTCAAGTGATCATGCTTATGGCTAATGGGAAAGTTGTCTGTAAGGTGTCTGGTTTTTAAAGTGTGCATGCGGAACGGGGTCTCTTACCCACCCACACGGCAGCTAGCCATGGGTGGAAGAAGTGGTGCTTGAGAAGAACTATAGGTAATATAGGTAGATTGATACATAATCTAATATATAGATTATAACCTAGCTGTGGAGAACAAGTGCATATATGCCAAATAAAATACAAAGTGAGATTTAAATAATGAAAGCAGATATTATCACCAGGTGTTTGAACACGATTGCTCCTAGTGTAATAAAGGAATGGAGAAGGTAGGAGCTTCTTTTGGAGAGAGGGGCAACCTTTCAACTACTCAGGCTTTCTCAGCTGATAAGACTGTGTTACGTTTCTTTCATCATATAAATAAAATGCTGGAAGGGACATGTAAAAGGAACTCTCATGGCACACGGAAGAAGTCTCCGGAAAGACACGAGCACCTGTAGAGATGTCTTAGACAACGTGAGCGGAATGCAGGCTGATGTGGTTGAAACCGGAGACGTTGGTGGGTACCCGCCATGGTAGAGCAGAGAAGAGAGAGACTTAGATTCTTAGGAATTAACATGAAAACTTTGGGTAGTTTGGCAAACTCTGAATGTCAAAACCTAAAATGAAAATGTCAGGTGACTCTCAGAGGTTGGAAACGTCGCCCCAAAAGGCTTGTTTCTGCCCATGAGTAGCAAAGATAACTATCCTTGTTCAATGCTGCTGACTCCAGAAGTAGCAGAAGGGTACAATTTATTATGTAAAATCCCTCTTGCTATGTTAACAGTATCCCATGGGACAGTGTGCTGGACCAGCAGCGAGCTGCACAGATGAACTGGCCAGGCAGATGATCGTCACGTGCAGAGGGCAAAGTTAATCGTGGTGTGTCAGTTTCTCCTTGGAATTAATGGTGTATATTACTATATATTACTTGTAATTTATCTGATAAATACTATGTATTTATGTATATGATAAACTATATAAACCTCATTCCACGGCATATGCTTAAATCCACCTCAATAAACATCTCTATTATTTTCATGACATCCTGAATATTAAAAAAATCTTGCAGGTACTGTTAGAAATCAATATCTTCACTGGGTTGACCCTACCTGACAATTATAGCAGATGAAGCCAGATGGACTAGTAGCAAAATGAATGCTATATTTAAATCGTCAAGGAAGCATCAGACTCTGATTTTCCGAAGAAGTGAGCTGTCTTCTCAGCATCACTGTATGGTCACACATCAGGGTCAGAGTGGAATGTGTGTCCCTATTTGTGATTCTCATGCCTTTTTTTTTTTTAAGATTTTATTTATTTATTTGACAGAGTGTGAGATAGTATAAGCAGGGGGAGCTGCAGAGAGAGAGGGAGAAGCTGACTTCCCACTGAGCAGGGAGCCTGATGAAGGGCTCCATCCCAGGACCCTGGGATCATGACCTGAGCCAAAGGCAGCGGCTTAATCGACTGAGCCACCCAGGTGTCCTGTGATTCTCATGCTTTTCAGGGATATGCACACCTGTCTCAAATGTACATGGATATTTTGAGCTTTCATGATATTGAGGAAAGGTGGTCATTATACCATTACAAAAATGTTTATAACTGCAAAACAGTGGAACATATAAATACGTGCGTATTTGCACAATGGGACATTTTGCAGCTATTCAAGCAAATGTACTAGAGCCACTTTCATTAGTGTGGATTTAATCTCAAAAGCACAGTACTGAAAAAAACCAGCAAGACAATGACTGATACATAGAGTATGATATTATTTATAGAAAATGGAAATGCCTGAGAAACAATATTTTTTAACGTATATGGCTATTCACGTGTATAATAAAAGTATTTAACAACATGTGTGAAAATAATATGTACTGGTTTCATGACCCTAGTTAGCTCTGGGGGAAGAGGAAAGCTAGTGGAGTCGGGGAAGTTGGTCTTCACGTATACCTGTGCAATTTCTATTCTTTAAACAGGAAGACTGAAATAAGCACGAGTAATAGTAAGAGCTGAGAAAGTTGAGTGGCTGGTATGCAGGAACTTACCCAGGACACTCGTCATGCTTCCCAGCAACAAAGTGTAAAGCTAAAATAATACAATAACAATACAAACAAAACAAAACAAAGTGATTGCTACTACCTGTTTGTAACTCTTTTGCTAGGGGAATCAATATGGTAGTAAGTTTCTTCATATTACCATAATATTTACACTCTTTGAACCTAGACATTTCAATGGCAGATTAACACTGATGAAATTATTCTTTACAAGAAATTGGCTAAGGACATTTTGCTTTGTCTTACCAGGGAAATATAGAAATGATTCATAAAAATGATAGCTGAGAAGACCAAGTAGTGCTTGGAAAGTTTACCCGCGCCACAATGTTCAGTGAAGGTGTGTGTATACATACGTAAATACATCCATGTGCATGCAACTAGAAAGTCCCTGACTAGAAAAAAGGATACTGAAAGGCAAAGCAAAGCACAAAAAGACATGTGTCAAGGGTGTGACTTTTTCTATTTTTAATTTTCCAGTAAAGTATTTAACTTACTTTAAAGATGTAGAAAATGTTCATTCAAGGAAAATAAAACATCGTTGACTGATTCAGTGTTTCACGCGGTCTTCCATCTCTGTATTTAGCAACGTGTGTCCTAGGGGACATGCCTTTCGCCCTCTGTGTCTGACAGCATGAGAGTAGAAATGCTGTCTTTCTTCTCCGTCACAGTAAGAGAGCTCACCGTCACTCCGACGGGCAGTGGGACCGAGACTGGGGTGAGCGTGTGGACACTGATGTCTCCCTGATAGTTCCTGTTAAGGTCTGCCAACCAGGATGACATTCGTCCAAGACCAAGGGTCTGGCTGTGTCAACACTAAATGCCTGATTCACACCTGGTCAGAACATCAGGACTTTTCATTTCCCAGCTAAGAGCAGCCTGCTTTCCGGTGACCACACACATCAGCCATTTTTCCTATGCTGTGTAATGCAAAGGGTAATGCAAAGAATTCATCTCATGGAGCCTAAAGGGGGGATGTTCTCCTGTCTGTGGAGGGACCCCTGCCCAATCTGGACTGGCTCCATTTTCAAACCTCCCTGGTGTCCCAGCACAAATGATTTAATCCTACATCTAACCCTATACTTCACGGAAGGAAGAGATAAGTGGGAATGAGATCTGGAAAAAGTACTGGTGACTACAGTCCTTGTGACCTCAGTTCCCTCACAACTGCTAGTTTTCGCCAACTGATTTTCTGCTTAAATTCCTTGAGTTCCGGGGCTAGCCCAGCCCCCGCTGTGCAGTGGGGCGGGACATCCAAAAAGAAATGCTCACCACAGCCCTGGGGTAACACCACCGACACCAACCCCGCCAGTGACACCGACCTCACGGCCGGCTGCTGCCACACATCCCACCTTGGGCCCTAATGGATCTCCAGAAGTTTCAGATTTTCAAAACTCATTTTGAAATGAACAGCATCTTCTGGATTTCTGAAGGCAAACCCTTGGTTTCTGTACTGAAGGAGGGAGAGAAAGAAGCTGGTGATACAAACGTTGTTTATTAGGTTGATGGGGTGACACAGTGTCTGCTGCACCTCTTTCCAGGACTGCTTCCTGGGGCTGGGAGAGAGCAGGGGGCTGAGGGGTGCAGAGACACAGGAAATGAGTGGGAAGCCCATGGGGGAGTAGACTGGGTTCTTCTGAACTATCCACTCCTTCACTGTCACTGCCTTGGCTCCATTGCTGACTCGGGCCGTACTTTCTAGGCAGTAGTGACAGACTCGAGGCAGGAAGTTCCAGAATAGACTTGGACATGATCCAAAAGGAGAGACTGAGGCAGAGGCCTTCTCACCTGGTACTACAATTAAAGCCCCTCAAATGAGTACAGAGCCCCACATACCTGACAGGCTTGGACTCTGCCCTCCCAGGCCTCAGTGAATTGCATCTAGCCTGCAGCAGAGAGAGCCACACAAATGTCCCTGTGCTTGTCCACAGTTCCTGCCTTCTCTCTGCAGTTGCTGTACCCAGAGGACTAAGGCCAACCAACAAAAGATGAGCAGAAATCATCTGTGTCACCACCAGGCCAAAGCCCCTAATAAGAGCCAGTCTGAGATGCCTCGGTGGCTGAGTGGGTTAAGCATCTGCCTTTGGCCCAGGTCATGATCCTGTGTTCCTTGGGACCGAGTCCTGCATCAGGCTCCCTGCTCATTGAGGAGCCTGTTTCTTCCTCTCCCTCTGCCCCTCCTTCTGCTCATGCTCCCTCTCTCTCTTTCAAATAAATAAATAAATAAAATCTTTAAAAAAAAAAAGGAGCCAGTCTTCTTCTTCCAATTCTTTCTACTCCTGGAGGGCACACTGGCAGCCACTCCTTTCAGATGTCTTAGCTCCGAGATGAAGCCGGGCCACCCAACCTGCACCAGACTTAAAATGGGTTAGAAATAAACCCACATTGTGTTGAATTCCTGAGATTTTGATTTTTTTGTTCTGGTAGCAGAACTCATTCCATCCTGGGCTCCTGGATGGCTTAGTCGGTTAAGCATTTGACTTGATTCGGCTCAGGTTGTGATCTCAAGGGTGGTGAGATCAGGCTCCACCTTGGGCTCTGAGCTCCGTGGGGATCCTGCTTAAGATTTTTTCTCTCCCTCTCCCTCTCTCATAAATAAATAAATATTAAAACAAAACAAAACAAAACAAAAACACAAAGAACTTATTCCATCTTGACATATTTAACAGCAAGGAATCTCTCCAGTGCTCAATTTTATCAGAAAGCTACTGTCCTCGTAGATACAAATACTCCGTAAACTGGGGGTGGAACAAAGAGTAGTGGGTGGGAGTTGGGAGAGTTTCTCATGGTTCGGGTTTGGCCATGCTTATCGAACACCTCTGGGAGGGATGTTTGACTTTTGCAGAAATCAGATCCTCAACCAGGCTTTTAAATCTCTCTGTTTTGCTTTTTAGAACACATGTAATCCTGTGTTGTATGCTTGAAAGTTGCTAAGACAGTAGATCTTAAATGTCCTCACCACACACAACAAAGGTAACTATGTGCGGTGGTGGGCGTGGGACCTTATTGTGGTAAACATCTCACAATATACACATGGACCAAATCGTTCAGTGGTAAATCTTAAACTTACACAATATTAGTGTCGCATACAGCTCAATAAAGCTGAAAACAAGACAAAACAAGATACAGAACACTTTTTTCAAACAGAACCTTCTATGAAGGACAGTATAAAGGGAAAACTGCCTCTGTCCTTAGACCATGACCAGCATACTTGTTCCCACAGAGGCCCCTGGGCCATGTTTGTGGAAGCCTACAGACCTCTCGGCACCCTTGGATGGCCCTTTGTGAAGAGGACAAGGTCTTCCAGACAGAGCAGCTGCCACCCACCTGTCCCACACGTCACACTGCACTCAGTCCAATGGCCGTACTGCCAGAAGTACACCAGTTTTCCCACGTCGTTGTCAAGGCCATCTTTCCGGATTGTGTACTCATACTTGATGCCGGGATTAGTCACCTGGAACAGAAGCTGAAAGGTAAAGGGGGGGGGGTGACATTCCTGTCATGACTTGATACTACAAAACACAGTTTAGTGACAACACCACAGAATGCCCATCCTCTTAAAGTAGTGATGAAGGCATGCATTGGAGCAAAGGCCAATCCATGAACATATCACCACCACCGCCTCCACACCCATCGACACATCTGTCTGTATCTGTATCTATCTACGTTCGTGTCTACATCTACCTATACCTCATCTCCACTCGATTATTTCTTGGCTGAATTCCCGGGGAGGTCTACTCTTACAGAAACTGCTCTGAGGGAATGGGGGGGCGTCTTTTCCAACAACAGACTGGCGGGTCACCTTGCACCCTCGTGAACTTACTAAATTGGTGATTACAGGTAAGTTACTTAATCAATTTGTGCCTTAGTTTCCCCATTAACAACGTGAGGATGATAACAGCATGACTGATGCTTATTATTGTTGTTGCTGTTGTCTTATGACGCTCTTCTCCGGCTCTCAGGCTGGTTAGTTCCTTTAAAGCATATAGTTCTGGGGGTAAAATGGTCATGGGCTTTAGCCAAGTCATACCACTCTTGGAAGCTTCCCTCACTTCCCTTTCCCGTAGGCAATCAACTTATCACATGTTTATGTATTTCTTTTTAAAAGCTTTTATTTATTTACTTATTTTAGAGAGAGAAAGATATGAGCAAGCATGCGAGCCAGGCAAGGAGCAGAAGGAGAGGGAAAGAATCCCAGGCAGACTCCACGCGAAGCACAGAGCCCCACGTGGGACCCATCTCACGTCTCTGAGATGACAACCTGAGCAGAAGCCAAGAGTCAGACACTCAACTGACTGAGCCATGCAGGTGCCCCTTACCACACATTTAAAATGGCTTCATTTTAAACTTACAGGTGATGGATTGGATGATCCTTGGGATCAGGATTCCCGTATAGAAATCCTTACCACATTGGGGGTAAGATATCTGGTTTCTAGACATTTATGACTCATAGCTGTCAAGCCTTCATCTCTGGTTTTTGTGAGTGCTCTGATCTCTGCCTCTGGAACCACCTCTCTCTTACTTCTGAATATGGTTAGATCTGACTCTCTCTTGGACCACTGGTCATCACCAACCGGCCTTGTCTCTTCTGCTATGATGATTTCACTCTTTCTCTATAGCTCCTTGCCAACATGTAAGATGAATCACCCATGCCTTTAAGGTGCACATATTACCTTATGACCCCATTCTCCTCTAAGAGCTTCACCAAATCAAACCTCCTGCCTACGAACAACCACATGATAACATATGAAAAAACCATGTCAGTCCAACACCACTGCCGGAAAGCTACCTGGAAACTCACGCCAGATGGACATCAACTGACAGTTCCTTTTTTACACCTGAGAAACAATCACCCTCCAATAAACAGCCTATTTCAATCATACTGGAAGCTGAACTCCAAACTCCCAACTGATGACTTTTGGGGCCCCAGCACTTCATTTTTAGGGTTTCAGTAATTTCTAGGCAATAAAGGATTAGGATTAACAGCACAAAGTAATGTCTTGCTTCCTCCCTGCTCCTTGTTAAAAGAAGTTTTATAAGTTCTTAATTAGTGTCTTGTAGCAAACACCTTGGAAAAGAAAATCAGAAAGACCCTAAGTAATATACCTATCAGCAGTTCCCTTTGCTTCCACATTACCTGGATCCACACCGACTCATTGGTAGGACCCGTGGCCATCAGCTTCTCCAGGTCTCCTTTCCTGTCGTATTGGAACGTGGTCCCTGCCAGCTTGTAGTTCCCATTCCACTGGATAATGAACCCTCCATTGAGGTAATATTTTTGGGGGTCTTCACTCCTGATGGCCAAAAAGTTTCCAGCTCCCTCAAGTTCCATTACCCGTATGTCCCTTGCTCCTTTTGGAATCAGTCCGATGTCAACATAACCTAAGGAAAGAAGACACAGTAATGAAAGCGGCACACTGGCTTAGCTGAACACTACCTATTTCTGACTCATCGTTCATCCTCATTGTTGAGCGCGCTTGCATTCCTCCTGGGTGGTCACTGGAATGCGCAGATGCACTAGACACAGTGAATTTTAAAGAGCTTGGCTGGGAGCCGAATTCCCAGGAGCTCTGTGACTCGGTGTACACACGGTTTTGGGAGAAGAGGTGAAATAAAGGCAGACTTGACTCTAAAGAGTTTGTGGTTGATCTGGCATTGACTTTTCTGTGATTTTAAGTTGATAGTTCAAAAATATACAGCCTAACTAGCTTCCCATTAGCATTTTTACTTCCCCATTTGTTGCTGCTATCAGATGAATCTTCTTGAACCCTGTATTGGATGTGCCCCCTGCTCATGCATTCCCCACTGCCTGCAAATTAAAGATAGACTCTTAGAAATAATCTAATCATAGCTTAAATTCATTAAGAGAATCCCTGAGGGAATCTTGGATCATCTGCCACCTGGCGCTCTTGAATATAGCTACTGATGAGAAACTCTGCTCTGACCACAACTTTTTGTATCGCTGGACAATTCTGTTCATTAAATGGGTTTTTTCTTATTTTTTATGTTTTGCTAAAATATGAACTTACATTCTACTTTCCTGACAAAGCACAGAGGGTGTCCATTTAAAGATGATGATCAAGTCGAGCTATAGTCCTACCCTCATTTACTGGATGTCACGGCAGGAGACATACTGGGGACAAAAGGAATGAACACATAATGCTCTCCTCCCTTTGGCAGACTCTATGCTAAGCACTTCAGGCATTTATCCTATTGGTGCTTCTTAAGAACCACCACCTCATCAGTGCGATGGAATGGAAAAAAACACGGACTTTGGGGATGGCACGTGAACGTGCCAGGGCAAAGGGGGTCAGAACACATGAGTCCCAGTTTCTGCATCACCTTCAATGAGCTCTATGGTGTTCACTGTCTTATTTAACTTCTTTAAATGTCCTCTGCACCATGAAGAGGCTCCAGTGAGATGTCTGATATCCCTCATAACTCCAATATTCAATTATTTTTCTTTTCTAAGCAGAACATTCTTTGTTCTTTTAACCTTTCCATACAAATGTTGGCTTTAAGACCCTGATCATCCTGGTCATTTTGCACTGGAGACACACTAGGTTTTTCAGCCACAAGCAAACCTTCATCTCTGTCACCTGAAAGTGACTTGACTGTTTCTTCTCCCTCAGACACTACAGTAACGGGGGGTGCTGGGAGCTCAGATCCTAGGGCTGGCCGGCAGGTACGACTGGCTCAGAAGCTCAGGAGTCACATCCTCTCCTCTGTTTCTCAAACTGGAAGCTCCCATCCAGCAAGACCAAAATGCAGGTCTCATAGTATTTGATTAAATTGCATGTGGCCCTCACAATACTTGCCTGAGATGGCTGATTAAAACTACAATTTTTTAAAATAATTTTATTTATTTATTTGAGAGAGAGAGAGAGAGAGAGAATGTGAGCAGGGAGGGGCAGAGGGAGAGGGAGAAAGAATCTGAAGCAGATTCTGAGCTGAGCGTGAAGCCCAATGCAAGACTCAATCTCACAACCCTGAGATCATGACCTGAGCTGAAACCAAGAGTCGGATGCTCAACAAACTGTGCCACCCAAGTGCCCTAAAACTACAAATTTATAATGATCTCAGGGAAATTATTTATCGCATGTCAGGAGGCTAATCCAATTTTCTGAAATGCTTTGGAGTGTTGCGACCTGCAGTCGCTTTCTGACTTGGGATGTCCCCTGCCTTCTCATAGCAGAACTCATGCAAGTAGATCTACTGGCATCACCTTTGTTTACAAACAGCAAAACAACCCTCCCCCCCCAAAAAAAAACAATGAGAACTAAATGGAAAAAAAATCCAAAAGACTTTTGTTTTTTATCTTTCACTTAAGAGAGAAAATCCAAAATGAGAAATGTTTATCGTGGCAGATTCTTCCAAATTCGAAGTGGAGGTACATCAGATTAGATTAAAGATTTCGGTGAATCTAAGTGCTGCTTCTGAACAGTTTACAGACGGAAGATGTAAACTGAGGCAGATTTAGCTGTGACCAAAAGTAATGCATATTTATAATTCATATTTGTAAAAGAATATCTAGGGGGAAGTGAAAAGATAAAATTATAGCAATTTGGAGTTAAAAAGAACCATGATGTACCACCAGACTCCTTTGCACATAATAAGAAAAACCACACTTGAGAAGTGTATAAAATGAAAAATAAAAATTTCAATTTTCCTTCCTTCCCCGTCCTATGTTCCAAAGATCATTACAGTTAATAGTTTATTGGATTCTCTTCTAAAACTTTTGCTTGCATACATAAAGCACATATACACATAACTTTTTAAACCAGTGGGATCGTGTTACATGAACTATTCCAAGGTACTGCTTTCTGGATTTAATATACCTTACATATCTTTCCATATTTTTGGAGCATTTCAACAACTGCAAAAATAACATAAACCCAGTTATTTAACCAATCTGCTATTAATGGGTATTTAATTGGAAACAAATGGCCACAAAGATTTTGCTTACTAAATGAGAAAACTGAGTTCACAAGAGAGGAAGGTATCTATGCTACATCACATACCTAGGTGGAAAGTACATATATGTATATCTAAGGTTTGCTAACCAATTCTTAAAATAGCATTTTTAATAAAAAATGTGGTTGGTAGAAAGAGATTTTAAAAATCCCCCTGAGTATCCTACCCTCAACTGTCTTCTTTATAGAAATGAGAATCCTATTAAAAAGTAAGTGTAGAAAGCTGGGGTACCTGGGTGGCCCTTTCGGTTAAGCCTCGCCTTTGGCTCAGTTCATGGGCTCAGGGTCCTGGGGTCGAGCCCCACATCAGGCTCTCTGCTCAATGGCGAGCCTGCTTCCTCCTCTCTCTAACTGCCTCTCTGCCTACTTGTGATCTCTCTCTCTCTCTCTGTCAAATAAATGAATAAAATCTTAAAAAGATAAAAGTAAGGGTAGAAAGTTACTGAGACATTTATTCTGTGTCAAAGAAGGCTTTCCAGCGTTAGTCAGATTATATCCAATGTGTTAAGAATGGTGAATTTTTCATTCAGAAAATCACTTCTTTCCCACCTTCCCTAGGAAACATTCGTCATTTGCACCAGTACGGGGGCAATACTGGGAAAACTGGGGGAAGTAGGGAAATGTTAATCTTGACCTCAAAGAAGGCATCTGGGCCCATGGAGTCTCATGTGGAGAAAACATCCCATCACTGAGTCCTGAGCCCCTTGAGTTGAAAGAATACTCAGGGCCTCTGGGGCCGGGGCAGAAGACTGACCTTGCTTCAGAATTATCGTTAAGAGCTGAAATAGATTATTGGGGCTAAAGTGCATCTTATCCAGCTGTCCTTTGTAATTCACAAAAAAGGATTTACCCGATAGCATATTTGATTTCCAGTCACTTCTAATAAAAATGTGTTCACAAAGAGGTCATACTATTAACCCCAGACATCTTTTTAAAGCTCATCTTTTTAAAGGAGATTGATGCTGTCAGATCACAGTGAACAAAACAATCCTCACTGCAGGGCCAAATCTCATAGTTTAATGTGAGGAGGCTCCTGGGCAAGGCCCATCTCTCCCCTGATGCTTGTCTTGACAGCAAAGACACGTCAATGTCAAGTTCAGGTACGACCCTGCATTTGACCCCCTCCCAAATCAGAGTGAGGAAGAACTACGTACACATAAATGTGCCCAGTAGATCTTTTGAGAAGTCCAAGTGCCTTGTCCTAGATTATGAGTTTTAGCTTCAGTTATTTTAAAAAGCAAGTTTTAGGGGCACCGGAACCTTGGCACACACAATGAGCAACCACAACCCACCTGCTAGAGGCTGGAGGAAAGGAAACGTAGGAGAGGGAACAGATGTTGACAGGGGCTTCCTGACCCTAAATGCTTCTGGGACAAAGGATGGCAGCCCTGAGGTCTCTTGATAGGAAAACTGTCCAGTAGAATGCCTATGCCTCCCCTTCCCTTCCTGTTCCTTCCAGACTAGGCTTTCCTAGAAAACCTGATCTAAGACGGTTTCCACGTGAGGTGATATTCTGGTTTCAAGGAAGCCACATCCCTTCTTCTTATGATGCATTACCTTCTACCTCAGACTTCTTCGGAAATGTTTTCTTATGAGATTCTCATCCAGTCTCTGTGGACTCACCTCCTAGCCCGCAGCTTCCCTGTCCCAGGCAGTTGTGTATGTTGTTGGCAAACCAGTCATCTATGACACTGACCTCCTCGTGTCATTCACCCATCTAAAATCACAGAGTGGGACTTATTCTCTCTTAAGCCAACAGCAAACTTGAAACTGTTGTCAATTCCTAACTCTAGGTGAACCAAATCCAGCCAAGTAGATCAGCAGCAGAGACTAGGAAGCTACAGTTGGAAGAATGAAGGATGTAAACACACAGGCTTGGGAAGTGGGTGGATATCTGGGTGGTCAGGTTCGAGCAGAATCCTAGGCAGTTGCTTTTCTCACACATTCCAGGAATCTCCTGAAGATGTGGATACTGGCAGCAGCACATTCTGCTTATGGTTGAATAAAGGATGTAGGAACCGAGGCTGGCAGTTTGGGCAGTGAGTAAAGTGATACAATCACCTGTATCAGGGTTCCAGGGCACTCAGAGAATGGGAGCCTTTGTTCCCAGCAACAGAGGAAAGTAGCCAGTATGAGCAAGATCAGGATCTGGTTTAGTGATCACTGGGTCTGGCGTTAGTCAAGTCTGGAGACACCAAGCAAGGACAGAGGAGTCCAGAGTAGTAGTTTTAAGAAGTTGGTGAATTAGTTCAAGAGGCTAAAAACTGTCAGGTTTTAACATTTAAGACCAAGAGAGATGAGTCATACAGAATCGAGGAAATTAGGCAATGGTGGGGGAGGGAACAAGGCTGAGGAACTGGACAACAATGGGTCAGTGTTCTAGGCCAAAAAGAATGGGCTACAAGAATTCGGGATGAAGGTCAAGGTATGGGTAACAAGCCCAGGGTGCCCTTAAAAGAACACAGCTTAATGCTCTACCAACTTCCTTCTGAACAAGGCTCCTCATTTAAATTCTGCCTAAGGGTCACATGGCAGAATGGGGCCCAGGCCTGTTACCTTACCTGGTTGGAGTAAGGCAGGGAAGGCAGTAGAGGGAGTGCTTGTCTTATTTGTCATTCTATCCTCCATGCCAAGCACACAATAGGTACTCCACGTTTATCAAATAATAGAGTGAATGGCTAAACGAATGAGTGATGATATCTGTACGTAGTTCACTGTATTCTGGACCTAAGTTCTTTAATTCCAGATACTTCTCCTCATGGTAACCATGGCACTATCCCAAGATGGCAATTCTTTTTTCTTTCTCCAAGAGAGGAAATGGAAGCTATCCCAGAGAGTCTGCAAGAAAGTGGACCTTATGTTCCCCATGTGTGACACTAACTGAAAGGGGCGATGCTATCATGTGGTGCCCAGCACTGAGTTTACTGAATGAGGTCCTCTTCACAGGGTAGACAGGGACTGAGTAGTTGGGATAGCCCAAGGAAGCCATGGATAAATACAGCTCTGGGAGACTCTGCCAAACCTCAACTTTTAGATATCAACAAACAAACGATCAGCCTTAGGGCTAAAGGTAGGAAGAAGATAAAAAATACAAGACAGGATTGAAAGGGGCCTCAGAAATGGAGGTCCAAAGGGGTGACTTCCCCATGGCCAATGGTAATCTGGATCAGCACCTGGTCTCTTGTCTCCCAGCCTATTTTAATTCCACATCATTCATCATCCTCTCTGTTTCTTAGGAGCACTCACAAAAAAACCAAAATAGCAACAACAACATAGGGCCATGAAAAAAGGTCTTGGCTAGTATTTCATACTTCCATCATCAAAGGCAAGAGAAGTCAGAGAGGAGGAGAAGCTGGGTCTGACCACTACGTGCATCTCTAATGCAGACTTACCACTTAAACTCTTGTCTTCAACCCCTCTGTTAAAAGAAACTATAAGCCCAAGTCAACAGAAGGAAGGAGAACTGAAACAGACACATGCAAGGTTTAAAAAAGTTTTGGATTCTTCTAGGTGACTGACTACATGACTACATGTTCCCATTATTTCCTAGTTACAGAGATGATCTTGCCTCGAGTACTAATTGTATCTGTTGCCCAAGTTCATTGTTTTTCTGGTGTTGTCTGATGGTTGCCAACTTCTGGGCTTTCTCTCAAGGTCATGGCCGTGACAACAAGTCTCTAGAGATCTGACACGTAAGTACTGGGATAAAGAAGCCATCTCTAACCAAGCCCCCACGTAACTGACTGCAAAATCATACTTGCTCTGGAAGAATCTTCTGTCAGGGCTCACCACATGTCACAGATTCCCGAAGGCAAATGTGGTGCCCGGACCAGGGAGACAAAGTGACAGTGTGAGACCCCCAAGCCAATCACCACCACCCACCAAAGAAACCACGGTTCTTCTTTTTTATTTTTATTTTATTTTTTTAAAGAAACCACAGTTCTGGGTGGAGATGCAAGGAAAAAAGAATACTTCAGAATATGTGTAAGAAGGGGAAAACTAAGCTTTATGTCTTTGGGCTACAATCAGCAAGTAACCAAAACCCAGTATTACAACATTGGGTTTACAATAATTATGATTACAATATTGCACCAGTTCATGTTAAAAAAGTAAAAACAAAAAAACCCCAGAACTACAACAGCAGGACAACACAGAGGAAAAAATATCCAATATCCCACCAACATATGTGGTGGGATATTGGATTGGTCTCCTTTATTGTCAAAGGGATATGGAATCAACTGTAAGAAAACCTTTTTTCATTTGACTTTATATGAGCGCTTACTGAATACCTCCTACAGATAGAAATCATGTTTGCTGACTTGGGGTGGGGCAGGGTGGTGACAAAGCCTAAAAGACAATTCAGCCCTCGGTTTTTAAGTGCACTGGAGAGAAAGAACACAATGTAAGGAGAAAGGCGGCCACGTGTAAATACACAGAGAAAACAACTAACTATGCCCTGGGTGTCTTCAGAAAGAGGATGTTAAGTCCCCTCTTTTGACTTTGGCCTTTGGGTTAATCAATCTACCCAGAGCCATCTCACTCCATTTCCTGGAGTTTTGTGTTACTTCTGGGTTTCATTCTCACCGTGGAGTGGTGGCAGTCAGGGTCTTTGTTTTTTAAGGTTTTTTGTTTTTTTTCTGGGTTTTGGGGTTTTTTTTTTGTTTTTGTTTTTGTTTTTGTTTTTGTTTTTCTTCAGCCAGGGTCTGTGTAATGTACCTGGCTTCATCAGGCACACAGCAAAGGTGGGATCTGCCCAGTGGGTGAAAGGAACACAGATGCTCCCTCTGGGGGTTAACAGAGTCCAGAGTGAGATCTGGCTGGATTTCCTCACAGTGCTGGAGGCAGCATGGCCTCTCTCACAGTGCTGGAGGCTTGAGGCTCTCTCAAGACACACAGGGTCTGAAGTTGACATCCCTCCCTGGGTACCAAGGGCCATCAGAAGCTCTCTGGGAAGCAAATGGGAGAAGGAGAACTGAAAACCAAAGGCACAAGGGAGCCCCGTGCTGGGCATGTGCACAAGGTCTCTAAGGCAGTGGTGGAGGTGGAAGTGTGGCTCAAGATGCTTCTGGGCTTTTCCCTCCCAAGAAACCAGAGTAAAGTCAAGAATCCAGAACTAAAGCCCAGTTTCCTAAAGGCTTAGCTAATTAAAAGGTTAAGTGATGAAGATTCAAGAATGAAAAATGCTTTTCAAAGGAGTTACCATAATGTTAGGAGCATAGGGTCTCTGAGGTCAGAGATGAACCCCCCACCCATTAACAAATACTACAGAGCTCAAATATAGAAATGTGATTTTAAGGATGACTTTATAATCCAAGTAAATGAGGTCACATTTAAATAACAAAATATTTACATATCAACTTTATAAATAAGATGGAATAAATATTAGCTATCATAGGATGCTTGAGGAAACACTGAGTTATCATTCACATTCCCAGTAAGTAACGCAAAGGGATGTTTCATGCATACCAAGCCATCGAATAGATAGACATAAAATTCAATCCTTCAGTGATAATTAAGCATTTCACTTTACAGTTTAACCTTATCAATTCAATAGTCAAAGATCAAAAAATAGGGACAAAATTAAACAAATTCAGGTCATCCACTGTGATGTGTCCCAGGGACCAACAGGGCACCTAATCAATGAACACGACACTCGAGGACATACTTAGTAGCTTTGTCCTGGGTGGCAGGCATGACTAAAAGAGAGGCACTGCTTTGTTGGGACCGAGGAAAAGGGCAGCCCACTGTATCTGGGAGTCCCCATCACTCCTGCCCTGGGTAACACTCCAGTGTAGACGAGGCTCCTCTCCTTGGGCCCTACCTGGGGAGTGCACAGTGGACTCCCTACTCCCAGCACCTGCATTTCTTCGGAGAATTAACAACCTAACTGCCCCTCCCCAAAGCAGCCTCAAGCCGTGACCGGAGGGAGCTGGCATATCTCGTCTTGGCTCCTTCACCCCTTGGGTGGGAAAATTCCAATGTATGATGTCTACACTGGCTCCTGTATGATGGTCACTGGCTTCGTGATGCACCCTTCCTTGGCTCTCCTCCTGCCCCATTTCACTTTTTGGATGTCCTACTGATGTTTTCCAGGATCTCCCAACCCGCAAATAAGCTCCTGGTTCCCGAATTCTTGTCTTAGGGTATTTCTCGAGGAGCCTAAACTGTGATACTCCTCTGAGTTGTCTTCATCATCTCCGGGCCTCACTTGTCCTCCTCCCAAGACCCGTCTGGCTACTAATCACTGCTGATGCCAAAGGACCAGCAGTTTTACCCGAAGACAAATATGCAGGGGTCACAGCAGATTCGGGGTAGGAGAGTTATTTGTTCCCGAGGATTATTAGTAGGCCAGAGTTGCACAAAGAAGAAACCTTGCAGAAGGTCATCATGGGAAAGGAACAGCAGAGCATGGGTCAGGAGGGGACATCAGGTGGCAGTCGCCAGCTGGGGCACCACAGGGAGGGAGAGGTTGGGATGCCCTTACTGGGAGAGATGGGGAAGTAGAATAAGCCCAGGCCCCCTTGCCTTGCCTCTCCTGTGTCCCTGAAGGTGCACCCTGAGCCTTCTGCCTTGAAGCCCACCACCAGCTTCTCTGCCCTCTCTCTTAGAGCCCACCCTCTCTCAGTGCCCTTTGGGGTCAACTTTTGATCTCTGTGTCCCCCAGTTCAAGGTCCATGCCTATGCCACTGGCTTTCAGTCCTGGATGACACTCATTCCCTTTCCCAGAGACAGCCCCCGTGCAGTGGGAGACTTTCTGTAAGTGCTGAGAGATCAGCCCGAGCCCAAAAACTGTCCAGGAGCCCTTATCCCCTTGTCGCGAAGAGTACATCCCTGTGGAGTTCTTCGAAAGTTACAATCTGCTTTAAAACACAACCATCCATCCTGCTCTCCATTCTCAGCCCCCTGCCACACTGAATATTTGTTTGTTACCAGATCCTTCTTTCTGTTTAAACATCTTCTTCACAGTCTGGCAGGCAGAGCCGTCCCCGAGGCACACACCGCAGCGATCCTCTGTGGCGTTGGAGCCGATCTCATAGTCACAGCCGACCATCTGTGGGGAAGAGAGGCTGCAGGTGACCGACACGGATGGGGACACCACACCTCCCTTCTCCTTTTCCCCTCCGCTCTTGATGAGATCTGGGCTGGGGACAGATACAGAGACAAATGGTTCCTGTCCCTGGGGTGAGCCAGAGGAGGAAACACAGCGTCCACTGATAGTAAAGGAACTTAGAGAGGAAAGACGGACACACTGAGTGGGTTCCCAGTTTCTCCTGAGTCCCAGGCAGAACTGAACACAGTTCCGAACAGTTAACATGGAGAATGTCTTGGAATCAGAGTTGCTAGAACAGTATATCCCCTTCTGATGTGCAAACCTCCTGCCCCTTTGTCTTCAGTGAGTTCCCAGGAATGACGCGAGTTCCTCTGCCTGTAATACAGTGGTGGTTCAATCCCTCTATGGGCCTCACTGCTGTGCTCTCTGCTTCTTGTCTGAGCACAGCCGGCGACCCGGCAGCCACCGAGGAGTGGGCTCAATGTTGAGACTCCTTCAGTCCCACAGGATATGACATCTCTGACCTGGGGACCACCATCAGATGCTTGGGAGCCCCCTAAGCCCCCTAAGACCCCTTGACATTTCACATGTAGCTAAACCCCAGCCACTGTGAGCTTTCTCCTAGGAACCGAGACTGACTTCACCCTGCTCTGGACCCGATCCCCTACCAGGGCTCTGCCCATCGGCCCTTCTCCGTCACCTTCTTTCCCTCACCATGAGCTCTTCTCCTCAGCCAATTCTTTCCCACCTGAAAATCCCCAGGCTGGAAAAGGGGGGCAGTTAAACTGGGGTGTTCAGTAGCATCAGATACCAAAAAGTTATGACACATAGACGGAAAGTCATGAAACACTTGAGCCTCCGCCAGAGGTCTTGGTTACTTGCTCTCTGGCAACAGAGGGAGGGAACCTGGACCATATCCTACTAGTCAGACATCTCCTTGAGAAGAATTGTGCTTAGGCAGTTGTTTTTTTTTCCTCCTTCAAACATAATTTCCTTCCTTGATTTATTTTTCATATTTCTAAGTTTGTGTTTTCGTTCCAGGAGAATTTCAGGCATACACCATAGTGACTAGGCACCTCCACAGGGCATCCAGTACCCGTCACATTTCCTTTCTTGTTTTAGCTCCAATTCCAATCCGCTGAAAGGAAGAACAGTTTGAATTTTTAAATACACCCTCCCTTCACCAGCCAAACAGAGAATTAATGGCCAGTGACAGGAAATACCTCCATTCCTCAAACTAACTCTCTCTTCAGCTCTGAGGATTGTGCTACTTGACCCAGTTGGGAAAAAATAAAGTGCTAAGAGATCAAAAAATTACTCATGCTAATCACAAGAAAGAGAAACTGTCAGGATGTGTACTCGGTCATGAGTAAAACATTAGCTCTTCAATGCGCCGTGTTTTCAGCAGGCTGGAGCATATGCTGATGAGCTGATCTGTATACATCGCAGCCCCAGAGACCTTCATTCCTTCATCAATGTCACTCAGCTTTTCACATCCTATGCTCTGGCAAGGGACCCATGACAGGATCGTCTTTCCACCTTCCGCAGAATCAGAGGTGGCTTTCCTGCTGCCACTGAATGTGGCCAATGACTCCAGCCAGGATTTCCAACTGCCAACTGCCACTTCAGTGAGCAACATCAAAAGAGAAATCCTTTAACTTTCCCATTATATAATTTCTTTCTTTAACAAACAGCTTTTTGGGGCACCTCAGTTGGTTAAATTGGTTAAGCATCTGCCTTTGGCCCAGGTCATGATCCCGGGGGTCCTGGGGTCGAACCCCAGGTCCTGCTCTCTGCTTCTCCTTCTCCCTCTGCCTCCTGCTCACCCTGCTTGTGCTCTCTCTCTCTGTGTCAAATAAATAAATGAATCTTTAAAAAAGAATAACTAAGGAACTCCTGTGAGTCCCAGTTTCATCTTTAAAAAAATAAAATTAAAATTAAAAAATAAAAAACAGCCAGGATATCAACCCTGAGACACAGGAACATTAAAGTGTCTTTTCAAATCTCTACCAAAAGAGGATAGATACAAATGGGAAGAATAACATTAAGAAATCCAGGAAAACAAACACACTGGCTCATCTCTCTTCTTCAGCAGCATCTGCCCGCGTACTTGGGGATGGAGGTGGGGGCCGGGGGAGGGAGACCCGACAGAGAACGTCCCACAGTGTAGTCAAGGGGTTCTTGCAGAGACTAAAAACCCCACAGAGAATGTCCCATAGTGTAGTCAAGAGGTTCTTATAGAGACTTCACTCCAACTGCTTCTCCCGTCATTGGCTCCCAGCCCAAGCAACAATGAGTTCAATGTCTACCACGAGGCCTGGGAAGACATGAGCCGGTCATCCTTGCTGCACATAAAACAAAAGGGCTCCCAGGGGAAAACGAATAGATGTCACTCAGCTTTTCACATCCCATGCTCTGGCAAGGGACCCATGACAGGATCGTCTTTCCACCTTCCGCAGAATCAGAGGTGGCTTTCCTGCTGCCACTGAATGTGGCCAATGACTCCAGCCAGGATTTCCTCTGATGGGACTCCTCGTGTGCCCAACTGCCACTTCAGTGAGCAACATCAAAAGAGAAATCCTTTAACTTTCCCATTATATAATTTCTTTCTTTAACAAACAGCTTTTTGGGGCACCTCAGTTGGTTAAATTGGTTAAGCATCTGCCTTTGGCCCAGGTCATGATCCCGGGGGTCCTGGGGTCGAACCCCAGGTCCTGCTCTCTGCTTCTCCTTCTCCCTCTGCCTCCTGCTCACCCTGCTTGTGCTCTCTCTCTCTGTGTCAAATAAATAAATGAGTCTTTAAAAAAGACTAAGGAACTCCTGTGAGTCCCAGTTTCATCTTTAAAAAAATAAAATTAAAATTAAAAAATAAAAAACAGCTTGATTGAGGCATAGCAGACATAGAAAATACGGTACCAATTAAACATAAACAACTTGATGAGTCTGGATTCACACAAGTAACTGTGAAACCAGCACTCTGGTCAAGGTTACAGTCATATCCCACCCCCAGATGTTTCCTTGTGACTCTGTGTGTGTGTGCTAAGAACTTCGAACGGGGGATCTAGGCTCTCAAACAATGTCTAGGCGCACAGTACAGCGTGTTAACCATTGGCACCACAGCCATGGGGATGCACAGGCCTTTGCATCTTGCCTGACTGAAAATTTGTACTCAGTGAACAACAGCTCTCCGTGGTTCCCTCCCCTCAGCTTTTGGCAATCCCTGCTTTATTCTTAGCTTTTATGAGTCTGACTATTTTAGATTCTCGGGTAAATGGAATCCTGTGGAGCTCATTCTTCTGTGAGGGTCTTGTTCACTTAGCGCAACGTCCCCCAGGCTCAGCCCTGCTGTCACAAATGGCAGGATTTCCCTTTTCTCAAAAGCTGGATGGAACAAAATTCTGTTGTGTGGCTACAACACAGTACCGACCACATTTTATTTGTCCTTTCATCTGCTGATGGATGTTTGGGTTGTTTTAATTTCTTGGCTGTTGCAAATAATGCTGCAGTGAACGTGGGAGAACAGACATTTCATCATTATCCTGATTTCAATTCTTTTGGATACACACCCAGAAATCCCATGTCTGGGTCTTCTGGTAGGTTCTATCTTTAATTTTTTGCGGGAACCTCCGTATTGTTTTCTATAATGGCTGCACGATTGTGCATTCCCACCAACAGTGAGCAGGGTCGCCCTTTCTCCACATCTTCGGCAACACCTATCTTTTGGTTTTTTGAAGACAGCCATCCCAACAGGTGTGAGTGGTATCTTATGGTGGGTTTGATTAGTATTTCTGTGATGTTTAATACTGTTAAACACCTTTCCACATACCATTTCTATGCCTTCTCTGGAGAAATACCTATTCAGCTTGTTCTTTTAACCGGGTTATTTGTTTTCTTGCTCTTGAGTTGTTGGGAGTTTCTTACACATTCCAGATATTAGCCCCTTGTCATATATTTGGTTTTCAAATATTTTCTTTCACTCTGTAGATTGCCTTTTTACTCTGATGGTTATGTCCTCTCTGTCAGAAGTGTATCATCCATTCTTAACCCTGACACTTGGCCTAAAGAGCACACTCTCTTGAGTATTAGAGAATTCAGGTTCCAGGCTTTCTCCAGGCCCCTGGCTCTGTGAGTGAATGCATACTACATATTCTTAGCAATTCTCATCTTTTCCCTATGAGTTAGCACTGTTTTACTTTGTAAATTCTCAAAGGACTGAGAAGAACTCAAACACCAACTGGGGCCAAGACCCACTCCACCTGCAATGTCGTCCCTGCTCTTCACAGACCCGTGGCAGAGGTCGACAAAGGAAGTCTGCCTGGTTCTGAGATGAGGCCCGTTCTTAGCCGGTGAAACTCCAAGTGTAATGATGGGCAGAGTTACACTCACCTGAAAAGAACATGTGAATGATACTGCCATTTGATAAAAAGGGACAGTAACAATAATGCTGTCCTCGCTCTAACATTGGGAGTTAGGATCTGGCATTCTGGAGGGAGATGTGCCCCAGACAAACTGCTAAGAGGATGTTCAGCAAATCACTGAAATGGCCAAAACAGCCAGAGAGAGCAAAGCAGGTTTGGGACAGTTTCTGAGAGAAACCAGCGAGGGGGCACACTTAGGACAGGGAGCAAGACTACCAGGCAAGGTGGAGGACTACACGGGAATTCACACGGTTGAATTTCTTGAAAGAAGTTGCTGTGGCTGATATCGAAGAGATTACTGCCTATGTTCTCCTCCAGGATTCTGATGGATTCCTGTCTCACATTGAGGTCTTTTATCCATTTTGAGTTTATCTTTGTGTACGGTGTAAGAGAATGGTCGAGTTTCATTCTTCTACATATAGCTGCCCAGTTTTCCCAGCACCATTTATTGAAGAGACTGTCTTTTTTCCAATGTATATTTTTTCCTGTTTTATTGATTATTTGCTCCAGCTCTTTGAAGAATACTGGTGGAATTTTGATCGGAATAGCATTAAAAGTATAGATTGCTCTAGTCAGTATAAACATTTTAACAATGTTTAACAATGCCAGTACCATGCGTTGTACTGGCATCCGATCCAAGAGCATGGAATGGTCTTCCATCTTTTTGTGTCTTCTTCAATTTCTTTCATGAGTGTTCTGTAGTTCCTCGAGTACAGATCCTTTACCTCTTTGGTTAGGTTTATTCCCAGGTATCTTATGGTTCTTGGTGCTATAGTAAATGGAATAGATTCTCTAATTTCCCTTTCTGTATTTTCATTATTAGTGTATAAGAAAGCCACTGATTTTTGTACATTGACTTTGTATCCTGCCACACTGCTGAATTGTTGTATGAGTTCTAGTAGTTTGGGGGTGGAGTCTTTTGGGTTTTCCATATAAAGAATCATGTCATCTGCAAAGAGAGAGAGTTTGACTTCTTCATTACCAATTTGTATACCTTTTATTTCTCTCTGTTGTCTGATTGCTGTTGCTAGGACTTCTAATACTATGTTGAACAAGAGTGGTGAGAGTAGGCATCCTTGTTGTGTTCCTGATCTCAACGGGAAGGATGCAAGCTTTTTCCCATTGAGGATGATATTTGCTGTGGGTCTTTCATAGATATATTTGATGAAGTTCAGGAATGTTCCCTCTATCCCTATACTTTGAAGCGTTTTAATCAAGAACAGATGCTGGATTTTGTCAAATGCTTTTTCTGCATCAATTGAGAAGACCATGTGGTTCTTCTCTCTTCTCTTATTAATTTGTTCTATCACATTGATTGACTTGCGAATGCTGAACCATCCTTGTAGCCCAGGGATGAATCCCACCTGGTCATGGTGGATAATCTTTTTAATGTGCTGTTGGATCCTGTTTGCTAGGATCTTTTTGAGAATCTTAGCATCCATATTCATCAGTGATATTGGTCTGAAATTCTCCTTTTTGGTAGGGTCTTTTCCTGGTTTGGGGATCAGGGTAATGCTGGCTTCATAGAAAGAGTCAGGAAGTTTTCCTTCTGCTTCAATTTTTTGGAACAGCTTCAGGAGAATAGGTATTATTTCTTCTTTGAAAGTTTGGTAGGATTCCCCAGGGAATCCATCAGGTCCTGGGCTCTTGTTTTTTGGGAGGTTTTTGATCACTGCTTCAATCTTGTTACTAGATATTGGTCTATTCAGGTTGTTAATTTCTTCCTGATTCAATTTTGGGAGTTTATAGTTTTCCAGGAATGCATCCATTTCATCTAGGTTGCTTAGCTTATTGGCATATAACTGTTGATAATAACTTCTGATGATTGTTTCTACTTCTTTGGTGTTCGTTGTGATCTCTCCCTTTTCATTCATAATTTTATGTATTTGAGCTTTCTCTCTTTTCTTTTGGATTAGTGTCGCCATTTCTATTCTAAGATGTATACAGTAGGTTGAGCATAAGAGCAAAAAAGGGTTGATCGGACCTACGATCCTGGGCTGAGAGGTGGACTGAAGGCTAAGAGAAGTCTGGGGACAGCCGGTGTGACAAATCAGGACATCTGGGCTGCTCGGGAAGAAGTTGAAGCCAGAGCCATGGGGATTGGTAGAAAAGGGGAGACAGAAGAACCTGAAATCAAGAGCTGGTTCTCAGGAGAAAGGACTGGGAGGGCAGGCGTGGGACTTCCTGCCCACAGGTTTGCAAGCTTACGCCATGCCATGCTTGTGATTAAAAACAGGAGATAGCCTGAAAAGTCTAAGTTTAAATTCATATCTTTGATAAACAAACTTAAAGAGTTTAGTACAACTCTTTTAAAAAATGGGAGAAGGGCATCAATAGACAGTCACCTTCTAGAACAAATTCCATTCTGATCAAGGCCTGGTGACTCTCCTGACAACAGAATCTGCAAATCTAATGAGCCAAAATGATGGCAAATATCATCATTTCAAAATGGACTGTTAAGTATATGAATAAAAGCAAATTCAATAAATGTTTATGTGAAGCTGAGCAAACATATTTTCATACAAAGAAGGTGAATTAGATACTATAGTTTTTTTCTTATGATGTATCTTTTTATTTCAATATCTGATCAATGACCTTTGAAAAAACTGTAGTAAATGAGTAAGACAACTAACAAAGCTGGAAATAACCACAGCCTGGATCCTTGGAAGGTAAACTGAATTTAGGCTATTAAGGCAAATTTGACTTGACATAATGTTGAAGCTTAAAAACTTGCTCAGTGTGGTAAAGAGAGCAAGTGGGTAATTAAAGCTTCTAAAAAGTCCCAACTCATTTCCAAAAAGAGGAAGTCAAGCTGAGAGACTGTAGCCTCTTCTATTCAGCTCATTTAATTGGCTTCAAGAGAGGCACCCAAGATCCCTTAGGTTTTGTTCAGAACGTCCCCGAGAGGTGGATGCCAGTGGATGCTGCTGCCAATGGACCCTGCCAATCGTGGACTAAAACTAAGACTCAAAAAACAATGAGTTCATTAAATTCATTGTTGGCTCTGTTAAGTTATAGGTGGGAGGTATAAGCAATTACGAATAAAAAAGGGGGGGCTTCACCTACTGTTTCTGATAAAAGGAGGAGGGGGGCTCTGTATAACCTTAGTAGAGAAATACTGTTTTTGGGTAAATTACACTGGAGTCATTAAAAAAGTCTAGCAGCTGAAGGAGGGTATAGAACTGGCTTAAAAGTCAAAGATTTGACTTGTCTCCAAAGAAAAGGGGGGAATGTAAGGACCTATTTAGAAACTGTCCCTGCTCCCCTTCCCCCAGGGGATTTACAGGTAACAAAGTCCAGATACAAAGGTGGGTCAGGCCAGGTGGAGACATCCAATCAGTTGGGGGGCATGCATACTGTCTCCCTGGTTACCAAGGAGTATGCCCCCCCCCTTTGGGAGCCCTTTTGGCGCCAATCCCAATCAAGGTGTAATAGGCTGATTCAAATGTCTACTAGGGTAAATTGTAACTCAACTGGTCACCTAGCATCACTGTGGAATTTCCTGTGTGTGTTACAATCTCATTGGCTACCTGTGCGTGGCCAGACCTGACCGCATGGCCTTTGCCCTTAAAAGCTAGTCTGTGAAGCGGAGAGGGGTCGCTCTCTTTTGTAAGAGGTGCGGCCCCGAATGTTCAGTTAGATTCTTGATGCTTGGCGCGAAATAAAGCTTTGCTTGACCTTCAAAAACAAAAACAAAAAAACAAAACAAAACAAAAAACGCAGTGTTCTCTGTCTTCTGCTAAAGATACCATTGCTGTGCTTGCAAAGGTATTCAGGTCTAACAGATCATTTAACATCACATTCCTTTCACAGTGATTAAGGTCCTTAGCCCTAGCTGCATATGGCAATTACCTGGGAAATTTTCACAATGTTAGTGCCCAGGCCCCGAATCCCAGAAGTTCTGAATCAACAGGTTTGAGATTGAGTCCGGACATCACCTGTCTTTAAAAGCTCTTTGGGTGATTCTAATAGGCAGCCAGGCCTGAGAACCTATTGTTCTGGATAGCGATGCTGCTGTTTTGGCCTGACTTAGCTAGATAAACCTCTTCCCACTCTGGAGAACAGATCTAACTTGAATATATATTAATTACTTTTGGCTCTTTATAACTACAGAGCTAATTGGTAAGGAGTCTGAACGAGAATTTCATGAGTTCTTAGAAATGTAGAGTGTGATTAGGACTGGCTTTTAACTCACTCATTCCCGGGAATTGTCATGTTGCCTCCTATATTTTGGTCACTACTGGAATAAATCAATAGGCAACTTCATGGTGATAAACGTATCTTTTCAGGGTGCTGAACCCTTATGGGCAGGAGCCTTCTTCTGTGGCAGCAATTTAATCCAGTGGGGAAAAAAATTACAGTAAACATTTGTTGAAGAAACTAAAATGCATCAGAAACTTACTGTGTGCCAAGGACTCTCTTATGTTAGGGCTTAACATACACGTCTTTATTTAACCTATTTGACACTAACTAGGAAGATACATTAACATCCTAATTTTAAGAAAAAGAAACTGAGTCTCAGCAAAATGTCTTGAGTTATATGGTTGGTTCACAATGGCATCAAGTTCACATTCTAGAGCCTGAGACCTAACCACTGTACTTTCCAAAGAGCTAATTAGAACTTTCTATATAAATTTTCCTTCATTGATTAAAAACACCTTTTCTTTAAACTGACATTTTTATGCCCGGGTGTTGGGTCACAAACTTGTTCATCAAGTCCTTGCAAACTAAACTGTGAGTACCAGAGAGGAGTTCTTCAATGGGCTGCACACATAAAAGCATGGACAAATCAGGTCTCTCTCATTTCCAAAAAGGCGGAGTTGATTAATGGAGTCAGTGTCGAAAAGTTAAATGGAAATCGGAAGATCTGGTTGAAAAGTTCCTATCAAGTCATCTCTCCTCTTACGGTAGATTATTCTGGTAATCAACGGAGAATTACATGTAAAAATGCTTTGCACAAAACACTACGCAAACTACTGTTAATTTCAGATTTTTCTCAAGTTTAAGTACTCTGCTGGTAAGTAACCAGCTAGTAATTTAATACCACAAAAATAATCAGGGTCAACTCTTCCTAATAATTCTTCCTTTAAGTTGTTGCTTCTTCAACTTGACCTGTTCTATGCCTAAAATGACATCACAGAGCACATCAGTTAGTCAAGAAAGACCACAGCAGGAGTGAAAGCTTTCAATTCCAAACTGTTGACTCTGATCAAGACTTTCAAGTCCAGTCTCGCAGATCACATACTAAAAAAAGGACCACATGTCAAAGTCACAAAAGAAAGCTTAGAACATCTGACTTCCTGAATTAATAAAAACCATGATTTAATGAAGTTGTAGATTAAGGAAACATACCCAATACCTTACATATGCCATTAATACAGACATTTCTGCTGTTGCCACCTTCAAAGCAAGGAGTACCATCAATGACAGCATCCAGCATTTTCTCGGAAAACTGGCCATCTATGGGTCGGCAGTAGAGCTCACAAGGATGTGCTGGAGTGAAAAAGAGACAAATCCTTGCAAATTAGCTTTTTTAGCTCTGCACCGTTCCTACAGGATTCTTTTGTACTCACTATCCCCACAAGTCGCTTATCTGGAGATTCCCATTTTTCACTCTCCCATGACACATGTTGAAATGCAGGCTTTTTCTTTTTCTCCAGTTAAAGGGTTTTACAACAAATTAAATTGGGGAGATTGCTTTAAAATGCTATGCTTTTTGTTATAAACAATGTAACCTTTCAATCAAACATGGAACTGTGCTTATAAAATGAAGGTGCGGAGCCTCTGGGGCTAACCTAGAAAAGAAGCAATAGTAACCAGTGCTGCCAGACTCAAGAGAAGCATGGTGCCCACCCACCATCTGTTGCAAAGAAGCAGACCTCTAGGGAAGAGGCAGGCCCCTCCCCCAGGGCCAGCTCTCTACAACAACCGCCACCACAATCATGACCCCACCTCCAACAAATATTTTTCTTTATTCTCCTCAAGTTCAACAAGTGCCTGGACACAAATTTACAAACACAGAGAAATAGAAAGCCTGACTTTTTGCTGAAGCTGAAGCCAACGAGCTTACCGTAATGGTCTATCCCACCATGCTCTCTCCTCCCACGAATACATTCTAGGGTTCAATGTTCTATTCCTTTGTTAATGAGGATAGGGTGATTTCCAGCACAGGAACTGTTCTAAAGATTTACTTAATAAAATTAGAGTACCAGAAAAAGATAGGTAACTTTGAAAACAAAAATTGCCTTAAAAATTTTAATAGGTAAAGGCACCTGAGTGGCTCAGTGGGTTAAAGCCTCTGCCTTCGGCTCAGATCATGATCTCGGGGTCCTGGAATCAAGCCCCGCATCGGGCGCTCTGTTCAGCAGGGAGCCTGATTCCTCCTCTCTCTCTACCTGCCTCTCTGCCTACTTGTGATCTCTATCCGTTAAGTAAATAAATAAATAAATCTTTAACAAAAAAAAGCTTGAGAATGTCTTCTTCAGAAAGGTCCATCTTGGGAAGAATCTCGTTTGGATCTGTTTATTGGGATTGAACTTGAGTTTCTGGCAGATGTGACCAGCTGAGGGCTCAATGAGACCAGCCATCGGCCATGTGCCAAGGACCCACCCCGTGTGGATGCTGATACAAATACCCAGCTAACACAAAGCCTAGGTGTGGCTCCTCAAGAGTGCGATGATCCGTTTGGTAAAGAAATAAAAGCATAAAACACAAATATAACTAAGAGCAGAAGCTAGAGACAAACTTGAGACAGGGGTCAAGAACACCTTTTAAAGCTCAAAGGAGAAAAATAAAAGCAAAGAAAGAATACTAACTTATATTATATAAAGAGCAATGGATAAGTTGTCTGAGAAAATGACAAAATCAAAATGAGTTGCAGAGATCACAGCACAAAGCACCAATGGAAAAGGGCCACAGGCCGGGGGTTGGGGGGCGGGTAGGGGGCAGGGACAAAGCAAGACCTGGGATGACTGTAAACCTTTATTCCTGGCAGTATGATTAGCTCTGTCGCCACCTGAACTGGAGCAGAAGTACAAGAGGGAGCCACCGAGGCTCCGCTCTGCTCTCCTGGAGATGCAATCATCCATCCAGGTGGGCTGAGTCTGGAGAATCATTTCATGAAACCCTGGGCTATTAACTAGAAGGACAGAGGCAGAGAAAGCACTGTTAAATGAGAATTTGATTCGAGCTTTAGAATTTGGATTTGAGATACTGTGTTTGGACACATAAAGCAAAAAGAGAAAGCTGCTCTGAATAATTCTGGAGCTTTTCTAAAGGAGTTATCTGTTCCAGCCTGCTGGAAAGGGTTGGGCCTCCAAGCGCCTAGGGTGCAAACTTAAGAACGCTCACTCTCAGGGGTTCTAGAAATGGGTCCTCCTAGCATCTAAGCCCCCATCCAACGGCAGGCATTGTACTGAACTCCAGAATGGTGAAGTTCTAGTGTTTGCCTTAGTTTTACTCCCTCTGGCCTTATGATGTTTGACTCACTCCCTGAAGGAAAAAACCATCCAGAGACTTTCGCTAGTCTTGTTTATATGGTGAGTTAAGAAGAATTTTACTTAATAATAATAATAAAAAAAAAGCCAACATAGCATTTGCACACTCTCACAGATCTTGCTGTGCTTCCTAGCAGTTTCCTCTCATTTTAATTATTGCAACCACCCTATGGTGTTGTTCTTTTCTTAGCACCATTTCATAGATGTGGCACTGAAAAACGAAGATTCCCGAGATCTCACAGTGTGAGTAGCAGAGCCAAATCTGGTGCCTTAGCTTAGAGCCCACTCTACTATGCCTTAAGCGACAGGCACAGCATTTCTTTAATAGAAGCTCTCTAACATCCATTCTGTATGTTACTAGGCAATGCATTTATTTACAGATCGTGTTGGTAGAATTCCAGTGGGACTCCATTTTAATATTTTTTCACAGGGCTTAAATATAGTGAGAACCACCAGCCTGTGGAGTCACGGATTTCTACAGAGAGTGTATATAAAAGCTTTAGCTCATGAAAACCCAGTATTTCCTTGAGAAAGTTACTTAAGCTTTCTGTGACTCAGTTTCTTCATCTGAAAAACAGGGATAATAATTCCCACATTACAATGCAACTGGTGAGGGTTAAGACGGAGATCGAATGTGGAGCATTCGGCATGGGGTCTGGTCCACAGTAAGTGCTTGACACACAGCAGTCATGATCTCGGTTCTCACGTCTTTACCATGAACTCTATGAATTTTAAAGGTCTCACAGTTGCTCCCCCATGCCATGCTTCTATCACACCAGTCTTCTCCAAAGACACCTATCTTGTAATGCTGATTCAGTTCTCCTTCCCACCCAGAAAATCCTTTCCTGAAAGAGCCTCTTTGCCTTCAGATTATTCTGTTATGTCACTTCTAATCAGTTCTACAGTAAACCCGGACTTTGTTTTACTATTTCTTAAACAATTTGTCTTGTCAGTTTATCATACAAAATTCTAGATCTTGGTAGGTCAGTAATTGGTTCTGTGACTTTCCTCTACTGCCCCTCTGGACCTGGTTCGAAGCTGTTCTGCTCATACAGTTACCGCTAAGGTCCTCACTGCTCTACACTTCTGAGATTATGGACTGGACAAGCTCCTTGACCAAGCAGCAATGTCCGCCAGGGCATTTTGGTCCTCTGTGCATTAACCGGCCATGGCTGGCCTGCTCAGCGTGTGAAGGAGAGGACAGAACATATGCCTGTTGAGGACTCCAGTACATGGAGGAGGTGAGAATAAGAACAGTCTGTGGGAATCTGCTTCACACGGCTTGGGCATCAGACCCCCAGCAATTCGGGTCTCAGGTCTGACTCCTACATCTCGCCCAAGGCCTCCTCGGTCTCTAGTCTACTTGTCGGAGGGGCTTGTCGGAGAAGAGTATTAAAACCTCTCATGAGGCATCTGGCATAGAGCAGTGGCTTAAATGTGGCAGTTACTACCATCAACATTTCCCAAGGAATACTAACAGGACCTTACTCCTAGAAAAGGCTTTTAACGCACATTCACTAATTAACAGACATGACAGATGTCAACACTGTTAGGGAGAAAATTTTGGATCAAGTGGCAAAGAGACCACCTCGATCCTGAGAGATAATCTTCAACTCAGTCATAAAAATGAACCTTGACCTTAGTGATGAAAGTCAAGGTTGTTCGTTGCAGCAATTAAATGTTTATGCAAAGAGAGAAGGACAGATCCATGAAGGGGCACTTCCATTATGTCGTTTCATATATTCAGAGTCACTATGCAGTCACTAGGGGGAATGAAGTAAGCCACAATGTCATGACATTCTGCTAATGAGCACAGCACGTGGCAGGATTGACCAGGCAGGATTTCATCTGTGTCCCAGCTAAAACCTGCTGTTAACAACGGTGGACGCTAAGGAATGAGTGAAGCAAGGGATGAGAATTTATTTTATTTCATTCTATAACATACATGTGCATGTCTCTTAAGGAAACATAAATTTCTTTTAAAAATAACGTCTTGGCCATCCAACAAGAACACCGGAAAGGTCTCCTTTCTTCTGTGATAAAACACATCTCCAAGAAGAGAGGCCCTCATTTCAGGACTTCTTTGCATGTTGCTCATGTGATACGGGACTACTACGACCCAAGGTTAGACAGGCTAACTCTAGTCTACTCGTGGAAGAAACACACATTTCTACCGAATCTAAGCATAGTGGTCCATGGAGTCTTAGGAATAATCCAGTAAAGAATCTTCAGGCAATAACAACACACAGACCTCCTGCTCCCACTATCCCAGAGCTCACACACCTGTGACCCACAGGGGTGCCGAAGGCCAGAAAGAACCCTGTGCTTGAGAGCAGCAGCACCTTGTTGAATGGAAGGTGGAGGGTCATTTCAGCACTTTACAAGCCTGACCCTGAAGTCCTACTTCCCTGTCCTCTCCTCTGGCCTTTCTCTTCCATGGTGCTTCGGGTACGTCATTGGGTTGGCCTAGAACACAGGCCTCTGTAGGAGACAGGAGTAGCCACAGATGCTCTGAGCTCTCCACCATCATTATAGTATCATCACAGTCTGTCCCAACCCCTTGGATTCCATAACATCCACAGCATTGAATGTTTTCACTGTCTCAGATTTATTCATCTGCCCTGACACTTCCCTTTGGATCACAAGATTTTCTTTTTCTCTACCTTTCAAGAGCTTTCAAACCCATTTATAATTCAGCTAAGGGAAGACTTTCAGGCTCATTTACTGGTGAACTCTCAGCCTCACTCTGTCTGATTAATCCTCTCAAAGGAAGTGTAAGGAATTAAATGAACCTAATGAATCAACGGTTGCATTTTCACTTCTGGTGAAACAGGATGGCTCAAGAGTTTCGGATAATGATTTTCAGAAGTGGTCATTAGAAGCCAAAGATAAAACTTGGTAAGAAGGATAAAAGTATTTCTTAGGTCAAGGAAAACTTTTGATGCATTTCATATTTTGTAAGTAGATTGCTAGTAGAGTTTCACCATTTAAACAAAAATCCAGTTTCTACACTCCATTTTTAGGCAGGGCTTCCCCAGTATGAGCCCCAAAGCTGCTGGCCAGGACGTAACACTTGGCTGAATGCTCTACATCACTGTCTTGAAGCTCTGTTTTTTTTTTTTTTTTTTGAGAGAAAGAGAGTAGGAGCAGAGAGCCAAGGGAGGGAGGGAGAGGGAGAGAGAGAATCCCAAGTGGACTCCATGCCCAGTGCCGAGCCGGACATGGGGCTGGATTTCACAACCATGAGATCCTGAACTGAGCCAAAATTAAGACTCGGACGCCTAACCCACTGAGTTAGCCAGGCAGCCCTTGAAGGTCTTAATTTTATATTTGAACTTGTGTTTTCTAAGTGAGGTCTCATAGGACAATGAAGAGCCTGCATGAGCAGAAGACATGGGTGATATGCACATCTGCTGTTTCTTGCCAGATTTCAAGAAATACTAAACCTTAAGCAAAAGACACAACTTAAGATGTTTTATTCTTGTAACAATATTTAATGTAACAAACTCAGTTTAATAACAAGGCTCAGATCAGCTTGAAGGAAAAAACATATAAAGTTCTTACCAAAAACTCAACCAAAAATCAAACAATTGCTAAGACTCTGTAACTTTGGCAGATCTAAACTTGTATATTCTTTTACTTTCTGATATGGCAATATTATAATCCCTAAATATATCAAAATATAATATTAATTAAACAGAAGAAGACATTAAAATTAATACATTCTACAATAACCGTGGAGCTATAAAAACAAGAACAGAGGTAATTTTTTCCAATAAATTAAACCTATTCCACTGATGTTTTAGGTGAGGCTAAATGTAGTAATATTTTCCATTTGTTATATATTTTTATGTTCTGTCTTTTGATGAATATGTTTAAGAAATGTGATACTATCTTTGGAATTACAACTTAAATTATTTAAGAACAATTTTGTCATAATGCTTATAAGTTTAGAAAAACCTGGTTTTCAAGGATTCGAGACAGATCAGTTTAACAAAGCTAACATTTGTCACAACTTGTCACAGTGGGGGCTCTTTTCTCCGGACCAGAGTTCCTTGCCCGTGAGATCATCTGTTCCTAAAAATAGGAACATCATCTTAGGTAAAATTCAAAATGCAATGCGTGGTTGTTAAGGACAGAACCTTAGCCTAGTCTGTTTTACTGGTTAGCACGGAGGCTGCAGTCAGGCCTGGGCTAATTCCTCCTGGCTCTACGCTACAGTCTGCGTTTAGGCAAGCCACTTAAATTCTCTTCACCTAAGAGCAAGTCCAGAAAAACTGGGACAAACCCCTACATTTCCTCCTATTATTTTCTTGTGGAGAGAAAATCAGGAAAACACATAACATGCTGGGTGGAGGGTCTGGCCCAGAGCAAAGCCTGACCTAAGTCTAAGACAAGCTCTTCCCATTATCAGTTAGGAGATAGTTTCACTGAAAGTAGCAGAAATTATTGTTTCCTTGTCTGAAACAGGTGGGACTTTATTTGCCCCCAAAGACGGGAGATCCACAGGCGGGAGTTTAAAGTCATCCGCCTTCTGGCCTTCCTGCTCAGCCACTCGATGTGGGGTGTCCACTTTCTGGATGCACTGTGACTGCTCTACTCCCCGCAAGGTGAACGGCAGGAAGGTGTGGGGGTGAGGACAGCTCCGTTAGTACCCTTGTAACGGAGTACCCTCCATTGCAAACCCTTGCAGAGGCACCTGCACAGCTCAGTTGGTGAAGCGTGTGACTCTTGATTTTGGCTCAGGTCATGATCTCAGAGTCCTGAGCAGGAGCCCTGCGTCAGGCTCTGCGTGTACACTGGGCATGGAGTCTGCTTAAGATTCTCTCTCTCCCTCTGCGCTCCCCCTTCCCTCCAGAACAAAAACAAAACCGAAAACCCTCCCAAGCCTTACCCTGAGGAGCCTCCATCTTTACCTCTTTGGTCAGATTTGGATCTCCCCGGAATATAAGTTTGTGAGTCTTTTCATCTTCTTTTATTGTAGCGGCAAGTGAGGGCAAAGAGGGTTGGGCCTGGCTTTGGGCTGTCTGCCAACAGCGTCCATACTATTCCCTCATTTCCTAATGATGGAAATGAAAGCCATAGATTCCTAATCTGTCAAATGAGAGGCTCTAGCCAGAAGATCTCCTACGCTGCTCCCCATGCTTACATTCTCTTTAAAGGCTGTTCCTATCAAAAGCCCAAGTATTATTGCAATAAGCTCCGTGCACACCTCCCAGGCTGGGTGTGGGACTGAGCCCTCCCGCTTGTGGGACGCTCAATTGTCACCCTGGTTTAAGAAAGTTTCCTTATCCAAGGACTCTCACTCCTTCCCTAGGCAGACCACATTCAGCGACCGGTCCAGCTGGGCCATAAAGGTCTGGCTCTCTCACCTCAGCCTGGCCACTCTGAAAGTCTCTGCCAAGTGCAGAGCTCTCCGTGGGGAGGGGCATGGCCTTTGCTGTGCATGCCCTGCAGGCCAGCTTCCCCCTTGCATACTTGCTCTGCCTTCCCTCTCCTTTTCTCCCACAGCTGCTGAACCTCCTGCCTGCTAGTGCTGGTTTCTGAGTCTGTTTCCTAGGGAACCCTAACTGCAGCGATTCTGGAAAGATGTTCCTGAAGTATCCTATTCCAGGAGGAGCAGATGGGGCCTGACTTCACATCAGAAACCTCCACCTTTGCTGGAAGCCTCACTGGCACCGAGCATTTACTAGGTCTTAAATATCTGGAAGCAACAAGTTAAAAATTAGCCTAAATGAATTTGGGCTAAATTGGGTGTTCTAAGAAAGATGAAAATCTAAAAAGAGAGAGATTCCAGGAAAGCGACAACACTGATAGCAGGCTCTGGTCATTTCCTAATAGAAGATGTAGGATAGATAAACATTTCTATTAACACAGGCTAACAAAGTTCCTGAGAATCTGTATAAATTCATTTAAATATATATCCATCATCTATCTATCAGCTTCTTAGTCAGACTTATACTTTAATTCCAGCTCTATTTTATAAAATCCTATAACCTTGAATAAGTTATTTTCACCTCTGAGACTAAGCTTCTTTATCTCCAAGGCTAGGGAGTGGGTAAATGAGAAAACATAGAGTAAAACATAGAGTCACATGCTTATATAAATACTAGTCAGAAAATGCAGCTGATCAGGGCAGCTCTTCATGCTGGTGCCTACATGAAAGTGATCAAGGGAAGTATGGATAGTTTTTTTGTCAGGAGTGCTAGAAAAGAAAATGTCTATCTTGGAAAGGAAGTTGATCTAGATTGATTTAGTAGTTTTCAAATCTTTTAAGCAGAATAATTATTTTTCTTTTTTTTCAAACAAGAACTTGCAACTAACATAGTCAGGATTTTATGAAGCAAAATTTTGAAGGTCAAGGATATAGTGGTTAAAAAGAAGTCAGTGGGATCTAAAGAAATCATTAAGAGGAACAGAACATTTTGAAATCAAGCCTATGGATGGCAATTAGACTTACGTTCGCTGCAGCATCTAATTATTTCCTTTCAGTTTTTTGTTGCACAATATTGAAAAATCTCAACTCACAGGCAAACAGTTGCAAATAACAGTTTAGAGCAACTCAGCCTGCAATCTCAGGATATTTCTCAATTAAATTGTATTGATGGGAGACTTTCATTCTAAGGTCTTCAAAAAGCCAAATTAATTTGACTATGTAAGTTAGTGCACTGGTGGTCTTTGGTATATTAAAGCTTGAAACACAGTATTTTTTAGTGTAAGCATTGTTTTTCATTGCACTTTGATTTTTTTGGCATATGATGTTCAATTAGCCAGCATACACTACATCATTAGTTTTGATTAGCATCCAACGATTCATTAGTTGCGTCTAACACCCAGTGCTCAGCATATCACATGCACTTTTAAAGACTAGTTTAAAAATTTTTTTGAAAAATGAAATTAGGGGCTCCTGGGTGGTTCAGTGGGTTAAGCCTCTGCCTTCAGCTCAGGTCATGATCTCAGGGTCCTGGGATCGAGCCCCAAGTCAGGCTCTCTGCTCAGCAGGAAACCTGCTTCCCCTTCTCTCTGCCTGCCTCTCTGCCTACTTGTGATCTCTGTTTGTCAAATAAATAAATAAAATCTTTTAAAACAATGAAATCAGAATCAAGCATTTTTGGAAGCCCTGGGGTTCCATAGAAAACAATAAAATTTGATGGAGTTTCTATGCTTATTCCAAATTGCTTGAATCTATGGTTCTTCTTCTGTCATTAGCTAGTTAGCCCAGCTGCTCAAAGTCATTCACCAAGACACTTATCAGTGTCCGCCACGTGGGTTGAAAACCCTGCTGTACATCTACTTTATCCTCTGGTGACTTCTGATGGTGAGGCTGGGAGGGTGAAGTGCTCAATGCCTGGCCCAGAAGAAATGCTCCATGCCTGGTGTTGACATGAATGACCTACTTCTGGTCACCAACTAAACAAATAACAACTCTGTAGGGTAGAGTTTAATGAGGAAAATAAATCAGTGTGTTTGCTCAAGGCGGTAGCTACCTGGATTAGCAGCTAAGTCACTGTGCTTCAGGAATGGTCCCAGAGCCTGCAGGATACCACCAGGATGGGGGAGGGAGGCTTCCAGCCCGAGTGGATAGTGAGGTCAGCAGATGGCCCTCAGCTGAATCCCCCCTGTGGTTTACTCAGCATCAGTATCAGTGACAGATGCAAAATGATCCCTCCAAAGTGAGTGAAATTTATGTCCACTTTGATGACTCGTTTCTTTGGTACCTATTGTTCTGCTATGCGATATGCAGGCATATGACAGATGCTTGGTAAATAAATGAAAAGCCAAGGCAAATCACATCTTATTATTCTAAATCTAGCTACTGGAACTGTCAGAATTCAGCTCAAACCCCACCCTGCATCAGGCAAGGAGGGGATCCCAAACTAAGCCCATGTCCCAACCCTGGGCCAGCTATGCTATTTTAGTTCAGGAAGGTTGCTCATTTGGGGTCTACAGCACTACTGTCCCAAAGAGCTCCAAAAAAATAGAGAATGTTCAAAATATAAAGACAGATAGTTCTAATTGGATGTACCTTTCATCTTTAGTTGTGTGTGTGTGTTTGTATGTGTGTGTGAAAGCTCCTGTGCACACATGTGCATGGGTGCATGTACATGTGTGTGTGTCCACATGACTATACACATGAGTTCTGCTATATTCAAGCACCTGGATAAGGAAGCTGAAAAGTTGAATTAATAACCAAATGACTCACACCTGTAGAGCAAGGATGATGCTCAACGGTGTGGGGGCAAGGAGCAAATGTGGCCCGTGACAACCAAACACCGTCGGGGTAGTCCAGAGACCCCAAAATGACAAAGCACTATTGAGTCTTTCTTTCAAAAGCAATTGGCTATATAATTTTTTATTTTTTTTTAAAGATTTATTTGACATAGAGAGAGAGAGATCACAGGTAGGCAGAGAGGCAGGCACAGAGAGAGGGGGAAGCAGGCTCCCCGCTGAGCAGAGAGCCCGACGAGGGACTCGATCCCAGGACCCTGAGATCATGACCTGAGCCGAAGGCAGAGGCTTAACCCACGGAGCCACCCAGGTGCCCCGGCTATATAATTTTTTAAATAGTCCAAATACATAATTTTCATTCACATGATTCCTCTTGTGTTCTATCACACTGAATTGACAGAAACTTAAAAAAAAAATCATCAAAAATTTTGCTTATTCTTTACTCCCTTGACTCAAATCTCCTTAGCTCAGGAAAATCTTCCCTCTTTCATTCTCTGCTTGAATAATAACACATTGCATGGATATTTTTGGATGCTAATCTGTACCTAATGGTTAATGAGTCTTCTTCAGTTTCAGGAGGGAAGATGTAACTGGTACTTACACAGGGGAAGCATTGTCAAAGCTTCTGGTTCATTCTGCAGCTCAGCTGTGTTCCCATCACCTGATGAGCATCCTTTAGATGCTTGATTTTACTTTTTACACTTCTTATACTCTCCTGTACATACAAAATATTGATTTCTGGCCCAGAACTGGCTTGCATTTATTTCTGATGAAGGCATTCCTACCATCCTGGTTTCCTTGTGTTTTCCTCCTGTCAGCTGGAATGACTGATTCTGTTTTGAATGCTTTCCCTTTTCTTTCTTCCAGTAGAAAGACCTCTCATGCTTAACAATCATCAACACTTCTTAGCAGTCTTCTGTGAAATGACTCCAAACCTACAACAACCTTCTCTGAATTTCCGCCAAAATTATAATCAGTTCACACACTCATCAAGGAGCACTTTCATCAGCAATCTAGTACCACACTCCCGCTTGCCCCACTGATGACTTAGGGGCACCTCCCAGGTTCTGAAGTGAGCCGCCATGTTTGATAAGTGTCTTTTATTTCCCACAGAACCCGTCACCGGATAGATATCTTCAGCCTTCAACATGTAATAATCAACCTAACCAGGCCAGCATTTCCACTCTTTAAATATAAAACTCCTTCTGGTGTAATTCTCTCTTTGTGGAACTTTGCAGGGCACCCAGGGCATCCCAGGGCATCCCAGATGCCCTGACATAGAAACGCTCCTACTGTCCTATACTGTCACAGCTCCTTACCTGGATTAAAAACTGGAAACCAGTGGTAGAGCTCATTCTTGTAGGGAACGGTGTCAAACTCACTGCACTGCATCTGCCGGAAGGTGGGCACGTCTGGGCGACAGGGGTGGACGTTGCACAAGCGATAGCGTTTCCTCTCCCCAGTGCAGTACTTCCCGCCAAACTTGGGTCTACACAGGAAACAGACAAGCTGTTCGTTTGTTTCCTTAGAGGCTACCATTTTTCCTTTAACATCCCTTGGCATCTAGTCATGTCTGGTCTTGGCCAAACCATGCCCTGATCTACGCTCAAAACTAACCTTTTGCCGAAATTCTTCCAATTTCATACATTTTTTGACGGTTGTTGTTGCCCAGGACCATTCAGTTCCAGGTCTGTAGTTGCCTAATTTGAAACAGTGAGTATATCTTTTCTACTTGTATATCCCCCCAGCCTCCCAAACTCAAAATATACCACAGAACCAAGTCCAGCCTCTTTAGCTTAACATTCAAGGCCCTCATGATCCTGACTTAATTCATCCTACCAACCACTTCTCACCCACCCCTTCATTTCCATATTTTTCCAGTGACACAAGTTGACTTATTTACTATTTCTCTTCCATGCCCCTGGATAGACCTCCCCCTTCTTAAATCTCTGTCTACCTGCTACCAAAGCTTTCAGGACTGAATAATGCTATACCTCCATCATAAACTCTTCCTGGATTTCTTTTTTTTTTTTTTTCAAAGATTTTATTTATTTATTTTACAGAGAGAAATCACAAGTAGATGGAGAGGCAGGCAGAGAGAGAGAGAGGGAAGCAGGCTCCCCGCTGAGCAGAGAGCCCGATGCGGGGCTCGATCTCAGGACCCCGAGATCACAACCCGAGCTGAAGGCAGCAGCTTAACCCACTGAGCCACCCAGGCGCCCCTCTTCCTGGATTTCTGCCAGAAGTAAACTCTTTCTCCTTTCACTGATGCCTGCTTGTATCTACTGTATGCATTTACTCTACTTACCACTCCAAAACACAGTTCACTGATGATCCAATCCAAGCTCTATGTCACCTGTAATCTCTAAGTCATATTTTGAGTACAGACAGCTCTTAATAAACATTCAGTGAAAATATAAGTTAACTTTGTTTTAGAATAATCTTTCTCCACCCTTTTTTTTTCCTTTGCAATACACACAAGGGCAGTAACAACCTTCCCACGAGGATCAATTATTCATTCAAAAAGGGCAAAAGAAATATATCAGACTGCTGTCACAGAAGAAGAGGAATTCTCTGTCCTTTAAGAAAGCTCCAGGCAGGGCACCTAGGTGACTCAGTTGGTTAAGTGACTGCTCCAACTCAGGTCATGATCCTGGAGTCCCAGAATCAAGTCCCACATCAGGATACCTGATTAATGGGAAGTCTGCTTCTCCCTCTTACCCTCCCCCTTCTCATGCTCTCTCTCAAATAAATAAATAAAATCTTTCTTAAAAATTAAAAAAAGAAAGTTCCAGGCAATCTATGTATGTCTTCTTGTCTCCACTTACTGTGTCTGAAATTGGGAATTGTGTCTGCTTTTGCAGTGCAGCAGAATGGGGTCAAATACCTTGGGGTTTGAACTCTGCTTTACTTTGTATTATTAATTAGATGATTTTGAACAAGTTATCTTATTTCTCTAGACCACAATTTTTTTTCATTTGTGAAATGAGCATAATAGTTCTTAATCACAAGACAATGCACATGAAGATTTAATAGAGTAGCTAATACAGTGTAAGAGCTCAGTAAATGATATCATTGTTGGATTATTGTAAGTATTAATCAACAAGTATTTATACAATGTGTTCAACATCATTTCTAGGGAGGACAGAGTCCAAAAAAGGTCAACCCATGCCCTGTGTCTCCTAGAAGCTTATAGTCTTGAGGAGGAAAAAAAATAATCATCTATGTAATAAATAAGAGAAAATTTAAGAGCAATTATGTACCCCTGACTGTAAGTACAGTGAGGGTTTGAGGAAGGAAGTAAACAGTGGAAGTCAGGCTGATTGGAAAGAACTCACAGAACAGCTCTCCTGGAGAACAGCCTTAGAGGATGGATGGAAGTGGCTTCTTGGTGCTAAGACAGAAAGCATGCCAAGTGAGCAGTCTCGATGAAATCACATTCTAAAAGCACGGGGAAGTAGGACATCTTCCCAAAGTGCCCAACTGATAGTTGGAGAGCCAAGATTTAAGCCCTTATCTTCTTTAGTCCATAGCCAGAGTCCTCATCCATTGTTACGCTGCCTGACCATGTGGTCTAGGGGGACAAAGACTTCAAACCCTGGCAGTCTTATTCATTTCTGGTTGCAGTTGTCTTCTCATGAGGTTCTGCTGTACTTTGCTCTCCTTGAGCGCCCATGACATTTCCTATATTTCCCTCCCCACCTTTCATTATGTGGTTTGAGTAGCCTTCTGTTCCTTGAACATAAAAGAGCTTTGACCATACCAGTTCACCTTTACTGACTCCATGTAGAAGGTAGTAAGAATTGTCCATGATATCTGAGGTTAGATCTATTTCCCATTCATAAAGACAGAGTGACACTTTATGACTTGGCTCTTCTCCAATCCATTTCCATCCAACAAACATCTCTGAAAGTCTTACAACCTCTGCTGGCTTCTTACTAGACACCTGATCAACATCAAGAGCAGAGTCTCAATGTCAGCTGACCCCGCACTGGCCTGAATCCATAACCTGAGTCACACAACTGAATCTGAGGCTATGTTTCCATTGTCATTGTTCTCAACAAACTTAATCAAACAAGCTACTGAGCTCAGACAGGGTCACTCACCTGAGGAAACTCTATGACACACTGTGGTCTCTAAGATGGGCATTGGAACCATTTTTCCCATGACGCCAAGTTAGAGATTCATCCAACAGTTCCTCAACAAAGATGTCCCTTTCTGACTACCACAGATCACCCTCCCAAGAGGCTGTAGACAGTAGCGGCGGAACACAGAACACAGACAACAGGTCTCAGAGCAAATCGCCTACATTAACTAATCTCTAAAATGGAAATCATATTTCTTATCACATTGAAATAACTCACAAAATGAAGATTTTCTGCAGAAATAAGAAATCCCTGGCTTCTAATTTTTGAAGCCACTGAAATCTTTTATTTAAACAAGAGCGACTTTTATTAAAGAGTAAAATTTAAAAACAATTTCATCCCAATCCCTCAAAGGTATGCTTTTATGAGTGATAAATGAGAAAAAAGATCATAATAACTACTGTAACACCTACCATTTATTGACAATTTAATTAGTAGGTTCTGTGTTCAACTCTTTATATATATTAACTTAATTCTTAGGAGAAATTTATTATATATCTTTATTAAATATTCAGTGTATGTATACATACACACACATATATACATAGAGTAATATATTTACTAATAAAAAGGAAAAGTGACATTTGGAACTTAGATACTTAGGACATTGTAATCACATTCACTATTTGCCTTTTAAAAAAAGGGACTCTTACTCCTCGGTGCAGATTAATGAAAATCTAGGCCAAAGGAGCTTAACATATTTTCTACTTTCCAGAGGCATCACATGTACACTTCTTAAAAATTTCCCAAGTATGCCAGGCAATAATGAAGTTAAGAATGCCATATATATTTGGGGGGGGCGCCTGGGTGGCTCAGTCAGTTAAACATCTGCCTTCAGCTCAGATCATGGTCCCAGGGTCCTTGCATCAAGCCCCACATCAGGCTCTCTACTCCGTAGGGAGTCTGCCGCTCCCTCTCCATCTGTCTCCCACTCTCTCAAATAAATACATAAAGTCTTTTCTTTTTAATGTCATATATATTTGGAAAACAAGGGAATTTAAATTTAATTCACATAATAGATCATTATGCAAATTTAAAATAATGAAAAACTTTAGTACCTTAATTAAAAAATTAAAAACTACTTTGTGTATTAACTTCTCTGGAACCTTTAATATGGTTAATATTAAAGCTTAAGGTTCATAAAATCCTTATCTAAAATTTTCAAAATAATTATGCTCAAAAATGTACTATTTATTAGTTAACTTAAGGGAAGAAAATTATTTTCATAAAATTAAGCATTCATTATGATTCAAAGAAAGCTACAGACTTACTAGCAAAATTGAGTTTAAGTAATATTTCACTGACAGAGTGAAGTTATCTAGAAAAATTTCCCTGCATAGTCTCCTAAGATCTTTCCCATGGATTATCTTTTCACATGAAAATTTACTTATTTCTCCAAATGATGGGATGAGCGTATTTATCCAAGTTCTAGTAACCATCCAGTGCCACACCAACATTAAACAAAACAGAACCATATTTTGAAGAATCTTCTGGTTCTCTTTAGTTTTAGGAACCCACTGAACTTCTCCTAGGAGGATTAAGCTCACTGGCATCACGTTAGCCAAGACTGGTCTCCGGCGCTCGTGGAAGGAAGGGAAATAGTTTTGGCCAGACTTACTCAGGATTGTTGCAGAGCCTCTCTGCACTCTGGGCCCCAGCCCCACAGGTCCTGGAGCAGTGGGACCAGGGCGACCAGCGGCCCCAGCCACCAGGGATGCTCTCTGGTTTCTTCCCCACTGTGATGCACTTGCCAGCCATACACCACTGGAGAGGTAAGAGGCAGGAGACACATACATCATGAAAGTTCCCATAGCATGCTGAGCCAAGAACCCTAGAAATCTAAACCCAATTCTCCCCAAGCAAGCAGGCTTCCAATGGTCACACAGCGTATGGAGAACAAAGTAGGGCTTACAAAAAAATGTCTCCCAAGAGTCTTGGGTTTTCGAATGAGACAATGTTAGAAACCAAAGGAAACTTTCCGCTGCCTTGTTGCAGTCAGCCAATTGGGGAATGTTCCTCTAAGTGCAGTTGGCGGATGGCATGGCAAAAGGTAAAGCCACACCCTGCTTCCTTCACTGGGAAAGTCCTGCTCTGACACTCATGTCGGCTCAGTCTGCTTAGCAACAAAGTTGTTTTATAATGTCATTGATTTACTTTCGGCTGCAAGCTCCTTACCTTGCTGCAGACCATAAACAAACATTTTGCAGACTGACACTGAGATAACACTTCTCCTTAGGTAGGTATCTCGGTAGGTATCTAATGTCAGCAGCAGACACGGCATCCTCTTGCAAAAAGTCCATCCGTAGCCGAAAAACACTAGTTGAAGTTCTAATAATGAGAACAATTTTTGTTCCCTGTAACTCTATCCATTGTTTCTAGTTCTAGCTGTGGCTCAGAAAAAAAAAGCTGTCCTCTCTCTTCAAGGCAATCCTTCCACAGC
The DNA here is from genome assembly GCF_964662115.1 of Mustela nivalis. Classification (NCBI taxonomy): domain Eukaryota; kingdom Metazoa; phylum Chordata; class Mammalia; order Carnivora; family Mustelidae; genus Mustela; species Mustela nivalis. The sequence goes on along the minus strand of NC_139022.1, from coordinate 154,142,042 downwards.
TGTCAGCTTAGGAAGGTGAACATTAAAAGAAGAAAAGAAAGAAAGAAAGAAAGAAAGAAAGAAAGAAAGAAAGAAAGAAAGAAAGAAAGAAAGAAAGAAAGAAAGAAAAGAAAAGAAAATGAAACTTGGTTGTTTGAGGGTTTGGGCACGCTTTCTCTGCTAGTGTCCTTTCCCTCATTATTTCTGGTCACTGTGCATTCTGACCAAGTTCTAGAATCTCGGTGATGGATACTGCCACTCTCAGGCAGTATAAAGATACCCAGAAAATGTCTGAATCTTAGGCTCACAACAAACACAGCTGGTCTAGCTGAGCAGCACACGTGCCCCTGCTCTCAAGCGGTCTGCAGAAATTCCATCTTCTGAATTCTTGGAGGTCTGGCTTTCCTCCTTAGTTAAATGGGCAGGATGTCAAGAAATGTAGTCAGATCAGATGATGAGAATGAAGATAACAAGTGGCTCAAGTCCAGCATCTTTGGAAGGCAGAAGCCACTGGCTTGCCTTTTCAGTTTTTAACAGGGAGGGGGGAAGAAGTCAAAATGAAGGGTGATAGTAAGCTCAGCAGATGTTATCAACCGTAAATTCTGCAGACATTCATCCAGCAAAGTTGGGATGGATGTTTTGCAAGTGAGGTGTGGAACTGGGCCTCAGCCCTCTCTCCACAGTTTCCAGGGAAGGCTCAAAAGGCATCATGGAGATAGAATCCTTTTCCCTGGCTAGTCTGACTGTGTGACCTCCATTCACCCAGACAGCTGCTCTCCAGGGCTCTCTCCCTGTTCCTCCCAAGAACCTTGTGCCCACCGCCCTCCCACCACCTTCCTCCCTCAGCCCGACACGTCACCTTCTTCTCACCACACCGTGTCCCATCTGCGGCAGCGTCCAGCTTAGAGCGACAAAAGCCTTTCACTGAGCACCACAGGGTCTGGCAGACATTCTGGAAAACAAACGTGAAACTCTACTCTTTGGGATTTTCAAAATTTGTACAAAAGCACTCTACAGTGATGGTGAAAGACACACTTGGTCACCCACAGACTCACAATAATGCTGTTGTTACTAGTGAGCAAGAGTGATAAAAAGTGATCATTAGTGGGGCACCTGGGGGGCTCAGTCTGTGAAGCGTCTGCCTTAGGCTCAGGTCATGATCCTAGTGTGCTAGGATCGCGGCCCATGTTGGGCTTCCATGGGGAAGCCTGGTTCCATGGGGAGCCTGGTTCTCCCTCTGACCCTCCTCCACGTTTGTGCTCTCTTTTTCTGTCAAGTAAGTAAATAAAACTCTAAAAAAAAAAGTAATTATTCAAGAACTCTTGATTCAAACTTAATTTGGGCTTTGTCATCAGTCCTACACAGTGGTATGGTCTACTAAGCAATAAGAAAACAGGAGATAGGGACGCCTGGGTGGCTCAGTTGGTTGAGCGGCTGCCTTCGGCTCAGGTCATGATCCCAGCGTCCTGGGATCGAGTCCCATATCGGGCTCCTTGCTCCGCAGGGAGCCTGCTTCTCTGTCTGACTCTGCTTTCCACTCTGTCTGCCTGTGCTCGCTCTCGCTCGCTCTCTCTCTGACAAATAAATAAAATCTTTAAAAAAAAAAAAAAAAAAAAAAAAAAAAAAAGAAAACAGGAGATAAAACACATTTCCTAGCAGTTGAGGCCAGTTTCTAAATGAGTGACATAGTATCACTGACCTCAGGCAGGGTAATTGGGGACAGTAGCTATCAAAGGCCAATACAAACCATGCACGAAGGACTCTGATTACAAACAGTTGGGTGGTTATAACTTGAGCCTGTTCACTGAAGGAAAAAGAAACTATTGCACTTAGCCAGCCCAAGCTTATTTACTTATGACCCAAAGTAGCCCCCTTGCTTAATGTGCCAGGGAGTGAAATGGGTTTTCCCTATTGTTTCTCCTCTTACAGTAAGAACAAGGGAAGGTTGACAAGAGTCTTACAGATCACCAGAAATGGCTCCACTGCTCCCATCCACCTTTTAATCTTTCTTCTATCCACCCATCATTCACCATTCCCTCTATTTAACTATGTTCTAGATTCAATGTTTTCTAAAATAAGATTTCACATTTTTACACAGTTTAGAAAATTCTCAGTCTGGATCTCTCTAAATTTTGTCTCTCCCTGATTACCACTATTCTCTCCTTCCCAGACCTCTAAACTGTTGGTGATGAGCCTTGCCATTCTGTCTTTCACATCTCAACTTCACTTATATTTTCTAACTCTCACTTTTCTTGTATATAAAAGTTGAAAAAGTCTGGATTTCTATCAGGAAAAGACCAGCCTCTCCTTTAAACACCTCTGAGAAATACTCAAGAGAGATAGGAAGTAATTTTCTGAGCTCTAAATTCCAGCTGACTGATTTTCTTTTCAACTGTGTCAAATCTGCTGTTTAACCCACACACTGAATTTAAAATCAATGACCATATTTTTCATTTCTAGAGGCTGTAACTGTATTTCATATCTACCTTACCAATACCTTCTGGTGTATTTTTCCTTTTTCTCAAATGTAACTCCTCTTTCATGTATTCATTTTATTATCCTTATCTAAAATATTCATTTATCCAAAGTCATTTGGATTTATTATCTTTCTTATTTATCTTTCTTTACTTAACTGTAGATTGTCTTAAATTTTGAATTAGAAGCTAAATGATGAATTCACCTAATCAAAAGCTTTATCTATTAGAGATTTTTGTGCGTTTTAGCTGAGCATTGTTTTTTTCAAGGCAGGTTTTTAATCTTTCTTTCTACCAGGCATCCCATTGCTTTACTAGGTCAGAAATATGTTTATTTGAATTTTTTTTGGCATAGAGTTTCTCTGTTTCAGGATTTCTTTTCCTTTAGTACCTGCAGTTCTTGGTCACACCACTTCAAACAATGAAAAGGCAGACCAGACGAAGAGTGGTGGGCAGCAAGGCTGTATATTGGTGATAAACGCTCCCAAAGATGGAGGCGACCCAAGACGGTTGCTATTTTGGCATTTAAATCTAGAGGTTTTTATAAGATTGTTGGCCAGCTGTCTTCATATGATTAACCCTCCATGCACCCACCTGTCATCCAATCAGGTTTTTTTCCACATGCTCATCTACCTGTCAGGGAGCTGTTCACATGGGAAGGGGTAGAGAACTCCTTTCAGGGTGGTGGAGAATAATAGGATGGGGTCTTTTTCCTTTTAATAGTAGTTTCCTGGGGGACGGGAGTGGGCCTTGCCCCTGCCTGCCTTTCTTCTAGCTAACCTCCATTACAACCGTAAGACAGTATAAATTTGAACTCAAAATGGCAGGGGGGTAGGAGGTTGGGGTACCAGGTAGTGGGTATTATAGAGGGTATGGATTGCATGGAGCACTGGGTGTGGTGAAAAAATAATGAATACTGTTAGGCTGAAAATAAATAAATTAATTAAAAAAATAAGTATTGACTGTGGTCAAGTATTTTCTAGGGAGAAAGTTATCCACCAGCACCCCTCCACCTCAAAACCCAAGCTGAGGTAAAAGATGCTTCTCTGCCATCTACCTTTGTTGCCAATGTGTTCTTCTAGCCGCCACCACCCCCACTGAACCACAGCTCCTCAAGTCCCCTGGATTCGTGTAAGGGTCTCACTTCCAACTCCCTGCCTTGCTTCAGGGGTGCAGGTCATCATCTGTTGCCACGGGATGTTAAGTTAAAATCAAGGCCCTCTGGTTTTCTCCTCATCCGCCTCAATGTGCCTATCACTCCCTTCTTTAGTTTTCTCCCCCTGAAGATGTTTTTTAACCTTTCTTATATTTATAAAGATGATGTAGGTTTTTTGAGTTGTAAACTCTTTCAAGATAAAAAAAAGGTTTTAACAAAGAAAGTTGATATTGTATTCTCTGGTACTTTAAATTTTTTGTTTTTTGCTTTTTTCTTTACTGAAAAGGATTAGGTTATCTTGGCTGTAATATGCAGGAGTCTGAAGTCTTCATTCGTTTATCTCAAGTCTTCCTTCCATTATCTATTTACCTATGGGCCAGGCCCTGCTGAATGTTGAGAATAAAAGTTCCTTCAGAGAGCTCACATAAAGTAGGGAAGGGCACAGACAAGTAGAAAGCAACTCTAATATCATCTAATAAAGTCTTTGTCCGGGGGCACCTGGGTGGCTCAGAGGGTTAAGCCTCTGCCTTCGGCTCAGGTCATGATCTCAGGGTCCTGGGATGGAGCCTCACATGAGACTCTCTGATCAGTGGGGAGCCTGCTTCCCCCTCCCTCTCTGCCTGCTGCTCTGCCTACTTGTGATCTCTCTCTCTCTCTGTCAAGTAAATAAAGTCTTTGTCCAGGAAAGCACAGGATAGAATGTGAATGTCCAAGCTGAGCTCCAAAGAAGAGCAGGAGGGATGATGCAAAGGAACCAGCACATACAGAGGTAGTGGGGGACCCCCAGCACTTTTAGGGGTTGAGACTGTTCAGTATACAGATAAGCACAGAGCATGAACCAGTAACTGACCAGAGAGAGCCAGGGTGGTGTGTTTGCAGAAAACCGCAGGATTCCCTGGAAAATCCTTACCTTTGTACACATCTAAAATTGTGGATAAAAATATTTTAAATGCATTCCTGAGTTGGCAAGAAAGTAAGAGAAATCCTCAGAGGCTGAAAATGTTGCAAAAATTTTGGAGATCTAAACATACAAACCTGGTCACTTAGACTTTTGTTTTAACAGTCACCTGAGTAGTAGAGACAATAACCTGGGCCTGCGTTGCCTGGAAAGTTGGACTGGAGACCTCACAAAGACCATAATCCCAAAAGACTAGCCCTTGTGTGAAAGGATGAATTAGCCTTGTGTGAACCCGGGGACACAGCTGGGACATGTGTCTGTTTCGATTTTAACTCTAAAAGTCGTGGTAAATGTTACCCCCAAGAGTTTGTACCCACAATGGCCCTCACACAATACTTGCAGTCAAACAACATCCAACCAATAACTTATTTTAATTGAGCCCAAATTCTCTCTGGATGAGTTTGCCAGCCAACTAAGCCTTAAAGAATAACCTGATAGGAAGTTTCATGACAAAGCGCTCACAATTAAAAACAAAAATAGCATGGAGGACAAGGGGAGTTAGAGAGGAGAAGGGAGTTGGGGGAAATTGGAAGGGGAGGTGAACCATGAGAGACTATGGATTCTGATAAACAATCTGAGGGTTTTGAAGGGGCGGGGGGTGGAAGGTTGGGGTACCAGGTGGTGGGTATTAGAGAGGGCACGGATTGCATGGAGCACTGGGTGTGGTGCAAAAACAATGAATACTGTTATGCTGAAAATAAATAAATAACTTAATTAATTAAAAAAAATCAAGACAAGGAAATAATCTCTAGTAAGAGAGACCTAGGAAAAACTCCAAATAGGAGAAATAGTTCCACATAGACTTTGGACACTGGAATTATACAACATAAATTATAAATGTCTCAAATATGATTAAAAAATAAAAGATCATTTTGAATGAGAAACTAGAAACCATACATCAGAGAAAATTTAGAAAAACAGACTGTCACAAGTTAAAAAAAATACTGTAAATGAGGTTAAAAAGTCAACAGACAGCTTACACAGAGGAGTAGATGTATCTGAAGAGAGACCTAGTGAGTCAAAAGATAAATTACACAAAATGCAGAAATATAAAGGGCCAAAAAATATGAAGGCAAGGTCCCAAGATATGGAAGATTAGTGATAAAGACCAACATAGATGTGATTAGAATTCTGGGTTACCAACTGAGGATTTCAGAAGGCAGTGGGGTAGGGGGGTGGATGAGTCTGGTGATGGATATTGAGGGCACATATTGCACAGAGCACTGGGTGTTGTACACAAACAGTGAATCATGGAACACTACATCAAAAACTAATGATATCCAAATTAAAACCACATTGAGATATCACCTTACACCAGTTAAAATGGCCAAAATTAACAAAACAGGAAACAATATGGGTTGGAGAGGATGTGGAGAAAGGGGAGCCCTCTTATACTATTGGTGGGAATGCAAGTTGGTGCAGCCTCTTTGGAGAACAGTGTGGAGATTCCTCAAGAAATTAAAAATAGAACTTCCCTATGACCCTGCCATTGCACTCCTGGGTATTTAACCCAAAGATACAGATGTCGTGAAAAGAAGGGCCATCTGTACCCCAATGTTTATAGCAGCAATGGCCACGATCGCCAAACTGTGGAAAGAACCAAGATGCCCTTCAACAGATATTGATAAGAATGGATAAGGAAGATGTGGTCCATATACACTATGGATTATGATGCCTCCATCAGAAAGGATGAATATCCAACTTTTGTAGCAACCTGGACGGGACTGGAAGAGATTATGCTGAGTGAAATAAGTCAAGCAGAGAGAGTCAATTATATGGTTTCACTTATTTGTGGAGCATAACAAATACCATGGAGGACAAGGGGTGTTAGAGAGGAGAAGGGAGTTGGGGGAAATTGGAAGGGGAGGTGAATCATGAGAGACTATGGACTCTGAAAAACAATCTGAGGGGTTTGAATTGGCAGGGGGGGTGGGAGGTTGGGGTACCAGGTGGGGGGTATTATAGAGGGCACGGATTGCATGGAGCACTGGGTGTGGTGAAAAAATAATGAATACTGTTTTTCTGAAAATAAATGAATTAATTAAAAAAACTAATGATGTACTGCATGGTGACTAATGTAACATAATAGGAAAGAAAAGAAAAAAAAAGAGAAGAAAGAATAGGAAGAAAAGAAAAGAATGGAAGGAAGAAAGAGAAAGAAAGAATGAATTCTGGATTACAGAATGGAGAATCAAAACAATATTTTAAGAGATAAGGCCAGACAACAAGAGATGGGATGAATCCTGAGGCCTCTTTTAAGCCATTTTAGAGAATTTAAACTTTATCGTCAGGAATAGGGAGACTGAAATATTTTCATCAGAGGAGCAAAATCCAATTTCCAGTTATAAAGGTCACTTTGGCTGCATTTTGGGAGACGGATCAGCGTTGAGAGAAGCAGTCAAATTCCAGGAAAGGAGAGCAGTAGGAGAACTACTGCAGTCACCTGGACGAGTGAGATTTTAGAGATATTCAGGAGGTAGAGTTGGAGTAACTTGGGAACCAGTGAGGGGTGAGGGGTTTTGCATCAACTTTACCTTCTCTATTAAGTCTTGTTCACTGTGTATAAGTGCTGCCGAAGAGAGCACAAGTCTTGTTCACTGTGTTTAAGCACAGTTACTTCCTCCTCGAAAGGTCTTTCTACATGTCTTTTTTTTTTTAATTTAATTTAGTTTTTTTAGTGTTCCAAGATTCATTGTTAATGCACCACATCCAGTGTTCCATGTAATACGTGCCCTCCATAATACCCACCACCAGGCCCTCCCAACTCCCCATCCCCTCTCCTCTCCAAAACTCTCAGTTTGTTTCTCAGAGTCCATAGTCTCTCATGGTTTGTCTCCCCCTCCGATTTCTACCAACTCACTTTCCCTTTCCTTCTCCTAATGTCCACTGTGCTATTCCTTATGCTCCACAAGTAAGTGAAACTATATAATAATTGACTATCTCTGCTTGACTTATTTCACTCAGCATAATCTTTCTGTGTATTTATCTCACTATATTGAAATGATTCAGTCTGCCTCCTCCACAAGACCACAAGCTCCTCAAAGTCAGAGAACTTATCCTATTAATTACTGAGGGCTTCTCTTTTTCATCTCACTCCGTACCCAGCACCGAATCAGGGTGGGGTTCAAGCCTTGCCAGGCCCACGTCTATGTGTTAACACCGGCACCTTCGCTCTGAAAGGGACGCTTTCAGAGGATTGCCCATTTCAGATCACAAAGGAATGCCACACAAAGGAGTTAGACAGAGCAGAGCAGAGCTGTGGTTAGATCTGCATTGTTTTGAAATAACCTAAGCAACAATTTGAATGGGGAGGTGATTAGGTAGGAGGGAATTACAATTGCCAGGAAAGAAAATCGAAGACTGAATCAAGACAGTAACAGTGGGAATGAAGATGGCAGGGCAGAACCACAAACTCTTTCGGAGGCTAAAAGTCAGGGCTTGACTTAACATTTAGATATTGAGGGGTGCCTGGGTGGCTCAGTCGGTTAGGCATCAGACTCTTGATTCCCCCTCGGACTGTGATCTCAGGGTGGTGGAATTGAGCCCCACATTAGGCTGCGTGCTCAGCATAGAGTCCGCTTCTCTCTCCCTCTCTACTCCTCCCTGCCGCCCCTCCCCCAACAGCCACACACTCTCTCTCTCTCTCCATCTCAAATAATAAATAGACAAAATCTTTTTAAAAAATGCACATTTGGATATTAAAAATTAAGGAGGAGAATGAATTGGGATGAAACTTATTTTTACCTTGGGATCTGGGGGTTCTCTACAACCAGATGGGAAATTCAGGAAAGGGAGCGACTCTAGGTTGCTATGGAGTCTACAGGCGTGAATCACTGTGATTCCTGAAAATCACTATAAAATGTTCTTCACCAGCACCCACTTGCAAAGGTTTGCTGTGGGCAGAGCAATAGATACCAAGAATACCAAGGAGGCAGGATCAAGGAATGTAAATGATTCTGACTTCATATATACTGCCTTACAAACGTCATACCATGAATAGGTTTCCATTTCTGTGTCGGGCTCTTTGGACTACCAGCTTTTTCCCTGGCCCTTTCTTTAGCATGCTGGAGATCTCAAGTCCAGCGCCCACCCACCAGAGGCACCAAGATACCCAACACTTACTTCTACTTCCTGGCAGAAGGTGGCATTGGGGCCATACTGCAGCTGGCATTGATGGTGAACATCATAGATCACTCCAGGGGCAATGACCTTGGACTTCAAGCCTTTCTTTTGGGGGATATCATCAAGACAAAACCCCCAGCCCCGGCTGAAAACAAATTATCAAAAAGGAGAACAGTTGCTTATGATTTCCTTTGTCTTAGTCTTTTATTCAACAGAAACCTTCTATTCCTGTGATTTACCCTTTGTCCTTCAAGACAAATTTATTGCCACAAGGCATAGAACCCTCTAGGCCCAAGATAGGAATGGCCGAACAGGAAATCAAAGCATACCCCAGACTATTACTTCAGCCGTGAGCCAGGAAATACAAGTGGGAGAGCAAAATAAAATCATCAAAGGGGTTTCAGTGACCACTCGTAACATATGCCAGCTGTTCCTGCCAGTGTGGGGGACTTACACACTCAGATCTAAAGTGCCTGCTCTGCCCACTGCAAGCAGGGCAAGCAGGGGGATGGGAAATTCACTGGGCTGTGCTTGGAAGACAGGTCCCACCAACAACTCGGGGGCGGAAAGCAGAAGCAAAATCCACCCCCTTCTGATGCCACCCTGATGCAAAGATCTGGGAGAGGAACGGAGACTTTTCCAGGCCTAGGGTGAAACTCCAAGGGACTTCCGGTTTAAAGAGCACCAGGTCAGGCTGCCCCGAAACATGCTGCCACTTACTCCAGGAAGCGGGTGATGTACTCCTTGCTGCACTTGGACCAGGTCAGTGGGCTGGGATTGTACTGGAGCTGGCGGGACATGAGGTACGGGTGCCTGCCCTCGGGCTCACAGTCATTCTCTTTCCCGTCATGCTGGATGCCGAAGCTGCAAGAAGGCAGAAGGCGCAGGAGTATTAAGGAGGCGGGTATGAAACAGGGCGCAACCCCAGTCCCTCCACGAGAGCCACTTTGTACCGAATGCACCTGTTTACAAAGTGAGGCTCTCCCTGGACAGGGACAGCTGACTTTGAACTAAAAGGCGCAGGAGATGCTTTCAGCTTCTACAACCATGGGAACCACGTGGTTAATTCAAAAACCTGTGTTTGGCTGAGAGCTCCCAGTTCGGCTTTCCAGGAGTCTGGAGTAAGGAGGGCAAATCCCGCCTCAAGCGGTCTTCCTCTTGCTTTAGCAGCTGAAGCACAAAACACCCAAACCTTCCTTCTCCTCTTTTCATTATCCTGTACAGAAGGGCACAAAAGGGAAAGCCTAGGAGAGACTTCGTCCGAGGCCACAAACTTTGAGTGACTGATTTTCTTTTGAGTATTGTCATGGGCGTCCTCCAAGATGGGAGACGTTAGGGAGGCCTCCCAGGAGGGGTCGGAGCAGGGGGTTCACAGACAGATCATCTGGAGGCTGCCAGCTTTCCACTTCGTGATCTAGGAGTTCCTCCCCTGGAAAACGCAGAGGTCATCACGGCGTTGGGGTCCGATCTGAATGGAAGAGTCTGAAAACTACTTAGCAAGGGCCTGGCATAGAATCAGGACTCGGGGACTCATGGAAGTCCTTTACTGCTGCCTTGATCCTTGTGGAGCTTCTCAAACATCGCACAGCTCGTGAGAGGTAAAACCAGGTCTTCCGCAGCATGTGCTGCTCCGTCAGTGTCCTTACCCTCGTCCTGCTCCTCTGCTGCCGGCCTCCCGCTGCCGTGGCTGAGCAGGTACAGCAGCCCTGAATGCCCCGACAGAGCTCGTTCGCCACGTGAAAGGGCGTCGGGGAAGGAAGCGGACTCAGAGTCTGTTTATAAGCTGAGTCCTCAGGATTGCCCCAAGACACCTGCAGAGGCTCCCCAAGAACTCTCTTCACTGGCGCACTTGCGACGCGGCGAGGTTGGCTCAAATTTCCAAATCTGAACAGAGGGGAAGGGTGACCTCTGACTCCGCTAGTGAAATTCAACCACCCTGACAGGCAAGCTCACATGTGACTTGAATACAATCTCCCAATCCACATTAGCAACTCTCACAGAGAACCGTCTAGGGGGATTTAGAGGTTTCTTGTATTTTGCTTAATGTGTTATGATGTTACCGACTTCCTTACGGACTTTGATCACATTCCAGATAAATACAAAATTCACAAAGGAATCAGGGAATTAATCTACAGAACTGTTCTCACTCAGCCACTAATGTGACTCAGTGAAAGCTTTTATTGCAAAGCAGGCCTTCCCTACCCTCGCTTAAATCTATTCTTACCCCACTCTTATGGGCCACAAACCCTATTCTTACCCTGCTCAGGTGGGCCACAAGCTCACCTTCCCAATAATCAGTAAAACACTGAACTGTAGGCATGGTTTGAAAATATGCACGTATAGTGGTTTTTCTAGCATCGGATAGTCTAATTCCAGAACCACACAGCCATACCCTATACACTGGTTGGATTCAAACCTACATTCAAAACATATCAGTTCCCTTAAAGCTCTTTTTGTTCTATCGAAAGGTTTTATTTCCTTTTTAAAGGATTAATTTATTTGAACGAAAGCATACACACATGCAGAGGGGCGGCTGAGAGAGAGAGGGAGAGAGAGAATCTCAAGTAGACTCCCCACTGAGCACAGAGCCCAGTCTCATCACCCTGAGATCATGACCTGAGCCGAAATCAAGAGTCAGAAACTTAACCAACTGAGCCACCCAGGGGCTCCTGCTCTACCTCAAGTTTTTAATTCACTAAAGGATTTCCCCCTCCAGCTTTGTCACCTCTCTGTGCCCCCATGTTATGGGAGAAAAGCAGTGCCACTAACAAGTGTCCCTCTGGACTGTGTCTACTATGTCTAGATGTGTGGGGCCCCCCTGCCACATGAGCACAGTGGGCCAGTGATAAATGAAGGCCAAGGAAAGCACATGGGGTCATAGAATGTTTCCAGGAAGCTCCGTTCCAGCAGATGGGATGGACGCTGAAGAGCAGTTGGGAGTACGAAGCCCTCCCCAGTCTCCCACAACTTGCTGGGCTGTTGGATTCACCGGCTTCACCTCTGTTAGATGAGTTTGCCGAATTACAGCTGTGAAATAGTAAGTTCGTTGGCTGGGTTTCAGGGTTTCATTTGATGGCTATTCCTTACCTTTTCTTCTTCTTTTTCTTTTTAATCTGAGTATAGGGGACACAATGGTATATTGGTTTCAGATGCACGACTTAGTGATTTGACAAGTTTCTATATTAGGCTCCGCTCACTGTAAGTTTCGCTACTATCTGTCCAGTTACATCATTATTACAACATCCTGGACTGTATTCCTTATGTTCTACCTTTTGTTCCTGTGACTTGTGATTCATTTCATGGTGCAGAAGACAAAAACCATGATAAGCGTGATTGTGTGCTTTCCAAGCTGATTGAGGAAGTACCGATTTCATGTATGTAACATGCAAAGGTCTCTAATGAAATCCAGAAGCAGAAGAGAAATATTGGGTGAATATTGGCTTTTAGGTGTGTATCTATATATCGTGATATTTTCATTACTTAAAAGAAAAGGATGCTAGGTCTCAGATAAGTTTTTAAATTTCCTCCTGGAACTCTACCTTCGTTTTTGGTAACATATCTGTGGAGCCTAAGGAAGGTAGTAAGAGAACTCAGGTATAAATGACTGATATAATCCAGGGTCCTCATATACAGATTTTCAAAAAGTTTTCTCTCAAAAGGGAAATTATTCACATAAGGCCACAACACAAGTTAGTTAATTTTACTTTCTATTTTGCATCACACATAATCGGTAATGAAACAAATCATGTTTCCAAGAAACAATGGGGTATCTATGTTACTAAACTATAATGAGTGTCTTTGGGGATACTGGTTTATCACAGTTTTCATTTTTGTTTTTGAGCTGCCTCAGGCCCTTTCATTGAACTTTCCAGTTTCTCTGTTTGGTCCACAGATAATTAGAACTATATAACTAAAGAAAGAACTAAATACCTCAGAAGTATCATTGGCCAGAAGCAAAAGTTTCTTAGGAAGCTCTTAAAGTCTTCTCTGGTTTGGTTTTGTGTTTTACTAAAGCATTTTTTTTCCCATCATTCAAACTCAAGCTTATGTGTTGTATACTTTTACCAGTGACCCTGAACTTTTTTTGCCAAATAAAGACAGCATTTTAATGCAAATCAAAAGCACTGTGAGAGATCACCTCAGTCTGGTCAGAATGGCTAAAATAAAAACAACAACAACAACAATAAAAAATAAACAAGAAATAACAAGTTTGATGAGAATGTAGGGAAAATGTAGGGAAAAAGGAAGCCTCGGGCAATGTTGGTGGGAATGTAAATCAGTACAGCCACTGTGGAAAACAGTATGGCAGTTCTTTAAAAACAGAAATACCACATGATCCAGTAATTCCACTACTGGGTATTTACTCAAAGAAAATGAAAACACCAATTCAAAAAGATATATGCTCCCCATGTTTACTGGAACATTATTTACCATAGCCAAGTTATGGAAGCAACCTAAGTGTCCATCTATAGACAATGGATGAAGAAGACATGGTGTGTGTATACATATAAGGGACTGTTACTCAGGCATAAAAAAGAATGAGATCTTAACATCTGCAACAACATGGATGGACCTAGACAACATTATGCTAAATGAAATAAGTCAGACAAATACTGTATATTTCACTTATATGTGGGATCTAAAAAAGCAAATGAATAAACAAACAAAAAGCAGAATCAGACATGGAAATATGGAGAACAAACTGGTGGTTGCCAGAAGAGAAGGGGTTGGGGGTGGGCGAAATGGGCAAAGGAGAGCAGCAGATACAGGCTTCCAGGGACGGAACGAGTAAGTCGTGAGAATCAACAGTACAACACAGGGAATACAGCCAATGATAGTGTAGTAGGGTTGTGTGGTGACAGATACACTACATTTGTGCTGAGCAGAGCATAAAGTATAGAGAAGCTGAATCACTATATTATATACCTGGAAAATGTAACATTGTGTGTCAACTATACTCAAATGAAAAAATTTTAATTAAAAAATAAATGACATTGTTTTATTTAGGTCATCTGTACATGGCCCAATGTCTTTTTTTTTTAATTAAACTTTTCATTTTGAGATAATTGTAAGTTCAGCTGCAGTTTTAAGAAATAGAAACGAAGAGGTCCTCTGTACCCATCCCGCACTTTTCCCCCAAGATAACACACTGTAAAACCATAATCCACTAACACAACGAGGTACTGATGTAGATACCATCAAGACACAGAGCTCTGGTCACCGCAAGGATCTCTCCTGTTGCACTTACAGTCACACTCTCTTCCTTCCCACCCCCGTTCATCCTGAAGCCCTGGCAGCCACTAAAACCACCATTTCGGTAATTTTGACATGTCAGTCATATATCACACAGGATGTAACTGTGGGGATTGGCTTTCTTTCATGGAGTGTAACTCTTTGAAGATTCATCAGGTCACTACATGCATCATTGGTTCCTTTCTTTTAGGGCGTCTGTCCCAGTTTAGTAACCATTCACTCTGTTAGGTCAACACCACCGTTGGATGGTTTCCAATTCTGGGCTATTAAGATTAAGCTTCTATAACCATTCATATACAGTTTTTTGTGTGACTTCATTTCTCCAGGATAAATGCTCAAGAGTACTGAACCATATGGTAGTCTACTGTTCAAAACACTGGCAACCTGTTCTCTATAGTGCCCAAACCATATTACTTTCTAACCAGTAATGCATGAACGATACAGTTCCTCTGCGACCTTTGCCAGCATTTGGTGTCACCACTCTAGTTTTAGTCATTCTGATTGGTGTGTTGTGATATCTCATCATGGTCTTAATTTTCATTTCCCTGATAGCTAATGATCTTGAATATACTTTCAAGTGCTTATTTGCCATATATCCTTTTTGGTGAAATTTGGTAAAATGGTCTTTTGTCCATTTTCTAATTACTATTTGTCTTATTACTAGTGAGTTTTGATAGCTGTTTATGTATTTTAGATGCTGGTCCTATTGATATATGGTGAATTCTTTTCCTAGAACTACCATAAAAATTATTGTAAGCTCGGGGGCTTAAATAACAGTAACTACTTCTCTCACAGTCATGGAGGATAGAAGTCTGAAATCAACAGGTCAGCAGTACTATGAACACTTCAAAGGCTCCAGGGGAGAATCTGTGCTTGCCTCTTCCAGCTCCTGCTCAGTGCAGGCTTCCTTGACTTCTGGGATCAAGACTTGAACTTCTGCCTCCGACTGTGCCTGGTCTTCTTCTCTTTGATCTCTCTGTGTCCAAATCTCCCTTTCCAGTTCCTGGGTCTAGGGCGAGCCTGAAACTAGTCTGATTACATCTCAGAATTTTTAACCAACAACATCTGCAAAGACCCTATTTCTAAAACAGGTTACATTTTGAAATTCCAAGTAGCCTTGGATTAGTGAAGAACACTGTTCAAGTCATTACATAGGATTTGCAAGTATTTTCTCCTAGGCTGTGGCTTGTCTTTTCATCCTCTTAAAAGAGTCAAAAGTTTTTGTTTTTGTTTTTGTTTTTGTTTTAATTTTGAAGAGTACAATTTTTAATGTTTCCATTTATGGAATGCACATTTGATGTCAAGTTTAGAAGCTCTTTGCCTAGCCCTGGATACTGAAAATTTTCTCCTCTTTATGTCCTGAAAGTTTTTTAGTTGTACATTTTACATTTAAGTTTGTGTCTACTTCAAGATAATTTTTGCAGATGGTGTGATACTTAAGTAGAGGTTCATTTTATATTTTTTAAAATTTTGCTTATGGATGTCCAATTCCTTCAGTACCTTTCTTTAACAGGCCACCTTTCCTCCATTGAACTGCTTTTATACCTTTGTCAAGAAATCAGTTATATTTGTTTTGCACTATTTTTGACTTCTCTGATTGATTCCATTGATGTTTGCGTCTCTCCCTCCGCCCAAACCACACAATCTTTGTTACTGAAGTTGTATAATAATTTTTGAAATCTTGTAGACTGATTCCTCCCATTTTGTTATTCTTTTTCAAACTATTTTGAAAACTTATTCTAGTTACTTTGCCTTTCCACATACATTTTAGAATAATTTTCTATATTAAAAAAAATCTTACTGCAGTTTTGGTAGAAATATCATTAAACTTATATATTTATTTCAGGAGAATTCCATCTTTATCATGTTGAATCTTCCAATTCATAAACAGAGTATATGTTTCCATTTATTTAGATCTCTCATTCTTTCCTTGGTGTTATGTAGTTTTCAGCATACAAGTCCTGTACATGTTTTGTTAGCTTTAAAAGTATATAATCATGTATGTAAAAATATCATACTTTTGAGTGATCATGAAGGTTACTGCATTTTTAATTTCAATATCCACCTATTCATGATCAGTATATAAAAATGTGATTTTTATGACTCTATTGTACCCTGTGAACTTATTTTTCTAGTCTGTGTGTTTACATAGATTCTTTGGGGTTTTCTACAGATACAATTATATTATCTGCAAATAAAGCTAGTTATATATCTTCCCAACCTGTTGTCTTTTTTTTTTTTTTTCTTGTCTTATTGCACTGGCTAAAACTGTACTCTTTTTTCTATCTGTTCTTCAGGCTTGATCATTTACATTGTCCTATCTTCAAGTTCGTTGGTGTTTATTCTACCTACTCAAACCTGCCAATGATTTCCTCTAGTTAATTTTTTATTACACTGATTGTACTTTTTGTTTTTTAGCTTCAAAATTTCATCTTGGTTTTCTTTTTAGATTTTCTATCTCTTTACTGATATTCTATTTTTGTTCATACATCATTTTCTTGGTTTTATCCATATCTTCCTTAGTTCTCTGAGCATCTTTAAGGCACTTGTTTTAAAATCTTTGTGTAATAAATCTGCCATTAGGAACAATTTCTAATGATTTATTTTTCCTTTGAATTGGCCATACTTCCCTGATTCTTTGCATGTTTTGGGATTTTTGTGTGTAGGGGAAAGTGAACATTTGAATCTATTAATGTGGAAACTCTAAAAATCATGTTCTTCTTCCTTAGGGTTTGCTGTTTTTATTATTGTTATTATTACTATTATCATTATTATTTTTTAAAATATTTTATTTATTTACTTAACAGACAGAGATCACAAGTGGGCAGAGAGAGAGGAGGAAGCAGTCTCCCTGCTGAGCAGAGAGCCCGATGCGGGGCTCGATCCCAGGACCCTGGGATCATGACCTGAGCCGAAGGCAGAGGCTTTAACCCACGCCAATCAGGCACCCCAATCATTATTATCATTATTATTATTAATCATCTTAGTTATAGGTTGTGTTTATGCCAAGGAGCAAACTGAGGTAAAAATTTAAGGTCTTCTCAGGTCTTTTCTGAATCTATCTGGGCATATGTGGTTACTTTCTAATTCTCCCCATATGTGCAATTACTTTCAAAAGTCCTATTCTTTATTGTCTGGCTCTCAAAGGGAAAAAGAAAGGTGAATAGGGGGAGAAAAGGGTGCTGGTCCTTTAAGTTCTCCAGAAGACACTCCAGTTAAAGGCAGGGGCGTGGAGGCTTACAACATGGAGAAGTACAACCACAATGGCTGCCCACAACTTTGTTTTTACCTCTGTGAATCAGAAGCAGCCATCAGCAATCACAGCACAGATCCTTGACATTTAGAGGACAAATATCAAAATATTAAATCAATTCAGATAGTGACCCAGTTCAATTCTGTTAGATAACCTACCACTTCTGATAACCAGTAAACATCTACAACTCTGTTTCCAAGAATTCAGGGAAATAGTGCTCAAGTAACGTTACTAAGAGGTTTTTACATTTATTGGAGAATTTCTAAACTCTGAAAGGATCATACTTGCCCTTGGCTTTATGGCCTTGGCTTTGTAGTCTTGCTCACAAAAATCATAGGTCCATGTCCAGATAATCATGCCAATGATTGTGTCAAAAATTGAAGCAAATCTGATTTTGTAGAATCTGCTTAGCTTATTTCTGACGCCTTTTATACAGCCAGATTAAGTTGAACATATAAGAAATCCATTCTTTAAACAGAAGTAATGAGCATTTGTGAGCACCTTTTATCAAGCAAGTCTTCTCAATTTTTCTTTACCTTGAGTATACCACTCGGGGAAGGCCTTGAGCAGTCATTTCTCAGTTTGACCTCATTATATTTATTAGCATTACTTAGCCAGCAGATGCTACTGACACCAAAGACTTGACTGGAGGCTGCAGGGAATATATCCTTTCACATATCAGGACAGAGGATATCTATGTTTCTACATGAGAATAGCTTTCATTTTGTCAAGTTTTATTATCAGCATGCCAACTACTACAGCCTAGTCTTTTCAACATCTAGCCTTCTCTCTCCGATCGTTAATTACCTGTATAAGCAAGTCACTTAACCTCTTTGTCTTTAAATTTCTGATAACTAAGGATACTAAAACATAACACCTTTATCTCCCAGGGCTTTTTGGTAATAATCTAAAAAATGACAATACCTAAGAAATTGCCTTGTTCAACCTACTCGCTTCACAGATGAGGGAGCTGGTGAGCAGAGGTATTGGGAATTATCTAAGGTAATAATATTGGCTGATGGAAAGCCAGAGTAAGCACTCACTTTTCCCAACTTCCAAGCCGATACTCTAGTTTTGTCCTGCAGGTAAAAGTATTTTTGAAAACTTCCAGTATTACATGAGAAAAAAGATGAGAAAGCCCAGACCAGAGGCCAGGCCTGGAATATCCAAAATCCTCATTCTCTCTTCACTCAAAACATTCTGCAATCTGCCTTCTATGAATTCACCTAATCAAATTCACTCATTATTGAGACAAATGTACATCCTGCTCACCGACGTTTGCTTGATGGTCTTTTCCAGTTGATGGCAGTTTTAAATCTCTGCTTTATTCAATGTGTTCCTTTAATGCATATGAGTAAAATGGGGTTAACAATAGTAGCTGTTTTATAAGGTTCTTGAGAGGATTCAATAACACAACACAAAGCGTATGACATAAAGTAAAGGTGAAAAATGTTCATGTTTGTGACTTTTAAGTGATATTAATATTATTACTATTCCGTAAGAACTAAACAGGGATTGTTATTTCTGAATTCATCAAGTGAGTTACAGCTTTTGTCCTTGTCTGTGCTCCATCCAGTCTAATTTAGAGAACTGTAGTAGCCTCTTTGGTTCTGTGATGTAGACAGGCATGAATGGTCAGGGAATAAAAGACACAGAAATCTTTGAAGCACATGATGGTCCCTACTTTACAGGTGAGGAAGCAGAAGTTTGGGAGAATGAGTCTCAAGATGCAGCACAACCCAACTCCCGATGATCCATTTAAGGGACTTTCCCTTCTTTCTACCCACATGGTACATGAACATGGCAAGGAGATCTCTGTTTCCTTAGCCCTTTACCTGTGTCCAAGTTCATGGGCAATTGTGAAAGCCAGAGGGAGTCCAGAGTCTTCATTGATGTTACAGCTCCTATGAGGCTGGCACATTCCAGACAGGTGGGACAGACCCAAGGTCTCACAGGGGCGATTGACACCAGCACAGATGTCTTTTCTGAAAGCAGAGAACAGAGATGCATAAGCTTGCAAAGAAACATCTGAAAAAACCCTTCTGGAAAAAAATCTGGGTATTAACTCACATTCAGTGTGGTCTGGGAAGCATGATTAAAATTGTTTTTAAAAGTCCATACAAATATAGCGGGGTAATTCTGCATTCACAAGATTACTCTGATTTCACTTCTTAATTACTAAATCTCAGTAACACCTTAAAAATGTAGGAAAATATGACAAATGTTTTATTTTGAGTTGCTTCTGCCTTAATCCCAAGAGGCCAAATTACATTGTGTGGACCAAAAGAGAAGGATTTGATGGAAAATTTAAGATTATTTGAACTTTTATACAAAGTTAGGACAACGAGCAGTGGCCGAAGGTTTTCAAGTATATCTTTCTGAGATCTGTGCTCAAAATTCTCCTGAGAACTTCTGCTTATTCACGAAAACAGGCAGTTGGTCTCATCAATCCATCTGGAGCTCAAATCAGCTGTCTCTGCAGCCCCACTATGCTAACAACATGGCATATGGGAAGGAATGCCTATACAAATAAAAACTCCTTGGATCTCAAAAAAATACTGGTTATAGTCTTTAAATGTAAAAACGTGCTCCCATATGTTTGTGCGCATTATTTCAGTCAAGGACAAGAATTAACTAGTCTTTTGGTTTTCTTCAATTCAAAAAGAGCTCTTTGCCGAGAATAATTAGCACAAATGCTAACAAGGCTCTGAACTTCATTTAGTTACAGATCTTCAACTCACTGGGCTAGTGTGGGTACCATTTCCGGCAACAAATGGTCTGGGTTTTTTTGTTTGTTTGTTTCCAATGGGCCATGGAAAAGATGGAGACTCCAAAAACTCCTATGAGTCCTCAGTTCCCCTCAGGAGGGGAACAGCTCCTCAGGAGACAACAGCTGGGACAATGGGTTAGAACAGAGAAACAGCTCCCATCTCAGGGTACCCCGGCAGATCTGATCTCCACTGTCATAGTAATAGTTGTTGGGTGGTTTTGTGTTGGAGAGCTAGATTGAATCATACAGCCCAATCATTCTAACTAATTGCTGGGTCTGTGGGAGGATCAAGAAAACACTGTTCTGCCCCTACAGCAAGATGTACTGGTCACTATTTCACTTTTTTCAAAAAGTCTAGGCCTGCGTGGAGCTGCTGGGAAAAGATGGAGTCTATTGCTAACTCCCTGGCTTTCTCATTGTGATAAGACAGGAGTTAGGTCCATTAAACAATTGTTCACTGCATGCCTACTAAGTATCTAGCACTAAAGAGAAAACAAGGGGGTAATAATAGAAATGTAGGGATAGGAGTCTTCCAGGCCAGGAGATTATGCTCCCCAAAGCACATAAGCTCTACACCCCACCCCTATACTGGGAGTAGTATAAGAGAAAAGATGGCTTGGCATGCATCTTTCGGTATACTATTCCCACTTCATAAGGTATGCTCAAACCAAAATATGTTCAAGCAAATGTACCTTCTCCTCAATGCAGCTCTATAGAGAACCCTGTTGAAGTGGACCTCAGCCTGGATCTCTGGAGGCAAGTCTCACACCTCCCTCCCTGGTGCTGCCTGTTTCTTCAGAACAGAGGTTCCCAGAAGGGGGTGCTTTGGCTCACCCACCGACTCCTACAGGACATTTAGGCAGTATCTGGAGACAGTTTTGGCTGCCACATTCAGAAGTGGGTGCTACTCTCATCTCATGGAGAGGGGCCAGAGATGATGTCAAATATACTTCCATGCACGGGACAGCCCTTCACAACAAAGAATTAACCAAGCCAAAATGTCAGTGATGCCAAGAGTGAGAAATCCTGTTTTCTAATCTGAAATACTCTCCACTGTTTAGGAGCTGGTGAAGTTCAACATACATTGAAACCAGGCCTTTGTTCCAGCTCTGTTAGAACAGAGCTGTCTCTCTGTTCTAACCCTAATAGTTAAACTACTAGGGTACAACTGCCTGGATTCATGTCCCAGCTGTTCCTGTTAACAGCAATGAGATTTGGGGCAAGTGACATAACCAAACCTCAGTTTTCCGCTCTGAAAAATGGGAATGGCTAGTAGGAGTCAATGGCCAGGGTTGCTGTGGAGATTAAATGGAATGCTGATTATTCTAAGAGATGTAGCACAGTGCTACATCAAACACTCCACAAATGCTAATCATCCTCAACTCACTCATTTCTTCATGTGAGAAGGAGAGAAGAAATAATTTCTACTTTAAGGACAAGAAAAGAGGTGGAGCTGACCCAGCTTCCAAGGGTGGTCCCAGATCCAGGATTCTTCTCTACAGAGAGGTCCTGCCTGGACTGAAGTCTTTCCATGGCTTCTCGCCCAGGTCCTCAGTGTTTTCTGCCTGTTTGCTAGCTTCCCAGGGCCCCTGTGCTTACCTTCCCAACTCACATTAACCTACCTCCCAGGGGACTGACTGATGTCACAGGTTCCAATATGAACCTCTGGAGATTGTTTGCATTCAACCAATGTTTTGATACTTTCACTCAAAAGAGTGCTTCTGATAGTTGGAGTGAAGGCTGCTTATCAACCTCTGCAGGCATCCCATGCACTGGGAGAGATGACAGGCCCAAGTGTTCAGGGGCAGCCTGTCCTCCCCAGGGAGAACATAAACAAGGGCCTTCTGTGCAGGAGGTTCTTGGTGGCTGAAAGGCCAGGCCAAGCACCCTCCTCCATGACACGTGCCTGGATTTCTTAGTGTCTCTGAATCTGCATAGGGGTTCCCCCCATGAGAACATACTTCCCCATGAATGGAAGACCTTCATATGTCTAGATTAAAATAGTGTCTATTACGCAGCAGGTATTCAACAAACATTTATTGAATCAATGAGCACACATAGCCTCCAAGAGCCTGGGATGATCAGAAGAGTTTATCAGCCTTTCACAGCTAAGAATCCTAGAAGGCTGATGGTTCTTCTTTGTACCAGAGGGGCTATGTGTAATCAGAACAAAATACTATCTTCATGGGGGTAAAGGTAAATATTATCTTCAAGTGTAGGCAAACAGTTCTGCCTATTCAGGCGAGGGAGACCTGCTGCCTATATTCTGTCTTTAGCATCAGTCAGGGGTGGGTTACCAGGAGGACTGGTTTCTGTAGAGACAGTTGCATGTTTCTAAACTAGAGGGAAAGTTTTTAAAAATAAAACAAAGGATCAGAAACCCCATGCTGAAGACTCTCAGGAGTCTTTAATGAGGATCTGCAAACAATCTTCCTGATTGCTTATGGAGCTGCATGAAAAAGCCAATTTTAAAAATGAAGTCATTTTCAGGATAGGAAAAAGGCCTGCATTTTGCCAGCAGATGTAGTTTATTAAAAAGGAGAGTTTCCTGTACTGTTTGCCAACTGCCCCCTCACTGGTATGGGTCTTGGGAGTCACGTAGATCACAGGACTGCCTTTAAAAATGACAGAGCAGTGAACAGTAAGAGACACGCCTACATTTGAAAACCAGGTAACTCTCCACCCACCAGTCCCCTGCTTTGCAGACCCCGGCCTCCATGTAGTTTCCAGGGTACCTGGTGAGGAGGACAGCCACATCATGATGGGCAGGGTTGAGGTCACTCTTCGGATTGATGCTCTTCTGCCACTTACAGAAGCTGGACAGTGTCTTCTCCGCATGGTGGGTGATTTTCAATCCTTGCTGGAGAAAGAAGAGGAAGAGATGGGCACAGCTGAGTTTCCTGTGCTCAGGGCTCATCACACAAGTCCTTGGAAGCTGCCGAGCTGGGCCAAGATCTGGGTGGACGCCTCAGACATCTTTTTGGCATGAGTTTGGCAAAGGCCCCTCCCTGCTCTCAACACCATTACCCTCATTACTTTTATTAAAAGAACCTGAAGGACAAAAGTGCGGGACAGAAGTTATCACTGGAACAAGTAGCCCTTAAAGAAAACTTAAAAGTACACTGGCCAAGACCAAAACCTGTGTGATGTTCCATCTTGCAGCTCTCTGCTTCCTAAGCCAGTACAATTCCAAAGAGGCATTTTTATTTCTATTACCAATAATAATAATAATAATAATAATAATTCAACACTAAGCTTCTTCCTTATATGAGAACTACAAGGCTGGGTTGCACTCAACACTTGCTTGCCCGTGGTTTCCATTTTGGTCTCACATCCGTGGGTGAAGGGCAGAGGGTGACATAATCTCTCCAGGCTTCTGACCAGTTAGGATCACTGGCTGTCTGACAATGACCAGGATGCTGGAGGGGGCACCCCCAGCCTGCAACTCCCAGGGTTCCCGAGTCACCCACTTGGCCCAAAGTTACTACTGGGGATGGGAGGAGAGGACTTGTTCCAAATTAACTGGATGAACACTTGTCAAAAGGAGGGGGAGGGATAATCAGCTCTAGGGGGACTCCAGCTTCATGTGAATTTCTAAAGGAGACATTCCTTTCACTTGCCCCATTTCTCTGGGATCTCAGTATGAAGCTATCTTTCATACAAGATGGATTCTACCTGGAGAATGACGACTTCCATTGGCCTGCTCTGAGTCTATCACTCTGGCTTCAGTCCAAGGAGTTTGAGACAATCTCTACATGAAACCATGAACCTGCTTCGGTACCGTTCTGTATTTTGTTAAGGCCCACACCCCAAACAAGACCTGAGAGGCTGGCAGTTGCCTGTTAAAGGCATCTGCAGGTCCCAGGTATGCTAATGAACCACCACAGAAACACAGAAAGGTGGCTCATCTTCACTCATGAAAACTCATGTGCTGCTAAGCATTCTGAATTTAAATAAAAGAAACAGACTTCACTATTTACTAATCCTCACTATTTCATCGTCCAGCGGAATGCTAGATGGTGGAGGAGGAGGCAGAGTTGTGGGAGACTAGCTGGGCACAGGGGGCAGCCTCCCGCCGCTCATCTTGTCAAGCCCTAGTTACAGTAGCAGCCCTGCCAGATCCAACAGCCCCCACCGGCCATCAGGAACCGGCAAAGTCGGAATGGAAGGAAAGAGAAATAAATGAAAAGGCAGAGAGGAAGGAAGGGTAGAGAAAGCAATGTTTCCCGATCATTTACTATGTGTCAGATACCTTCACTATGTGTCACATACCTTCTTTCATTTAATTTAATTGCATCTTCTGGGCATTTTTTCCTTAAGAGAGCAGAGTTAGTTTCATTTTATAATAAGAAGGAATTAAACCTCAGAGACGTGAGAAGCTCGCTGAAGGTGAATCGGGCCAGATACGGAATCGAAGGCTCCAAGAACAAGGGCTTCCAGGTGAAGCGCGCCTCCCGCGGGTAGCCCGCCTGGTGAGGAGGCGCCTCAGGTACAGGCCCTTCACACCGGAGGCCCGAGCATTCAACAAAGCATCAACTGCAATTCAATCACTTTGAGGTCTGTTTTCAATCCTGTATTTCTTCTTCTGTTTGGTTATGGGCTTTTGTTGTTTTCTGTGTGTGAGCGAGGAGGTCTCTGAGAGAATACACATGAATTAAAAAATAATACCATCTAAAATTATTCCAAAGAAGAAGAAATCCTTAGGTATAAGTCTAGCAGAACTGGTGTAAGCTCTGGATCAGGAAAACGACCAAACACTGTTGAAAGACAGGAGCCTCAATCCCAGCTTCACCGCTTACACAAATACTGACTCAGAATGGAACAGACTTAAATGTAAGATGTTAAACTTGGAAGTTTTAGGAAAAAAAAAAAATCACAGGAGAAAATCTTGGGGACCTGGGACTAGCCAAAGGGTTCACAGACTTGACAGTAAGGACACGAACCATACAAGGGAAACTGAAAGACTGGACCGCATTCAAAATTAAAAATTTCTCCTATGAGAGAAATCTTCAAAGACAATGAGAAGATGACTGTAGAGTGGAGGGAAATCTTTGTAAGACAAAGATTCAGACTCAGACCTAGAAGACATAAAGATCTCCCAAAACTCAACAATAGAAACAATGACAAAATAAGCAAACATAAAGTTTCATCTCACTGAGGAGGATGGACAGAGGACAAATAAGCACGTGAAGACAGATTCAACATCTTTTGCCATCAGAGAATTCCAAGGTAAGACCTCCAGGGCCTGTCACTCCAGACCTATCGAACAAAGGCAATGAAAGGCAGCGGCAGCACCCGAAGAGTGGGGAGGACAGGTGTGCTAAAGCTGGTCATCAGGAACACTGCTGGTGAGGACAGAAACGGGCACAGCCTCTGCAGACAGCAGCTTGACAGTTTCTTTAAAATACAGAACAGGGGAACACCTGGGTGGCTCAGTCAGTTAGGCATCTGCCTTTGGCTCGGATCATGATCTTGGTATCCTGGGGTGGACCCCCGCCATCAGGCTGCCTGTTCAGTGGGGAGTCTGCTTCTCCCTCTCCCTCTGCCAACTCTTCTTGCTCGTACTCTCTCTCTCTTTCTCAAATAAATAAATAAAATACTTTTAAAAAATTAAAATAAAATAAAATGGAACAAATACTTGAAGACACAATTTGGATGTATCTTCAGGGAATTAGGCTGAATGAAACAATCCAATCTCAAGAGGTTACACATACTCTACAATTCCATTTGTATAACATTCTTGAAATGACACAATTCTAGACACAGAGAACAGAC
Source organism: Mustela nivalis (assembly GCF_964662115.1). Classification (NCBI taxonomy): domain Eukaryota; kingdom Metazoa; phylum Chordata; class Mammalia; order Carnivora; family Mustelidae; genus Mustela; species Mustela nivalis. The sequence continues at coordinate 154,116,302 of NC_139022.1, read as the reverse complement.
TAGGGCTTTCTAGGGGTTAGGCTGGTAGGCAGAGGGGGGGATACAAAAGGGTAGCATGTGGGGACTTGGTGATGAAACCATTCTGTATTGTGTCAATAGTCACATAAATCTACATGTGTTAAAACTGCATAGAATGAAATGTACACAGAAAGACACCCCCCCCATCAGCGCTGGTAAAGCTAATGAAATCTGAATAAGGTAAGGGTTTGTACAAATATTAACTTTTCGGTTATAATATTATACTCCAGTTAAACCAGATGTTAGCACCAGAAGATGGGGGAGGGATATAAGGGAATTCCCTGAACTGTTTCTTCTAATTGCATGTACATCTATAATTATTTCAAAACGAGAGTATTTTTTAAATATCTTAAAAATAACTGATCTGAATTAAGGCTTAAGGGTTGCAACAGAAAATCTTACAAAGCGCTTTTCAGTATGATTCTATGTGGGTTACTACTTAATTTTACATGACATTCCATAGTTTTGATTCAAAGGGAAACGTTCAATGAGTGACAGTGGGTAGGAAGAGCCCACACACTCACACACCCATACACCCCACATACACACTCACATACCCATACAACCCCACACACTCACACACCCATACACTCCACACGCTCACACACCCATACACCCCACACACTCACACACCCACACAAAAGTGTCAGTTAAGTTCCCTACATAGCCATAAATACACAGAAGCAGAAGAATCCCATCTTAGAATGTTCTCCTTTGATTCACAAAGGCCCTGGTGGGGCACACAGCTCAAGATGGGAAACCACCAGATCGGAAAACTCAATTTTAGCTCCAATATTGGCGAGACTCACCATTTTGTAAGACTTAGATACCAATCCATGAATGTTCATTTAAAGAAAAGGGAATGTTTACTAACTTCCACTCTCCCCAGTACCTGAGCCAAATTCAGTGTCCACAAGGACACCTCTTCTTCATCCTGAGGAAAGCAGAGTCCTTTTCCAGATGTTGCAGCAGGAACACTACCTCCAATTTTCCCATCATTACTAAGGGCCCATTTCCCTGAAGGGTCTTAGGTTTTATGCATCCAATCTTCTCACTTCAACAGTGAGGAAACCCAGGCCAGAGAAGGGCACAATCTTAGCCAAGCCACACAGCAGCGGTTGGCAGAGTTGGGCTTTCATTCCAGGTTTGCAGCTACGCATCCAGGACGAGTGGCTTCCAAACTGTTGAAAACTTCTCTAAACTTATTGCTTGAATAACTGGAATGATTTATCAGTTAGCCAACGAATGACTCTGACTTTTTTCTATTCCCCGAGGTCACACTCCCACCCTGGGGAGGAGACAAACACAGAAAGAAACCCTCTGCTTCTGAGACCCCCAGCTCCTCATCCTCCTCCTGCCCTCTGACCACTTCTCAGGCCCCTCTACAGGCTCTTCTTCTTCAGCCTTCCTTGGGCTCACAGCTTAGTTCACTCTCGATCACAGTCAGATTGGGGGAGATCATCTGTATGCCCCTGACTCTCCAAGCTAGATCTCACCCCAAACCTCTCCTAGAGGGCAAACTCATGCACTCAAATCTCGTGATGGGCACCTTCTAGCTGGCACCAGAGGACCCCCCAACTCAGCATCCCCAGAGTCCTCCCCCGACAGTATTCACCTGCTCTTCTTCCTGCTTCCTCTCAGCTGAAACACCATGAGCTTAGCAGCCTCGTCTCGAAACCCCAATGTCCTCCTGGTGGTCTTCTCTTCCCTCTGCATCTGACGTCCCCATCTGTCCTCGTGTGCTGCTAGTCGACCTCGCCTCCTTCTTTACTCCCAGCTGCCCGAGCTGACACCCTCTTCATTTCATGCCTGGCTTTTGCTCACATCATCTCATAACTCTTCCCCTTTCTTCCTTGTTCTTAAATCCATTCTCCAGGCTGGTGCCAGACCGATCTGGTCAAAACCAAAGTCTGCCCATATTATGACCCAGGACTCAAGACCCCTCGGAGTGTGACCTCCAGGAGGCTCTCCCTTCATCTGCAGCCTCACAGCGCATGTTCCAGCAACATTCAAACAGTTGATATCCCCCACCCCCGTCATGCCATATACCATGCTCTTTCTACCTTTCTTTAAAAATATATATATATATATATATTTTAGAGAGAGAGAGTGCGGAGAAGGGAAGAAGGGGAGGAAGAGAGGAAGGAAGAGAATCTCAAGCAGACCTCCTGCTGCACACAGAGTCCAATGTGGGGCTCTATCTCATGACCCTGGGATCGTGACCTGAGCCGAAACCAAGAGTCAAACCGTTAATCGACGAGCCACCCAGGCACCCCTTTACCTTGCTTTCTTCAAGCCGCTTCTCTACCTAGAATGCCTTCCTCCCCTCTCTTACCCCTTCAACCTACCCAGCATCAATCCTTTGAGACTCAATCTGAGCATTTCCAGGAAGCCTTCCCTGACCTCATTCTGGATTATGTTCGCACCCGTTTATCTCGTGCCCCGCTGGCTCACAGCACTTGCTGCCTGGGGTTAGAATGGCCAGACCGTGGGCCCGTTTTCCTCCTCAGTTCTTTTCAGCACAAGGACTGAGGCTTATTTCCCTACTCGCTTCAGCCCTGCACAAGCCTGACACACAGCAGGTGTACACCCCACCCCGGGGCCGCACACCACCCCCGCCAGGAATGGAGAAAAAGTGAAGAAGACGCCCACTGTGCTGGACAAAAGTGCAGCACCCATGGGGACAAGGCTTCGTGGTGAGTCAGTGAAGAGGCAAGATCTCCTGTGGCTTAGGGAGGCGGAAGGTAAGGGGTCAGAAGTATAAGAACAGAACAACGAACATCTGTCATAATAATCCTGGTGCCTGTGGTAGGAACTGCTGGGCAGCAGGTCCACGTGGCTCTCTCATGTTTCTTCAAGTCATCTGAGCAAAGACACCAACAGCTTTTGTCTTTCTCCAAGGATGTTGTGTAGAAACAGACTTGGTGTACTGAGTCAGTGTTCCCCTCCAGGGAAGAGGGCAGATTTCTTCACTGTCCAGGATAATGGCTCCCTCTAGGGCACAAGCTGACAGGCTTGCTCCCAGGCACCTCTGAAGGGCTGATGTTTCCTTGGGTTGGAACTCCTCAGCCGAGATGAAGCCCACTATGTGCCCAGCATCCACCTGGGCTGCCCCTGTCTCCACAGCAAAGGGACAAGAGGGGCGGCCGCAGACATGAAGCTCGAGCTTGTGCTGTGTTGTGCTGTGCTGTGTCGTGTTGTGAGGAGGAAAGTCCTCCATCCCCACCTGGAAGGCTCACGCCATCTCCCAGCATCATATCCACGGAAGCATGGCCGGAGAGCTGGTGAGCCTTGCTCTAATCTAAGACTCTGTATAACTCTTGACAGCAATAAGGACGAGAAGGGAGAACAGGGACCCAGCAGTCAGGATCCCTGACAGCTGAGGCTGAACTGTCTCCACATGGGCTGGGCCTGCGAGGTTGTGGAGATAAGCGAGCAGTGGGACCACTGGCGGAGGGAGGGAAGGAGAGGAGAAGGAGCAGAAATGTGGATGGCAGCCACGGGGAGGATTCTTCCCCCGTCCCATCACGCCTACAAGAGCAATTCTGGAATAACCTGGGGGTTAGTCACTGAAGAGAGGAACGAAATGTTAGGGCCTGGAGCCTCCTCTAGTGCTTTTGTCAATTTTTGCTTTTTTTTTTTTTTTTTAACAAAGCTAGTGCACAAGGAACTAAGGCGCTGATCATTTGTGGCTAGGTACCTCCCCGCTGTGTAGAACTTCCACCTGCAATATGTGGCATTTAACACATTTTCAGTGACAAGGTCATCAGGACACCTTAATACTTCTCTACTAAATGTCACGATTCTGCAGGCAGGTTTTAAGTGAGTACAATTTTTCTCTGCCCCCTTGGCCTCTTAATCTCCAAGTCTCATAAAAGCTAAATCCAGGAAACACTTACCCTTTTAGTTTCTTGAATGCCTTTGAACACAGAAGCCTCAAGAGGCATTAATTAATGAGCTTTGCCTCAATACCACATGCCCTGAGAGTGTCCCTGTTGCAAAAGAACTGCAGGGGGGTCATGCTGGCTCCCCAAATTTGGGGAGACTTGGACCACACGTGTTTCGTGAAGCACCCTCGTAATTATTTGAGCTCATCAAGACAAATCCCCAACCACACTGATGTTGCCCCTGAAAAATAGCTTTTCCTTTTTGTTCTTCCACTGTTGGTTTTATTTTTTTTCTCATCTCATTTTCTTAAGTGAGTCCAATGCACTCCCCACTTCCCCTTCCCTACTCATTTGGGTACGTGAGGCCGAAGGAGAAAGGAGCGCAAGAAGACGTCAAGGAAATCAGCAACCGCGCACAGAAACAGCCCCAATGGGAGAGAAGAAATGATTTTGCAAAATGTGGCTTTTACTATAAATTGTTCTCTCTGGATAAGCTCCCTTTATAATGAAAAAAAAAAAAAATCTTGTATCCATTTCCTTGAGAATTGCCAGTAGAGCTTGGGATTCAATACATAAGGTGATTATTCTCTGCCGGCCAGGCTTAGGTTCCTCAGAAAAAAAGAGAGGACGCAGAGAAGGGAAAGCAGTACAAAGCTTTAAATGAAAACTAAGGAATAACTCCTCGATCGGTGGAAAGAATTCATTTTTTTTTCTTTAAAGATTTTATTTACTCAATTGAGAGAGAGCGTGCGAGCGCCCAAGCAGTGGGAAGATGCAGAGGGAGAGGGAGAAGCAGGCTCCCGGGACCCTGGGATCATGACCTGAGCCAAAGGCAGATGCTTAACCCACTGAGCCACCCACGTGCCCTACCAGAGGGAAAGATTCTTGATTTAAAAAAGTGATGAGTGAGTTGGGGGAAATCAGAGGGGGAAACAAACCATGAGAGACTGTGGACTCTGAGAAACAAACAGGGTTTTGGAGGGGAGAGGGTTGGGGGGTTGGGTGAGCCTGGTAGTGGGTATTAAGGAGGACACGTATTGCATGCAGCACTGGGTGTGATGCATAAACAATGAATCTTGGAACACTGAAAAGAAATAAAATAAAATAAAATAAAATGAAAAAAAAAAGATAAAGAAAAAATAACAATGCAGAAACTGGGAAAAAAAAAAGGTGATGAGTATACAAATTCTCTGCCAGTATTTTTGACACTGATCCTGAAAGAGCCACAATTTTATAGGTCATTAATGATCTAAAAATTCTCAAGGAGGGGGCAGGGGAAATCACCACCCTGAATTCCCAAAACTAACAGACTTTTTAACTCCAGAGTCTCACAAAAGGGAACCCAACCTTAAATCACTGTGAGACCAAGAGGGAAATTCATTCTCTGTGAAGACAGTCGCCAACTCCCTGCCTATCAGCCCACCGGCTGCTAATCAAGCCAGCCTGCTGCCCTCAGGCTCTGTCCCAGATGGCATATCCGGCCTCATCCCAGCTCACTGGCATCCCTGTTTTCTCTCTAGCCTGTTCTTAAAAGAAGTCTCATACTTCACATCCTAATCTTGTCCTGCCAATTTTGTTTTCCTCCAACAATTCTGCACAATTCTGTGAAATGAGCCTACCAGCAACAAATTTACGGGGTTGTGGTAGGACCTCAGAGGGGACGATGGGAAGTAATGTTTACCCACTGGTTTCTGGGAGCCAGATACTACGCTCACGAATGCGGGAATTCACATGTCTGGTTCTCACAGCAACCCTAGGAAGTAGATATGATTCTCCCCATTTTACAAAATAAAGAATGGAGGTTATATAACTTACCCAAGCTCCTACAGCTTGCAAGGGGAGGGACTAATGATAAATGGGAAACTCTCCCTGATGCCAACTGCTCACAGGAATGGGAAGGAGGGGAGTCATCCTATCCTTAACCTCTGGCCCAAAAGGGGAACAGGGAGGCCATTGAATGAATTGGTCTAAAGCGCAAAGGGCTTGAGGCCAAGTCTGTGTCCAAGTCTTTGAGGGAGAATGAAAAGTTCAAAGGATAGGATGAGGGTCATAACAGGAAAATGAGCGCAGGAAAACGAGCGTTTGATTCAGGGCTGGAGGGAGGTAGGTCAGGAATGAGAGCACACTGCCTCCTCTCTGAAGCTACTCGTTGATTTCACAGCCCACGATGTCTCAGTATGCCTGACAGGTCTTTCCAGTGCATGGTTTTGGGTACCTCAGTTTCCCCTGGTCTGAAATATGACCACCTAGTCTTTGAGGAAGTCTCTAGAATGCTCCAAATTGAGTATTATGTCTGATTATCCTGGTTTTATCTCAAAGTGCAATGACAATCCAGAGTGGTTTTTCCACGCTATGGAAAATTACAGAATTTCTGAACTTTATTGACCAGAAATTCTCTTGAACCCACCATAGGAAATGAAAACCAAAATGATGTCAGCTGTCAGATGTGATTAGAATAAGAAAGACGGGAGTTTTTCTTAGGCATAATGGAGGACCTACCAGCTGGGCCTGCCTCAGCTTGCCCACCTCATATCACTTTCCACGGAGCCCTAGAACCATCTCTCTAATGCCTTTCTCTCCATATTATCCCTCAGTTTGGAACCACCGGAGGCTCCCCTAGAATGAGACCCACATCCCTTTATATGGGCTCTATCCCTTTACAAGACTTTTCATGACCGTGGCCATGGCTGACCCTCATCTTTGCCCTCTGACTGCTGACTTCACATACTCACTTTCCCTTATGTATTATGTACCCATAGGACTAGGTGGTGAGCAACACCAAACCCAGCCTCGGCCTTCAGCCCTACATACTAATGAAGGGAGGCTATCAAACCAAAAGTTGTGAAATTACAAGTGTGATATGTGCTATGGAGGAGAATTTCACAATCATATAATTATGAAGTTATATGATAGAATCTTGCTGGGCAGGAAGGTCAAGGAAGGCTTCCCCAGTGAACTGACTCTGGAGCTGCTATCTGAAGGATTAAGGTGTCAACCCAGCGAAGACAGTCCGGGCAACAAGACCATGGCAGGAGACACCATGAAGAGAAGACTACTGTTCTATTCCAAAGGCAAGAGGGGCATGGTAAGGATGAGAGAGGGAATTAGAAAAGCACTAATTCTTTTAGTGATTTTCTAAAAGCACTTTAATCCAGGGATGGGGATTGGAGAGTGGGTGCCAGGAAGGGGGGATATGACTGGATTACCATTTGGCTGCAATGAGAAAATGAGATTGAAAGGAATCCAAGTAGACCAAAGTAAACACAACTGTAGCCCAAGGAAGAGAGGACTCCATCTTGAATTTGAGTGATAGAAATGCAGATGGTCAGACAAAATTGGCAATACCTACTGATGGACTGGATATGAGGGGTGGGAAAGGGAGGTGTCATGGATGTTTCTGGATCTCTGACTTCCACAACTAGAACGGTGATGATGCCAGCAGAGAGACCCAGTGTGCAACAAGACCAGGTGTGCATGGAGCAGGGCAGATTGGGACCCACAATCTTCTTTCCTGCCTCCTGCATAGTCCACTGTCTCCTCTGTGCACAGCCAGGTGTACTCAGCCCCCCTTTTGGAGGTTGATTATCAGTGATGTGTACAGTGATGTGTCCTCATGTGTAAGATGCTAGTTTACATGCTCAAAAGGCACCATGCAGGTCCCTCTACCTGTAATGTTCTTCCTCACAAGTTAATTCTTTCTCATCCTCTAAAACCCACCTTAGCCTTCCCTCGACTGGATGCTTATTTATTTATTTATTTATTTATTATACTCATGACAACTCAGTTTGAAATTTTCTATTTTGTGCTTTTGGGCATCCGAGTTGAAGCATCTCACAATCAGGAAATGAGACTTATACTCGTATTTGTATCCTCAGAAGCCAACATAGTGTTTGACATACAGTTAATATACCATAATTCTCTTTTGAATTACAGATGGAGAAAAACGGTGTATGAGGCAATGATGTCACTTCTTCCAAGTGATCTTCTGGATGAGTGCAAAGTGAGACTAGAATCAGGTCCCCTTGCTCAAAGGAGGAGTCCCTCCCAGTACTTCACACTGTACTTTCTGCCTCTGGCTGCTACCCTGATGTCAGGGCTGGAATCACAGTTGCTCGTTGTGGTTGGGGCCGCTCGTTAGTCAAGGACGTGAAGAATAGCTTGAGTCATGATCTGGGAATCAAGAAAATGAGAACTGCAAATTGTAGCTCTTTGATGAGACAGCAATTCTCTTGTCCAATTATGGACCTTGTATCACATGGAGAGTCTATGTGAGCTTGGTTGAAGGAGAGATGTAGAGTTCTCAGGGGCCTGATCCACAGAAGGCACACTTTGACATCTGACTAGCACTACCACAGGGACTGCAGAGGGGAAAGGTTTTTCCTTGGCTTTTTTTTTTCTTTTTTTTTGTCTGAAAACCCTAAACTTCTGCACATTCTGCAGTGAAGCATGCATATAAGAGAGACTATTACACAATAGTGGATATTTGTCTTCCAAAGTATCAAAGTATTTGATTTGGCAAGTAAAAGGAAGACAGTCATGGTTTTCATTTTTTTAGCAAATCATTTTGTGCCTCTCCTCTTGCAAAAAGAGAACAGGAAGAAGAAAAACAATATTACTGTGAGGGAGTCAGAGAGGTAGCTGCCAATCAAGTTCTTTCAAGGGATTCTGTTGAGATTGCTTCTAGGCAACCAATCTGAACAATGGAAACATACCTAAGGTAAGAGAACCTACAGCAACACCCCATCCCTCAAATACAGCCAGGCCCAATAGGTGACCCATAAGCCCCAGCTGACCAAGAGGTAACTGAACACAGACAGGGTTACCAAAAAAGAAAAATTTCTTATGTTCCCATTCCTCCTCTGCTTCCTCCTTAACTACAGCCCCCCACACTGTCTCGTGGTGGACAGTCTCTCCCTTGCTGTCCTTCCTGCTGCTCCTTGACAGGAGTTTCTGTACACTTCCATCTTTTTTGTTCTGTCTCAAGTGAATTCTTCCACTGTCCACACTGCTGGCCTCCATCCAACTGGGCCGCCCAATATTTGGTGCCCCCCACATCTGATCAGGAGACTTCCACAGTCTCCAAGTGGCACTGTTCCCTGAGGGGAGAGAGATGTGGAGTTCTCAGGGGCCTGATCCACAGAAGGCACACTTTGACATCTGACTAGCACTACCACAGGGACTGCAGAGGGGAAAAGTTTTTGCTTGGCTTTTTTTTTTTTTTTTTGTCTGAAAACCCTAAACTTCTGCACATTCTGCAGTGAAGCATGCATATAGGAGAGACTATTACACAATAGTGGATATTTGTCTTCCAAAGTATCAAAGTATAACTTTTACAAAGCTAAAAAAAATGTAATTCTCATAAAAAAATATACAGTGAACATGTTAGGGATGTATTTAACTGATTAATAAGAAGATAGACAAGATGTCCAAGCTGGTTTAAAGACAGATACAGGAAAGTGATGCCACTTTAGCTGGTGAAACTATAAAGAAAAAATGCTGGAATCAGATTGCTAAATTAGATACAAAATTAGTCAACAGGCCAATAAAACTGCAACCTTCAGAGTTATCTTCTCTATTAGACACGAATTATTTTTACCTCTTCTAGACAAAAACCATTTGTACCCTGTCAGTTTTCTGCATGTTCATATCTAACTTTATTGTGTCTAGGACCCACTCAATAGCACATAATAATCAGACAAAATTGCATTCCCGTAGAGTCAGACAGGTCATGTTAGACATTGAAAAGATACATAGCTTTTGTCTGGCTTGGTTTCTAAGTCTTAGAAAAATTTTCATAACAAAAGGTTCACAGGAAGGAAAATAATACACCTGTCAGTATTCCAAGATACCCAATGTATGCCTTCAGTGATTCAGGAAGTGGGGCATAGAAAGGGAAAGAAAAAGGAAAATGGATCCAGAGTCTGGATATTATTGTTTTTCCGTCTTCTGAGCATGAAGGGCCAGAAAACAGTAAATCCTGCCTGGAGCCTTCTAACCTCAGGTTTCTTGAGGAGGCAGACTTGAATGAGGCTATTCTTCACATGTGTCACTGCTGGGTAAGGTCAGTAGATTGCAAAGGCATTTCACCAGGTTGGAGGGTTCATGCCTTCATTGAATGTCACTTCATTCATTCATGACCCAGGCACTGTGTGAGGTGCTGGGGATACAGCCAAGAATAAAGAAGGAATTGACATCATGATGGTGGCTAAGACAGCCAAGAGAAGAGTAAACAAATATACAGAAGAGCAATGAACTGTGCAAGAAGTACAAATAAAGGAAGAAAACTTTATTCTGTGATGGAGAACAGCAAGTGGGGTTGGCTTTGAGTTGGATGGTCACTGGGACTTCTCTGGAGAAGCAGCATTTGAACAGATTGGTCTGACAGGTGCCAGAGAACAAGCCAGCCATCAGCAGAGCCAAGGGACGGGTGTTTTGGGCATTGGGAACCATAAGTGCCTACGCCATGAGGCTGAAGAGGGCCGTGTATGTTCCAGAACTTCTTGAAGGTAGCATTGCAGACCCTGCTGTTCAATGTGGAAGATAAGGAAAGGGGGATTCGAGAATGACTCCTAGGCCTGTATGTGGTTACCGAGGTGGGTAACAGGGAGGGTTGGAGCCTGGGTGGTGGCAGAATTGAGATGATCTGGACAGGCAGCCATCAAGAATGCCGCTGTGGGCTAACTGAGTTTGCAAGTTTGGGTGGGCTCCGACACACCCAGGGTGACATGGCAAGGAAGCAACAGGATGGGAGTCTGGAGTGAAAGTAAGGAAGAGGTCTGGGTTTGAGGTAACAACCGAGTCTCACCATGTAGAAGACATGTGAGTCTCTGAGAACAGATGCCATTTCCAAGGGTAATCTTAGAGAGACAGAGAGACAAGACAGCCCAGAGTTGAGGGGTATATATTAATATGCAAGAGGCAAATAAACAGGATAAAGGGCTCAACGTGTCCATGTCCCTCTTAACTTTTACTGAAACCACACAACCATTTCATGATTTAGTCTTATTCATTGTGGACATTCTAAGCCACTGCTGTCAATCTGATTTGTGTGTTACTAGACTAAACGACTACCAGGTGAGTCCAATGATGTCTCTCCCAGAAATGTTCTCCATCTCCCACCTGACAGCACAAAATTCCCAAGAAAATAATATAGAAATATCACTGTCCTTCTCAATGGGCTTCTAAATAGCTTCCTCGTGTCCCCTTTCTTGTCCATCAAGAGCTGTCCTAAAAAAAGGTAGGGAGTATAAGGATATAGGTCAGAAGAGTGGAGAGAGACTTCCCCTTACCTCTTCTTCCTCAAGTAGAATGAGCCGAACCACCACAATGTGAATGGCATTGCCGATGCTTGGGTTATGGAACAACCCAGTGACCTAGAGTCAGAAAGGGAAAACCATTAGCTCACATGAAATAGATACGTGATAAATGCCAGAGGAGGGGGAAAACAGCATTGTGATACACTTCAAATAATGTCGCCTTAGAGGTCAGGAATTCTGGGGGGGGGGGGTATGACAAAGATTGAGAGATACCCCTGGCCCCATCCACACTATGATATTGAAAGGCGACCTTTTTAAGGTAACAGACCGACTTTTTTTCCTTGACCTGGTTCTTTCTCTCTTTTACTATCAGTTCTGGAGGAAAATACCTTTCCCCATCTTGACAGGACTAATACTCTCTCTGGGAAGGCAGAAACATCAAGAATACAAAAGGGAGTTCTGGAATCAGGGGTCCTTAACTCTACTCCAATTCTAACTAACTTGAGGAAATCACATTCTAATTCCTTGCCTGAGTGAGGAGATAACACTAAAGAGGAGATAACCACTAAAGTGGTGAGATAAACTCAAACTAAAAGGACTGGGTCACTTGAGAAATACCTAGCAGAAAATGGGTGATAAATTCCAAATTTCCCCAGGATACACTTTTTTAAGAGACAGGACAAATTGGTCCTGAATTTCCATCCTTCCTCACTTGGCCAGGGAATAGGTTCAGATATATATGGAAGGAATGAAACAGGTCTCTCTTATTTTGGGAGGGTGACACCTGTCCCCGTCTGTGTGTCCCTACCCCACAGTCTGACTTACCATGTTCATGATGGTGAGGATGTAGGACTCGACGCTGTCGCTCCCATGATACTCAATCATCTTCGTGTCAGCCACGACCAGCGTCTCCACCCAGCGCTCTTTGCTGATGGACCGCCGAGACAGGCTTCTCCTGGGCCACTGGCTCCTCTCCCACTCCTCTCGCTGACGCTCCGGCTTCTGGGAGGTGGCAAGGCCATCTAAACATTAAACAGAAGACAGTGGGCTAACAGTGTGTATCTCGCACGTACTACCCACCTATGTTTTAAAGATGCAAGGCCGTAGGTTTAATTTATGTTCAACAATGTAGGAACGCAGTGTTCTCATAAACACGTCTGAAATGGAGGAAGGGACTGAGTTGAATGATTAGGACCAAGATAATGGAAATCTGTACCTTATAGAGAGGTTCAAAGTACTTCTTTGAAATAATTATTACCTATTTCATTAAACAGGTCCCTCACTATCAAAAGGTGTTATGATAAAAATTGGAAACATTTTCTTCTCCTCCTCCTCTAAATTATTCAGTGCCTACTATGCACAAAGCAACACGAGGTTTTAAAACACCAAGTTGTTTATGAGGGATGTACTTCTATCTCTGTTTTGCACATGGGAAAATTTATGTTCAAAATGCTTGGTTCAATAATTTCCCCAGAGTCACACAGCCCATAAGGTCCAGAAGATCCAAGGTTTTCTATGCCCTAAAATTGTGCATTTTTCATGTACTCTACATTGTAGTCTCCCACTGAGGAAACGTGCATACAGCTGGAGAACGTGTAAGCTGGAGAGGCAGCTGCATGTCCTTCAAGAAGGCAAAAGGTAGTGTGGATACACGGGTCTGCTCTGTAACCCTTTCTGCTTGCTCACTTTCACCATCTGTGTGAGGTCAGAAAACACGGAGAAGTAGTTCCAAAAAAAAAAAAAAAAAAAAAGAAGAAGAAGAAAGAAAAAAGAGAGAGATAATTGTCGGGGACTGCCTCTGGCCGGGAAAGTCCCCACCATTACAAGAAGGCGCTTGGCTCACTGCTAGCAAAATACGCTGCAAGTATACAATGAACTTTCTGGTGAAGCCCGCCTAAAGGAGGACATAGTTATTGGCTGTATCAAATTTAGTCAGCATAGTAACAGGACCCTCATTGGCTCTCCCTATTGCTTGGCCCCTTATTGGTCACCCTGCTGTATATAAGCTAAGGAAGTTGATTAAATAAACGGAAATGAAGCATTAACACCATACCAGGCTCATTGACGTCCCTGCGGGCCGAGGGCGACAATAATCATAAGATCCTCTAAGATTGATGGATCCTTATCATCTGAAGAAGCTTCAGCAGTCATTTAATCTGAGTTCCTTCCTGAGCCAAGAATCCTTAAAAGCTGTATTTCCTAAGTGATGCAGCCTGGAACATTAAGTATTCATGAGAGCTCTGAAACTACAAGTCCCAAGATCCAAAGCGTTTGGAAAGAGTATACTGAATTCCCTGCTTACACTGTAGGGTAGCTAGTTATTTATAAGCTGGCGGAATTCTAGATTCAACATGAAAATGTAACAGTGAAGGAATAAACTCTTCCTAAACACCTTCAGAAATGGAGAACTCACCACCGAGGACCTAGAGGCTGTGTAAGACGCCTTTCATGATGCCTTGGGCGAAGGCATCAGTTATTCACCATTTCCTGACTTAAGCTAAGGAAAGGCTGTCATTGGAGTCCTACCAACGTCTCAGCTTACTGGGACTCATTATTCTGCTTGGTTGATTATTAAATTTTTGGTTCTTTTCATTGTCTTTTGCCCCTAGCTGCCTCTTCCATGCTGATCTTCATTGGGAGAAATGCATTAGCACATTTCTGTCGGAGGATGAAGAAGGGAAAGAAAGCGTGTGGGATTTATAACTGCTGAGTGACACAGATGACTGAGACACAGATCAGGTCTCCCTTGTAAAGAAAGGCTTCCTCCTCAGGGCGATGCAGTCCAGACCAGCAGGATGACCCAGGCTGGAGAGTAAATGAAACATAGAGCTTTGAGCTAAGAGAATTAAGTAGCAAATCCATTTATTTGCTACATTTGAGAATAGTTAAAATCCTACCTTTGGTTCATGACAATGATAATATATCATCGCGACCTCTACTAGAAAAAAGCAAATTGCAATCTCTCTTTTTGGCACTTGTCACAAAAGCAAAGTGGCCCATGACTGCAGCAGATATAATGTCCCCTGGGATTATAATTCATGTTTCCTGAGTTCTCCCTCCCTTGAATTACTTTGTCAAATGTGTGATATCTGAGAAGGCTAAGGAAAAATGCTGTATTTAGTGCTTTCAGTGACTTTAGACTATTTAGGGAACAGATTTTTCTTTTTTTTTTTTTAAGATTTTTATTTGTTTATTTGACAGAGAGAGAGAGAGAGATCACAAGTAGGCAGAGAGAGAGGAGAAGCAGGCTCTCTGCCAAGCAGAGAGCCCAATGTGGGACTCCACCCCAGGACCCTGAGAGCATGACCTGAGCCGAAGGTGGTGGCTCAACCCACTGAGCCACCCAGGTGCCCCTAGGAAACAGATTCTTACAACACATAGGGAGACTCTACACTCTGCAACATTTTCTATTTTACAAAAAACATTTTTGTAAGTTGGATACACTATTTTGTAAATATAGTAGGGCTGTAACTCAACACTCAGCACTGAGCCTGGTGTCTTCTGACATGCGGTATGTGTCTGAACGAGTATATGAATTTCTTCACTTAATATCTATTTGTGGGGCTGAAGGGTCACATAGGGCATTAAATAAAACAAAGAGAAGTATTCAGGTTCTAGTGAGTCTAATCTAATCTTCACCTTTCATTCATTCCAACTTCTATATTTTTCTCAACACATCTACCCACCTCCAACCCCCAATCCCCAAACCAGAATGTCAACAACAATTGTGCACACATCGAAATCTGGCAAGTTTTGTTTGCTGAAGGAAATGTTATTCTGGAGGAAGGTCCTCTCTTGCCTCCAACAGATGAGGGAAGCCGCACAGTAATAAGGTCTTCCCATTTCAGCTCTCAGATTTCTCAGAAGTTCAGAACAGAAAATGTAATTTGGGGTAATTTTTTTCTTTTATCTGCTTTATTGTGTTTTCTATGTTACTTTTATAGTTGGAAAAATAAACTTTAAAAAATGTGATGAAGACCCTTCCCCCCCGGGGATAAAAATATATGTTTATAAAAAATAAAAAAATTTTTTAAAAAAAGACCCTTCACTTTTATTTTCCTCGCAATTTATAATTTAACAGCAGCATTTTTCTGAGTCTTTTCACCAGTTCTCTCATTAATATTTGTCCTTTCAACCAAGTAGCCAAAAGTTATTCTCCCCAACCATCTATAATGCATCCCTAGCAACAGCAATCACACAGTAAATGACATAATTATTAAGAAAGATCTCACACAATGCATCTATTCATTCATTTTCTGGCTCCCCAAAGGAAGACAAAGAGACCAGGATGGGGGAAGATAGAAAATTATGGAGGAAGAAAAGGAATTACTCCTTCTAGGTAAGCAGCCAGCCATTCTTCTATGAAGGTATGTGGTGGCAAAGAGCTTCCAAAACAGGAAACAGCATTTCCATCACGGAACTAGAGATGCATGAAGTACAGAGGGAGACACTGAACTCAGCCAGACAGACTCATTTCCTGGGATACTGGAAAGAACATTACGATCCAGGGAAGCCCAGGACAATTCGTAGCCCACCAGCCACACGTGCCCCTTTGGATCACTATTTTTATATCTTTTGGATAAATACCTAGTAGTGTGATTGCTGGGTCGTAGGGTAGCTCTATTTTTAATTTTCTGAGGAACCTCCATGTTGTTTTCTAGAGTGGCCACACCAGCTTGCATTCCCACCAACAGTGTAAGAGGGTTCCCCTTTCTCTGCATGCTCTCCAACACCTGTTGTTTCTGGTGTTGTTCATTTTAGCCATTCTGACTGGTGTGAGGCGGTATCTCACTGTAGTTTGGATTCAACACACTCTAGATTTCAAAGAATTAGTATAAAAAAATAAAGTATCACATTAACAATTTACATTGATTATGTAGAAATAAATATTCTGATATCTTGGGTTAAGAAAATTATTAAAATTAACTTTACCTGTTTCTTTTATTATTATTATTATTCTTGGCTGCTACAAAGTTGAGAATTATATGTATTGTACATTGGATTTTTATTGCACAGAATTGGTTTAGAGCTCTAGATACTTGGTTATTAATCCAGGGTCTTCTAATTATTTGTCTAAAGTCTGCCTCACAGAATTGCTATAAGGAAGAAGTACCTTATGATGTGGTGGGAGCACCAAGCACATACCTGCCACAGGCCAGAGTGGTAACAAGTGTAATTTGTTTTCCTTCATCTTATTTGCAGCTAAAGATATGATGCTTATTAATAGGTGAAAACCTTAGTTCCTCTTGTTTTCAGTTATGCCTATGTAATTTCACGACTGGGGAGAGCCATGATTTTAACCGACCTGGCTGCCTCAATCCCTGCCCTCACCTTACAAAATATCTGGGCTCCTCACACACTAGAGCAAAACAGCAAGGGAGCATCACTCAGAAGCAAGTAATTTTACCTATTACTTTTTCCAATTTTTTAAAGGGGACAGAGAGAAACCAGATAGTACTAACACTTATTAGATTTATTCTAAAAAGTGACTTCCTGGGGCACCTGGGTGGCACAGTCAGCTCAGGTGGCGATCTCTAGGGTCGTGAGATCAAGCCCCACATCAGGCTCTGAACTCAGCACAGTCTATTTGAGTTTCTTGCGCTCTCTCTCTCTCGCTCGCTCTCTCTCTCGCTCTCTCTTCCTCTGTTCCCCCCACCCACTCAGGCTCGCTCCCTCTTTAAAATAAATAAATAAATCTTTGCAAAAAAATAAAAAGTGTCTTTCCGTCCTTCGTGAGATGAGCAGATAAACAAAATGCGGTGATACACCTACGTAGGATGGAATGTTATTCAGCATCCTGACACCTGCTACATCAATGAAACTTGGGGACATTATGCTAAGCGGAATAACCAGGCACCAGGGGACAAAGACTGTATGATTACACGTACCTGAGGCACCTGGAGTAGTCAGATTCATACAGACAGATAACAGGATGGCAGTTGCCAAGGGCTGCCAGGGCGGGGGCGGGGTGGGTGGTGGTAAGAGGAGCTATTGCTTGACTGGCAGAGACGTTCAGTTCAAAAAGATGGAAACAGTTCTGGAGATGGACAGGGAGGGCTGGGGCCGCGCAACAAAGCGAATGCACGTGAGGCCCCTGAAATGCACCCTTTGATAATGACAATGGTACATTTCATTTTATATCAATTTTACCACAATGTAAAAAAATTTTAAAATGGGTAACTTTCATGGTAGATGGTGGATGTTGAAGCGAACACAGATCAACTCAACATCTCACACTTTCTGTCACTACGTCAGCCAGCCCCAGAGTGACCTTTAGGTCCCTAAGGAGACTCACTCACCAATCACTGTTTCACAATCACTGAAGTGTGCTTATTCAGGCGTTAACATTTCAACACGCAGAGCTGTCAAAGTAAGACATTTCTAAGTAAACTCACATTTTAGTTGGCCAAAAATCCCATTCTCTAGCACATTACAGTAAAACACAGTTTGGCAGTAACATAGATTAAAAGTTTTCCCTGAACCTTTCCAGGACTCCTGACTGCACCTGGGCTGTTCCTGCCCCTTGTGACTCTGTCCCCCTGTCCTAGGGCTACAGTCATCTATCAACGCCAGACAAGCTGGTCTTGGCTGAACCTTTATGCCTCTGCCCACTTCTGCCTTCTTGAGGCTGTTTTCTAGACAGCTCTTTCTGGCTATACTGTCAACCTGACATGTGTCCTCATAGATCTTCTGGCTTTGTTGGACTATCTTTCAAGCACATGATTTTTCCCTCTCTAATCCTCCACCTAACTCCTTGTTGGCCCAGGACGGTGACTCTGTCATGCATCTACCAAACATAACTCCTCTCTCGGATGTTGCTTTGGGCCTCCCGGCTTTACAAAGAGAAACTCTAGAATTTTCTCTTCTCAAAGATGGGGTAGTAAATTCAATATGTATACAGATATTCCTTGGCACGCAATGGGGTGATGTCCCCATAAACCCACTGTGAGTTGCAAATATCATTTAGGCTAAAATATATTTGCTACACCTAGCTTAGTAAACATCATGGCTTAGCCTCACCTACCTTAAACATGCTCAGAGCACTTATGCAAACCTACAGCTCGGCCAAATCATCTAACACAAAGTCTATTCTAGAATAAAGCATTGACTAGCTCATGTAATTTTATTGAATAATGTACTGAAAGTGAAGAACAGCGTAGTTGCACGGGGACAGAAGGTTGTAGGTGTATCCCTTGTTTCCCTCATAACGGTGTGGCTGACTGGGAGCTTTGCCTCCCTAATGTCCCCCATATTGAGACAAATAGAGACAGAGGCAGAGAATCTTAGCCCAGGAAAAGATCAAAACTCAATACTTGAAGTACGGTTTCTAGTGAATGCACACTGCATTCACACTATCATAAAGTCAAAAAACTGTAAGCTGAACCATGGTAAGTCAGGAATGGCGCACACTTAACTGTGATATTTCATCAGGCACAAGATACCGTGCGTGTATTCAAAACCTGTCAGGCCTCCTCTAGCCTATCTGTGGAAAGATAAAGTAGAAACTATAGTTCTTGAGCTCAAGATGTTCTCTCATTTACTGGAGAAGGAAAAAAACCCATCAGCCAGAAACAGAGAATCATATAAACAATAAATGATTAAAAGCTTATCAGAGTGCAGATAAGCCTTTGGAGGGAGAAAGAGACCAAGGAAAGCTGGATTCGATAAGCAGCTGTATTTTCCAGTCCTCAGAAGGGCCCTGAGATGACAGAAATGAATACAATTAAACAGAGGTGCTCTCTGTTTGGTGAGCAGATGGAACAGTCGTCCTTCTGGAGGGAGAAGGTAGATTTTCAGGGTGGGTAGACTGTAACTAGATGTTGGAGACAGGAGAGCAGATGGGGTGATCAGGATGGACAAAGGTGCAGAGAGAATGAAGCTTTTCAAAAATTCACAATGACCTGAACAATTCCAAACTGCCTGATCTTAAACTATTTTAATTTGCCAAGTTAGTAGGGGACATTAGCTCTCCTTCGTGGTATGTGTTGCTTATTAAAATGAGGTTGTATTTCTAAACCAACACACGGGCTGGCAGGGTGAACTCAGAGAGCCTGTAAAAATGTTACAGACGGAAGCAAAATGTTGATTTTGCTGCAAAGACTCCAAAGGTGAACCTTTCCCATGTCTGCAGCTGAGTAGTTAAGTCACCATGATTCCCAGCATATGAATATGAAAACTGAGTGATGCCAACTAGGCAAGCTTAAAGAATTTCAGAGGAATGAGTGAAATTTGTTCTTTCCAAAAAGAACATGAACCTTACACCATCATAGTTGCCTCTCTTGATAACCTAGTAGTAGGACAGCAGCTATTACTAACCCTGTTTTCCAGATACACCAATTTCATTTAAAAAGCCTTAAAATTAAGTTAGGAGGCATAAACACACAGGTCAAGGGAGAAGAATAGAGAACCCAAAGGTAGACCCACATGAAGATACCTAAGTGACTTCTGGCAAAGGTGCAGAGCAATTTAATGGAGGAGACGCTGGAAAAATTAGACATCCGTAGGCAAAACAAACAAACAAAAACCTTGACCTAAGCTTTCCTTCTTATATAAAAATTACTTTAAAATGCATGAACATAATAAAAACATATGAGTGCGTGGATTTAATCATAAAATGTAAAACTATAAAATTATTTTTAAAAATAGGAGGAAATCTTTGAGATCTAGGATAAGCAAAGTGTTCTTAGACCATTCATCAAGGATAAACTGATGAATCAAACCTCATCAAAATTAAAACTTGTGTTCTGGAAAAGACAGTGCGAAGTACAGAGCTTCACTTTGGGGTGACAAAAATGCTCCGAAGTTGACTGTGGTGATAGTTGAACCACTCTGTGCATATACGAAAAGCCAGTGAATTGTACACTTTAAATGGGTCAATTATATGTATTTGAATTATGTCTCAACAAAACTGTCTTAAAAAAATGTGAAGAGGATGGGAAAACCAGCTGCAGACTGGCAAGAAATATATGCAAACACATATGTAACAAAAGCCTAGTTATCAAGAATATGTACGGAATTCTCAAAACTCAATGGTAACCCAAAAAAATCAAATTAAAAATGAGCAAAAGATAGAAACAAATATTTCACTGAAAAAAATATACAGATGTCAAAAAAGCACATGAAAAGATGTCCAACATTACTTATTAGGGAAATGAAAATTAATGAGCTATCACTACAAGGAGATATCACTACGTATCTATCAAGAATGCTAAACTTAAAAATAGTGACAGTATCATTATTGTGATATCGGATATGGAGCAAACGGATCACTTATCCACAGCTGATGAGACTGTAAAATGGTACAGCCATGCAATAGAACTACCCAGGCCATTATGACATGACCAGCAACTGTACTCTTGGGCAATTACCCTAGAGAAATGAGAATTTACATTCATCCCCAAACCAGTACACAATGTTTAGTGAAACTTTCTTTCTAATAACCCGTAACTAGACACAGTCCAGCCGTCCTTTCATAGGTGAATGGTTAAGCCAATTATGGTGCATATGTATCATAGAACACTACAGGGTACTAAAAGGGGCAAACCATTGAAATACACAACAAAGTAGAGAGTTGTCTGGGGAATGTTGCTGAGTGAAAACAGCCAGTCCCAGAAGGCTATATCCTGTATCCTTCCATGTATAGGACATTTCAAAATGAAAACAGTTTTAGAAAATGTTACAACAGCTTGGTGGTTGCCCAAGGTTTAAGAATGAAGAATGGGGAGCATCAGGGCAAAGAGCAACATGAGGGATTCTCATGGGGAAGGAACTAATCAGTATCCCAGCTATGTCAGCAGATGCAGGAAACCACACGTGTCGCAAAACTGTGTCGTTTCACAATGTACCCCAATCCATACACTCAAGTACAAGGATGTTGGGGAAATCTAAGTAAAATCACTGGGTAATGTCCGTGTCGATGGTCTGCTTGTGATATCAATAGTATGATAGCATACTATTGTTTGGTAAGATGTTACCATTGGGATAAGGTGGGTGGAGGGTAGGTAGGATCTTTTTCCATTGTATCTTACATCTGTATGTGAATCTACAATTATTTAAATTAAACCTTCTGAAAACTGGTAGATTACAGTAAAGAATTAAGCATTTATCTTGCCTTTCCTAGATAAACTGAACTACTAAGTAACCAAATAATAGATAAGTGCCTTTTTATATAAGCATTCAAATGAATAAATTAAAAAAATGATAGAATATAAAAAGAAAAAAAGAAATTCTTTGTCTGAGCTCACACAGCAGTAGCAAAAGCAAAAACTAAACTTAAATCTCCCAATTCTTAGTCCTAGTCGATGACTCACCACCACTCCCTCTTGCTGGGGGTAGGGTAGGGAAAGGGAAATTGTCCATAGCAATAACAGCATGCATGATATAATTCCAGGAATGGAGATTAGAGAGGTATGCATAAGTAAATACAAACAAGTAAGACAAAGTAAATCAGATACAGTGAGCCTACAAAAAGGTCTAGCTGAGCTGTCACTTGCTAGGCGAATTTCTCTAGATTTTGCTTCCCAACATCCAACCACATTTAGAACCTTCATCCCCTTCTGGTTTTCCTCAAGGGGCAAAACCCCTGGCTGCCTGGTTACTCCTTTTATTAAGGGTGACCCGGTGTACTACGTCTACATGCATTATGGACCAAACAAGCCAGTGTCTTCTTCTTTCCTTTGAGCTTCCCTTGAAACTCAAAAGGGAGGGGTAACCACCCCACCTGTCCCAGCACAGTCTTTGGGAGCAGATCTGAGTTAAGAAGTTATCTGAATATGGACGTCTAGAATTACTGAGGCGCTCTCCTCATATTTTATATGTTCAAAATATAAAGTAAGATTAAACAAAATTAAAGAGCGTATCCAGGCCATTGCAAAAGGTGCTTTGAGACTGCCATATAAATTGGGAGCAAATCCACAGACTTGGCCTTCTAGTAACCATATTCAGAGTTGGCAATTGGGACGAGGACTCCTGTCTTGCAGGTCCTTTGCCAACTGGAGACTTAATTTCTGGGGATAAAATTTGAAGATACACACCACCCAAACAGAGGCACAATACCTTTCCTCGTAGTCTGTCTGAAGCCATTTGAAATGAAGCTGGAAAAACTCCCAAAGCCACAAAGCCCCAAACGTCTCTGCCATTTTTCTTTTTCAGGTTCCCTGTCACTGTCAACTTAAAGCATAGTGACAACCACTAACAGCAAGCTTTAAAGGGTTTTTGTAGTTCATGTGCCAGATCCAATGGATTTTCTGGGTATACACAGATGGCTAAGAACAGATTAAAGTCTCCCATAACCGATTCCACAGAAGAAGTGTCATTAATGCTACACTAAATGACTTTGTTCACAGAAACATGACGAGCACAAAGTTCCATCTAAGACACATCTAGGACTTCATTATCCCTTCAGGCACTCTGAGTAATAAAGGCACTGATATCAATAATTTATATAAAGTAGCTTCCAGCACTGGTCCTAGAGGCAGCCTAGCTTCCCTATAGGGTACTCTCTTTTGCTATAGTGTTATATGGCCTTGATGGCGATAAAGTCTGTGAAGACCTATACGTGCCTTCTCAATCATCAAAGAAATCCTTGTTCCCATCTGAGTCCTCTATTGAATACTTTCATCATCTTCTGTGATTTTAAATGCTGAAGACACAGGGGGACACAGGTGAGAGTGTAAGTCAAACAGAGGGTGGAGTTTGCCTGAACCCTTCAGCGGCTAATGGTTCTGGACAAGAGAGCGTCGAGTGAACTCACCCTATACAAAAACTGTTCTGGAAGTGCCAAGTGGCAAATGACACTGAGTCTATTTTTTACCTCAGTCCCCCCAAACCTTCCTAGGTAAGAGCTGTTTTCTTTTATGAACCAACTACACTTTTCTACTGAAATCAGAGTTTCCCAAGGACCTTCTCACAGTACTCCTGGATCTGGAGAAGTTGGGGGTTTTGGTGTTGAGTCACTACAACCAATAAGGTGAAACCTCTGGGTTTTCAATGATGTTGGCAAAGGACTTGAATCTTCCATCTGTAAAGACCAACAACACCATCTACTTCAAGGTTGTGTCCTCCACAGACCTTGGAATATGATAGTTCGGAAAGATGTAAATGGGAACTCTCTCCCTGAATCCATGCACTTCCCTCCTTCTGACACCACCTCCTCTCTCTTTTCTCCTGCCTCCCTCATTCTCCAGCCCACCCCCTCGTGGAGCCCCTCCTTCTCAGAACTCCATCCCCACCAGCCTCAGCCTGATTCTCGAATGCGTCCTGCTCTGTCCCTCATTAGAGCTTCCACATCTGGATGCTGTTTGTTCTGCCGGTCGCTCTCTTTCCTTCCTCCTTCAGATCTCAGCTCTAAAGTCCCTTCCTCATAGGCCTTTACCCAACCTCCCTACCTAGAATCAATCTCCCACAGATGCAGGGCTCTCCTCCCATGACATATTCCCTCTTCAAGTACTGATCACACTTGTAATTTCAGATTTATTTGAGTGTTTATACATTAACAGCAATCTCCAAAGAAGAGCTTTGAAGGCAGAAACCACATTGAAAGGCAGGGACTTTATCCCCAACTCAGGACCCAGATGATGTCCTTCACATCCAAATCCCAGCCCAGTAAGTACCTCACTTGCCCTACTCAGATTATTGCCTGAACCATCCCCCACTTCTAGACTCACCCCACCTTCTCCATCCAAATTAACATGGAACTTTCCAAGGCACATTATTCCTGATTCCCACCAGGGGTGACAACCATTGGTAACGTGACCCCATTGTTAGATATCGTACAATTTGTACAGCCGACTTGCTGTTTGTGCTTTCTTTCTAATTATTATTTTGAAACACATATGACATACTTTGGATCAGTCACACAAGTGGCTCAGGAAATTCTCAATTAAAGCCCTTGCAGAGTTGCAGCTGGGACGGCCAGGCCTCAGGGACCCAGGGTCCAGGCTACACAAACAGAGTCTGGAGCCCTTCCAAACACACTGCATGGCCCGAACACCACAGCCCCTCACCACTCTCAGAGAGAACAGAGTAGGTCAACAGACACACAAGGGAACACCGTGCTACAGAGACAAAATGCCAAACCCCTCAGGTGACAATCATGATGGCCTCCCCCTTCCCCGTGCCCGGCCACTCTCCTCGCTGACCGTGTCTACAGGGTGACAACTGCAGTGCTAGTTATCTCTGAAACCCAGGTATGATTACTACTCCCTACAGAGAACAGAACGGAGCCTGGAGAGACAGAGGGCCCCAAGCATACAGGCAGAGCCGAGGTCTGTATCTTAATCTTCCTCCTGAGGTCAGAATGATGTTTAGGTGCAGGGTCTCAAGGCCAAATCAGCACTGCTTCCTAGGAGCTCCGAACTGACTGTGAGTTACCTCCCTCGGCCTTAGTTTCCTCATCTAGAAATGGAATATACTAGAATTTATCTGACGGAATTATTACGAGCATTAAATGAGCTGATGCAGAAAACACCTCTAACAGTTGTAGACACACTGTAAGAAATTTAATAAATGTTAACTAGTACTGTTAAGAATTAATTCGATAAAAAAAGACTGGCTGCAAAAATCGAGTCATCGTCAATTAATAGCAAAGTTAGCCTCGGGGCTTTGGATGGTAAGAGCAGGTCTTAACATATCGCTCAGACACATGTATGAAGCCAGAGTTAAGCTGTCCAGTGCTCTTCAAAGGTGAGCCTCAAATACAGACAAAGGTGAAGGAGGACAGAAAAGAACTGCGTGCAGAAAGAAAAGCAGGTTGCAAAAATGAAGTCACAGAACCCCCATCTTTGGAGTAGATCTGCCTCTTGCCGGTGTGGGACAAGTCTGCAGCTCAAAGGGGCATGGGTTCAGCGGAGTATGAAGGTGAGTGAAATTTGCCATAGGTCTTAGGGGTGCCACAGGTAACAAAAGGGTCTGTGAGGCTTAACAAGGTAAAGGACAGAGAGCCAAGTTCCAAGATCAGTGAAGCAGACACGATATGACTACTCATGTAATAAACCAGCAAAGACAAACTAGTTTGGCCTCTTGACTGAAACCTCATTCCTTTTGAGCCTACTGGGAGCTCCTCTTGTACAGAGAGATGGATCCAAATGAGATAAACTCATCTCCTCCTGTGGCTCACTGGGGCTTTGGCTCCCCCAACCCAACATCTGGTCTGGGGACTGCAGAGTTGCCTGTGGACCACTAGCTGGACCGTGGCCTGGACCCAACGGCAATTCAGGTCACAGCAGAACACAGGGGTCTGGCTAGACTTCATGTAGTTTGGCCTCATTTTAAAATAAATTCGGAACTTGGTAGAGATCCCCATCTTGATTTTGAACAAACACTAGTCAAATACCCTAAATTCCACACTGGATTTGTACATGGGGAAGGTCTGTAATCTGGGGCCTTAAAGCCCTGAATTTGATGTTTCTGAAACTAAGGAGATGCTTCCCACACAGATCTTAGAGTTTGATTCATAGCATAAAACACAACAAAGGGAAAAGTCAGTATTATCAAAAGGGCCAATCATGGAGCTGCACTTAGCACACATTGTCTTATCAAGATGTAGATGGCTGTGTCCCTCGGCTCATTGCTGAGAAGCCGAGTTCCAGGGAAGCCAGCAGAAGCCAGAGTCAGCAGAAGCCCGCAACCTACAAAATAATGTCCTTATTAGTTCTTATAAAGAGCTTTTCGAAAGCACAGATTTAAAGCCAGAACATCTTTTTCTGATTCATTCAAAAGCACTTTTGATCTTCAAAACTACGAAAGGGCATCACAAACTGGAGGCTGAGAATGTACCCAGAATGGGTCCTTAATTCATATCTATACACTCCCTGCTTTATTTCACAAAGGGGTTAACATGGCTCCTGAAGGTAGACACTCTCTAGTTACCACCCAGTTAACTTAAGTCAGAAAATAGCCCCCCCCCCAAAAAAAAGAATAAGAGGGAAAGGTAAAATGAGTGAAAAATAATGACACTGAAAAACAGTCTGAGGGGTTTGAAGTGATGGGGGGGTGGGAGGTTGGGGTACCAGTTGGTGGGTATTATAGAGGGCACGGATTGCATGGAGCACTGGGTGTGGTGAAAAAATAATGAATATGTTTTTTCTGAAAATAAATTAATTAATTTTAAAAAAAAGAAAAATAATGACACTAATTAACAAACTGGTTATTATCTTCTATCTTTTTGGCTTTGGTTGGTCTACAAACTTAGCTACAGTTCCAGCTGTCACTAAAAAAAAGAGAAACATGATTAGTTGTTCAAGTCGGGCAAATGCTGATATGATAAAAATCCACTGCTCAAGAGAAACAAAACTAATTATGAGACCTGAAAAACAACAACAACAACAACAACAAACAAAGTTAAGGCCTAGTTGCTCTGATTACTATTATTCAGAGTGAGAGCCTGAAAGATCCACCTTCACACTGATCTCCTTTGCCAGGTGGCAGTATGGTTGACTTGGTTGGACACCTGTCCTCAAGGCGGAGACCAGATTGGGAGCTTGATTGTGATACTACTTATTTGTATCTGAATGTCTGATAAAGTAATGGTCCATAGCTATTTCTGCGGAAAGACCTTTATAAAATGTAGCTATCTATCTAGGCTCAGAGTCTGTTGACTTGTAAGAGTTCTTTTTTTTTTTTTTTTTTAACTCCAGACAGCAGTGGGTTGGTGGGTGAGTGCGTCTGATACGTATCTGTGCCTATATCGGCATTTGTGACCCAGTTGTGGAGCTGAAGCTACAAGCTACTGGCATGTGGATATAAAAGGGAGAGTGGTAGGCTGTGTTATTTGTGTTTAAGAACTTTGCTCATGTCTGAAGGGCCTCATCTGTAACAGATGGTTCTTAAATACGACCTCCCAGTTTTCACTCTGAAAGAGAAATTAGTAACTTCAGTTAAAAATTATAAATGAATATTTGAGATACACCAAGAAAAACAGTGCCCAACAAATGTGAGTATAAAAATGTGTGGGTGGCTGGGTGGGTAAAAAAATCATCAGATGTGTTTTTCTTTATCAATGAAAAAAGAAAGTAACTCAATATCACAGTGAAACACCTGACTATACTAGATTGGTGGGGCGGGGGTGGGGGGGTGGGGGGCGGGGAGAGAAGACTGGCAAATGCCAAAACCTGGGTGGAAACAGGATATACAGGGTTTAATGAAAAGGGAGCTTTATGTGCCTTTGTTTATAAAACCTACAAACTGAAGGCTGCAAAGAAGAAACCTGTCACAAATGTTGACAGAGCTGGCTCAATTTTCATTAAAAAAATGCTCACGTATTTTTTGCTATCAATCCAAAATTAGAGTGTGGTTTTTCTTTCCATTAAAATGACAAATTGGCCCTAGAGTATTCAGTCTGCTTTTAGCAAGGGGAGTTCTTTATCTTCTGCGTCATTTGTCCAGATAACAGAGATTTTGCTTCTCCCCAAAATACTTTCTGTGTTGGGCACTGACTCTGTAGACACTTGATTTTAAAAAACAAAGAAGAGAGGGCTGAGAGGCCTGAAGCTCCTTAGGTCGTTCTTGACGTACTTACTGCTGAATATTGGATTACTGCTCTGGTAAACAGGTTATGAGGCAAAGCCCTTCACCACTGCTTGGCAGTTAGGCTTCTGTTTGAATAAGAACCTGCTCTCCTCTGACATCTCTTTTCCATGCTGCCCTTTCAAATTAAGACCCTAAATTCGGGAAAAAAAAAAAAAAAAAAAAAAAAAAGGAAAGAAAGAAAGATGTCCTTGCCAAAGTGTTTTGTAAAGTCAAATCATCTTTGGCACTTGTTACATGACAAAAATGCCAACAACCCACTTTTTACCTTGACACCAATGCCATAACACTCTTGTGGCAAGACAGTTATTCGAGGAGCTTTGTTAAAAATCTGTCTTTTCCTTTTGCGGAGGTATAATAGAACACACTGATTCCTGAACTCGGGCCACACCTGGAGTGTCATACCTGAGTTAATTCGCATTTCATCCAGTACGACAAGCTCACTATTAAGCAACAAAGGCTGGGTTTCATATTAGAACTAACAACTACAAAACCATTCCTGGAGGGGCGCCTGGGTGGCTCAGTCGGTTAGGTGTCTGCCTTCAGCTCAGTTCACGATCTCAGGGTTCTGGGATCGAGCCCCACGTCGGGGGCCCAAGCTCAGTGGGGAGTCTGCTTCTCCCTCTCTGCTCTCTCTCAAATAAATAAAATTTAAAAACACCACCATCAGCAACTGGCATGTATCTGTTCTGTGGCGTATTGGGTCCCAGGCTCACGGACAATAAGGAGGCTTAGCACTTTGAGCAGCCTGTGGACGGTGGGGGGTGGGGGGATTTCACGTGCAGTTGTAGGCACTGCAGATACAATCTGGATGGAGGTGAAGTTCTTCATTTTGTTTCTCTAGCTTTGGAATAAGTAAACTTCTGAGGAGAATTAAAAGAAACATGTGGGGTGGTGATCTCCAGAATAATAGAGGTTAACTGAGATGCAATCCTAGATTTTTTATGAAGTTTCCAGACCAAAGCCACTGATTTCTCTGGCTTCTGTAGCTGCTTCACTCCTCATGGCTGTACGCGTGCTGGCTGAACTGGTTGGGGGGGTTGGGAGGGGAAGGGTGTGTGCTTGTGGTATGTATGTGGCTTCTCTGTAAACGAAGCCTGGCACAGGACAAAACCACGATGAGACCAGCTTTCTCTTGTGATCAAAGACAATCTTAGGAGACTGTACAAGACCACACAGGGGACTAGTAAAAAAAAATACCCAAATCTTGGAAGATAAGCGAGATGATAACGGGCGATGGTTGTTATCACGCAGGAAGTTGTCTAAGGAGCCCACCCAAGGTTCATCGGACTCTCCAGGTTCAGGGATGTGACTTTGTTTGACTTCCTATTTTCTACTGATAAGGACCCAGGCATTTACAACTCTGTAAAGATAGATGTTAATTTGCAGAAAACTTACAAACTACAAATGCTTTTTGCCTAGTAGATAAGCTAACCCGGAGGTTATGGTTTTATTGGCCTATGGAGGAAACGAACCAGTTGTTTATCTAAATCAGGAATTTGATTGCGTTTTCTTCTTTATTGAAGTGTTCTTTTTGTTTTCCCTTTACTGGCTGCTTATAGGTTAGTTTTCCACGTTCTACGAATCAGCTTTGTCACCTGCTGGTCCTCTCATTCCTGTGCCAGTTAAAACTTGGCACACACTCACCATAATTTGGATCAGAGCTATGTTTGTTTTATTCATTGAAAATTATATTTTGATATGAACCAAGGAACACAATTTAGCCACAAACAAACATAAAATAACTTGAGTGATTTACTAGCCAGGATGAATCATCACAGTGACCATTAACCTCTTAAACCCCATCCCTCTGAAATTATCCCCAGAACTTCCTCCTCCAACCCAAGCCCAAGGGTTTCAGATTCTCTCCTCCACTTTTGCTGTCCTCGTAACTCTCCAGTATAAGTGCCTCACCAGCACTAGTCTAGCAAAACTAAGCCCTACTCAGAAGATAGTCACTGAGCTTGCCCAACGAAATCTTTATTTTTCTGGTTTAGGAAGGAGAAAATCTAGGGGCATGCACATAATTCATGGCTTCTCTCTCCTTGCTGAAGGCTTGTCAGGTGAGCCAAGAAGAGAAAAAAAGAAGCATCCATGTTAGGCCAGCTGCAGCGTCCATCAGATAGGTGAAAAACTGAGGCTGGCACAGGCAATGTTTTTAAACAGATAAAATAAAATTTGCACCCCTCACTTGCTACTTTCTTTTAGTACCACTTTGCCTATTTTTTCAGATAGAAGAGCCCACTTGTATCAAGTAATCTGCCTTGCTGTGCATCCAAAGTTTGGCAGGTTTTACTCAGAGGGACTCTTCATCTTCTTGTCCATTGGAATAGTTAAGTGAGTCGAAGAAAGGGAGACAATGAACTAATAATGGTCCCAAACTAATAACAATAGTCCTGCATGAGATCCTATCTGAACTGCTTTGCATATATTAAGTATCTACACCCCCCAGAGGTAAATACAACTATTACCCCCATTTAGAGATGACTTAAGTCCCTTACCAGATGTCACAGAGACAATAAGAGGCAGAGCAGGGATTCAAACACAGGCAGTTTGGCTCTCCACACCCACCATGTCTCATGAACACCCTCCTCCCTCATGGGGCAGCCTGGACCAAGGGAAAGACCACGGTCACTGTGAAGAGTGTAATGGTCCCAATCTTGATATCGTCATCATTATACAGGCTTTCCTCAACTTACCCAATTTATCGATGTAGTAAGTCATTATGAAATCAAAATTATACATAACTCCAAATCCCCAGATGAGAGTTTAACAATTCTCGCAGTCCACTTGGGTGTTCATTCTTAGGTAGGAAGGTAAATGGACTGAGCAGGTGGATGAAGGAGGTGGGTAGGTAAGGAAGCTGCGAAAATGGGCAAAATAGGAGCCATAAAGAAGAGATCGATGGATGCTGAAGAAATGCAAAGGAGGGAGGTAAAAGGAGGCTCTCAAGGGATGCCAAGGGGAATTTGTTTTTGTGACACGTTTTGGGGGAGGTGATGAGAAAGATATACACTCTTATATAGTCTGGACCAAGTGAAAAGTGAGGCGGCCCTCCTGGACCACGATTTGGCAGTATCTCTAACATCCTTAAATATACTTACTCTCTGACCTAGCAATTCCATTTCTAGAAATCTAGCTACAAAATAGTTGGGTATGTGATTAGCTCGCTCTTCTGACCAGGGAGTGAGAAGCCTGGCGGCGCGGCTGTGTGAGGAGAATGGGGTAACTGCCGTGGCTTCGCAGCACTATCAGCTTCTGGGTCTGAAGCAGGTCCCTCATGCAAAACGACATCTAAAAGCCCTTCGTGCCAAACATCCTACCCACAGGACAAACACTCCTTAATAGGCAGCCACTGGCTTTGGTCACCCTTACATGCTGGAATTACGTTAACTTCTAAGTAACACGCACCATGAAAAGCAGCTTTTTTACTAGTTCTCTCAAAAGCAGAGAAGTTACTATGTAAGATGAAGGCAATTTTTTTTTGTCTTTTGCCCAAAACCCAACAAAAAGGGGGAAAAAATCCTGTTAAACAATTATAAAAAAATACAAGTTAAAGAGAAATATTGGGTGGGGGACACAAAAAGTCAAACATTCTTTTATATCTCATTTAACTTTAAAATGGCACTTATTGGTGTTTTCTATGGTTTTACACCCCCCCATGTGTCTAATTTTATCCATCTGTATCCACAACCTCAAGTCCAAAATCTTTATTAAAAATGTCTGCCAAACATTCCACAAGAAAATACACTGCTTGTAAAACCATCCAAACAAATACGCAAAGTAGAAGTTATCCAGAGACTTCTAAAATTGTGAGCAACTCTTA
Organism: Mustela nivalis; assembly: GCF_964662115.1. Lineage (NCBI taxonomy): Eukaryota > Metazoa > Chordata > Mammalia > Carnivora > Mustelidae > Mustela > Mustela nivalis. The sequence goes on along the minus strand of NC_139022.1, from coordinate 154,084,791 downwards.
TGCAATTGGATGGTGGGATTAAAATGAATTCTTCAGTGAGAATGAAAGAGATTTCTGGTACCAATGTATCAAGCTTCTTAAAAAGGCTCTTAATACTCTCCTCATTCCCCAAAATATGATTGCCAATTCCAGAAAGTAGTTTTCTCTCCCAACTCCAGTCTAAGTATTTTTCCTGGATTCAGGAATAGGCATTTCCAGGCCTCCTACCCTTCCTGTCATAAACAGGTCATGGAGATTTAGTCTTTTGACAGCAACCATGAATAAAAAGATGTTCAGCAGGTTGGTCAACGGTCTAAGGAAAACCAGAACCAAGGATCTGATCTGTGTTTCTATCATGAGGGACTTGATGACTGAAGTCATCAGCCAGACGGCGAGCAGCTGAGGTGAGTGGGAACAATCCCAGCCCTACTTTGAAAAGAAGCTACACCTGCCTGTTTGAAGCAGAATTGCATGTTCCCTGTTGTACGTGCTCAGTCCGTGCGCAGGCTGTCATCCTAGCCTAGATGCTAGGGAGACGAAAGCTGGGTGGAGAGTAAATGGAACCCCCATCACCAAACTGACACAACCCATTTGGTCAAACTGTAGGATCAGTGAAAGTTGACTATAGACATACTGTACAACCCACCAATGCCTGTGTATGTGTATCACACACACACACACACACACACACACCCCACCCCAAATGTGCACCACAGCATTCACCTGATGGGCTTCTCTCCAGCAGAGAATCATCTCCAACCACAGGAAATGTTATGGATGAATCTCACCAGTGTGAAACTGAGGGAGAAAAGCCAGGTACAAAGGAGTGTATACTGAGTTATTGCATTTTACAAAGTACCAGATGGGCAAAAGGGATCCATTCTGGTAGTAATCAGGGGAGAGCAAAGGCACAGGAAAGCTTCTAGAGGGCTGGGCAAGTTCTGGGTCTTGATCTGGATGTTAGTTATGTGGGTATTTTCAGTTTGTGAAAACTATAAACTGTGCACTTATATTTGATAACTTTTTTAAGTTAAATAGATGAAGGAGTTAAAAAAACAAAAAACAAAAAACAAAAAACAAAAAACAAAAAAAACAGAACCAGTCCATCCGTTGGAATAGTGTTCAGATCAGGAGGTGGATCATGAAGGGATCCTTGTCTTTTCCTTTCCAGACGGTTCCGGCATGGCTGGAGCAAAGGGTTCATGACCTCCCAGGACAGAAGGGGTTCCTTTTCCCCAGATCTGGCTTTCCGCCTGCAAAATGCTAAGTATTGGTAATTTAAAAGGCTTCACAGGCTTGAAGACTGGTAGTGACAAAAAAGGAGCCAGGACAAAGGTGTGGCTGAGACAGCAAACACTCAACCCAGCCATTCCTCAATGCCAGAGTAAATATTTTAATTCCGCATCCTGAGCTGGATTGATCTCAGCAATCCTGAGTCTATCGCCGCCTCCCCCGTCACCACCTGCAAGTTCCTTTGTTTGTCTTCAAGCAGAAAGCCTTGGCTGAGGGAGAAACTCAGCAGCTCGGCCTGCCACCCCTGGACACAAGCCTGTCCTCCTGACGGTCCTCTCAGCCTCCCACCGCCTGGGCCTGGGGTTGTGGTCTCTGCTCATAGCGATCTGAGGCAGAGACTTCTCTACATAAACAAGCCGCAGGATCAGTGTGTAAAGACTTCTTTTCATTCTGAGGGCAGGGCGGACAAGATTTCCCCCTCATCCGGGCTTCAGTAAGACTTTCCCCCTCATGACTGGCGATAAAAGGACTCCGCGGGTCAGAGTATTGCCCGGACAAGAGTGTAAGTGTGTATGTAGTTCGACCAACATGGCAACTGGGAAGATATGTTTTTATATTTCAACCTAAGGATATGGCCCACCATAATCATTTACTATTAGAATGCAGCAAAACAGCATATAGACCTCTTACCAGACAAATAATAAAACCAGTGTCACCACCAACCCCGTACTGGGTTGTGTGTTTACTAATAAAAATGATGACAGTTAGCAGTTACACTGTTCATAGGGCGCCTGGGTGGTTCAGTGGGTTAAGCCTCTGCCTTCGGCTCAGGTCATGATCTCAGGATCCTGGGATCGAGCCCCATATTGGGCTCTCTGCTCAGCGAGGAGCCTGCTTCCCCCTCTCTCTCTGCCTGCCTCCCTGCCTGCTTGTGATCTCTGCCTGTCAAATAAATAAATAAAATTTTTTTTTTTAAAAAAAAAGAAAGAATAGCAGTTACACTATTCTTATGACTGTTCCAAGGGCTCTAGACATATTGTCAAATTGTAATGCTCGGAAACACCAGGTGTGATAGAAATCACTGCTCTCCCCACTGCACAGACGAAGAATGAGCTAGGTGAAGGGATTAAGTACTCTGTGTAAAGGCTCGGAGTTCGGTAGGTAGGCCACTGGGTTTAAACCTAAGCAACCTCACTGGATCCTCTGAGGTGGCTGGATTTTCTTGGCTTTTTCTCTTAGACCAAGTATCAAAATACACTTGATTCCTTTCTGTGCGGGTAGGAGGACTGGCTAGAAGGATGAGGAGAGTCTAGAGAGACAACTACTCTACTAACTGGCCAGAGGGGTCGAGAGGAATTTGCTGGGAATGATCTGGAAGCAAGCCAGTCAAGGGCAGGTGATGAAGGCATCACTAGGTCAGAACCGTAGCCCGGGGAGTGATGAGCAAGGTGTGACGGAAGCAGAATAGCAAGCTGGCCTCCCCGGAGGCAGGGCACCTGAGGGAGCAGAGGGCAAGTGCCCAACACACAGCAGAAGCGAGAGGAGAAGGAGAGCAGATGGCGAGCGCGTGAGACAAGTCCGCGAGAGCAGTGCCACGGAGGACGCTCCCACAGCCACGGATGGCTCAGCCTCTCGGGTCACGCACACTTGGGTCATCTAAGTCCCTGCTCGTTCCCTGCCCTACTCAGCATGTGCGGATGGCCCCTCCCCTTACCCCTGTCATCTGTCATCGGAATCTCAAGTTTGTACGTAGGTTTTGGAAGACACACTCAATTCATCCCTATAGTCACTGTCTGTAAACTACTCTCAGATCCTCCCTTTTGCGTCAAAGGAAGAGACACAATCCCATCTGTGTCTGGTTGCTAATATGTGATCTGTGCTTTTCATCTTATTTTCACATGAAGATCTTATCGGTCCTCATTTCAACGTCCTACACCTGAACTCCTTGCCCCCCTGTTCTTAACCCTCTGCCTCTGCAGTGCACAGAGCTGTCCCACCTTCCAGCGATCTGGCTTTGGCCCCCTCATCTGACCCACTTCTCTGTCCCTAACAGGAGAGGAGAGCCACGAGAGCTCTAATCTTAAATCAGATCTGGACTCAAGTGCTGTCCACAGCAACCTATGTGACAGTGGCCAAGCGGCTCCTCCTTGCTGCTCTTGAATTTTCTCCTCTGGAACCTGGGGGATAAAAGCAGCACAAGATGGAGCATGTGTGCTCCCCCAAATCCTGGGTGAGGTAGAGGGAGTCAGTGCTCACTGATCATTCCGAGTGCTCCCCTACGCTTCCAAGCCTCCCTTGCCGTCAGGTCGGCCACGGCCTATGCACAGTCCCCACTGAGGGGCTATGGGGTGTCAGCTGCTGGTCAGGGTCAGGGTGCCATCTCTTCCCCCTCTCTTTCTTCCTCCGCAGCACACTGGAGACCCCGTGCTCTGGGTGGTAATGAAGGAAGGCTCAGGAAAGCTGCCCGACCCCTGTTGGTATCATTTATGATCGTCCCAGGGGCATGGCAAATGGTGCCACTGGAGTGAGCTGTGTGTCCTTGACCCTGACCCTCTTCTCTGCTATGAACCAGTGTGACTGAGGCCAACAGCATCACCTCGCTGGGCCTCAGTATTCTTTTCTAAATGGAGATTTTTAAAATAGAGTTCTGGATTTTTAACCACTCCCCAAACATAAAGCTCTTTGTTTCAACGGAATCTGATGTAGAGACCCAAAGTGGAAAATAAGAAAACGTGGAGACGCCCTCAGTTGACTGAGAGGTGAGGGGAAGGGTGAGCACCCCACACAGTCACCAGCTCCCATGGTCCCTGGGATCTGAGGCCAGTGTAATTCCCTTTGTTTCCAGCTCCCATGGTCCCTGGGATCTGAGGCCAGTATAATTCCCTTTGTTTCCAGCTCCCATGGTCCCTGGGATCTGAGGCCAGTATAATTCCCTTTGTTTCTTTCTGCTAAATGATGCTGGAAACACACATACTTTTTTGTTCTTACTGACACAGTTTGGAGACCCAGCAAGAATATACAAGCTACATGTTCTGGCAACCTGGCGTACCTTTTCTCTGGAGGATAAAGATTCTCAACAGCCTACGTATGAACCAGCAGCTCGTGTATCAACGTCCACTTCGCGAAACTCACCCTGCTGAGCCCACCCATCCAAAGCTGTCGTGTCGTAAGCCCTCCCAATCCCAACCATTCCTCCCTTCCAGGACCTGCTTGGACATTCCCCCCACCCCAGGCCTGAAAACCCCATCAATGCCCCGCCCTGACTTCCCCACAGAGGGACCCCACCAGGCCCTCCCTCCTGCGGCACGTCTAACCAAACCAGCTAAGAGAGGGAGGAGTTTCTGGTGGTCTCTGAGGGCCAGACAATCGGCACGCCTGAAACGGCCCTCCCTACGGTTTGGCAGAAACACCAGCTTTTATAAACCGCTGAGTTAAATGATCTCAGACGCCCCCCAGCTTTAGCATGCTCCAATCCTGATCTGCTCCCGGGGTGCCCTCCAGGCTTGTCTGGCTCTCCAGACATCGCTTCTCTTTATCTGGTTCCGGAAGACCAAACATTAAGGGAAGACATCTGGCACAAGAGCCAGCCCTTCCTTCCCTGCCTTATCATCTCGTCCAGCCCTAAAAAGCGAGATTTTGCATTACCCATTCTTACGATATCAAATTCCCTTGCCATCCCAGAGCTCAAAACTCTCCAATATATTTAAAACTCTTGTGAGTACAGACTTGCCAAATTAGAGGAGGGAGGACGGGGCGGGGTGGGGAGGGCGCTGAGGTGAAGCATCTGAAGTAGATCGCATGGACCAAAACACAGAGTCAGAGGCTGGGCACCCTTCAGAGCCCAAGGAAACAGGCACAGGAATGTCAAGTGTGCCTGACCTTGCCAGTTAGGCCAGGGAAGAGGCCCAGAGAGGTCGATTCACTTGACCCGGGTCACACAGCTCTTGAGTGGCACGGCCAGGCCGTGGAGCCAGGTCTCCTGTGTCCTGCTCTAGTTCATTTACTACCTGACCTAAGCAACAACCCCAGAAGACTCAGTGTCCACGGTGGTCACTGAAAAGGTCTGTAAGGGGCTCAAGGCAGCAATTTGGTCAGAAGAAGGAGTGTCCAGGGGAGTAACGTGGAAGCTCCTTTATTTGGAAGGTACACTGATCTCTCCCCCACCGTATGCTTGTATGAGGAGGTCTGGGCAGAGGGCTGCAGATGTGGGCTCCTGAAACAGTTCAGTGGCTGAGCTCCAAGTCTCTGGTCGGGTGATCTCCAAGCTATCACCAATACGTCTTCAGTTCGGTGCTAAAAATAATCCTTACGCTTTTTTGGTGCTTTCCACTTCCTATTCTGGAGCCACACGAATTCACCCTTTGGAAGGGTCCAGAAATCTGCTTATCGAGACGGTACTTCCTTGACTTCATCCTCACCCGTGGCTCTTTGGCTCCTCCTGGCTCCAGGGGAAGCTCCTGATTCTAATCCAGTCACACTCGCCCCCTGACCCCACCTCCTGGCTCCCAAAGAGTCTGCTCTCTCCTCTCACCTCCCCTGGACAGGGGTGTGCCCGTCTCACCAGCGGGAGGAACAGGGCTGTGAAACAGAAAGCCAGACAGCTGGGCTGGCAACCATGCATCACGGTTTCCCTGCTCCTGTAAATCCGGGTCAAAGTCAGGTCCAGCCTGGAGGTCTGGCTGGGGTGACAGGTACATGTACGTGTCCCCGCATTTCTGAATGATTTCTCAGTTAACCCTGGAGCAGGTTTTCAGGATTGTGTGACTGTTCTTTCTCCTCAGAGGCATTTCACAGCTTTGCAGCCATGTCTCCGGAGGCGAAAGTTAAGAGCAGTTTTCCAACGTGTATTTGAAGAGAGCGCAAACCCAAAGCAGACCAAACATTATTAGCTTTACAGATGGACTTGAGGCCTGCTTCCTGGGCATTTCCATTCTCCAGATTTTCCAGGGCCTTGGACTGTTACAGAAACTTGAGTGACAATTTTAGGGTTTATTCATGGGGGCCCCTGACTCTCTCTCCAAGCTCTTCCCTTATCTTCTCTCTCTGGCCACACAAACCTCCTTTCAGTTCTTCAGATGAGCCAAGCTATTTGTGCTTAAGACCCTTGTTCATTTTGTTCCCAGAACACGTTTCCCTGGATGTTGAGTGGCTGGCCCCTTCTCCTTCCCTTCTCCCTAAGATCCTTGCAGACCCCCCTATCATTCCCTTGGTCCTCTGTTGCCTTATGCTGCCAGTTCCATTTCTGGTATCTACTGGTTTGCATTTATTTTATTTTTAATATTTTATCTGTTTCTTTATCAGTCTTCCTATGAAATGGACTCCCTGATGCCCTGCTGCCTGTTGTGTTCACACTCTACCCTCAGCATCTAGAATGTAAGCGCTCCATCCGATGTATCTACAGATTCGGTGAAAGCACAAAGACTGGATCCCTTCATATTTTCTAAAGAACACAGCAAATAAATTTAGCAGAAATTGGCTCAAAACACCTGGTGTGTCATGACATGCTCAGGTCTTGGACAACCCGCCCTCCTCCTGGGGCAGCCCTGAGACCCAGCCTCTTCCCCCAGGAGGAGGCCCCGTCTCTTTGTATGCCGCCAGAATCCCTGGGACCAGAGGAAGTTACTCCATTTGGGATGTTTACTGAAATAATACATTTCAGCTGAAAATCCACATGCTAGAGAGAAGAGAGAGGGAAGAGCAGAGCCAAAGCACTGACGATGAAAAGCCCCCAAGGAGGACAGCCTGGGAGCAGAGCCAGCTTCCCCGGGCACTGCCTGCTTGGGACGGAGCGCCCCCACCCCAGGCCCTCGGTGACACGACCAGCCACGGGCGGCCAGGTAGGCAGAGTGAGTTTCCGGTGCCCACACCCTCCAATCCTTTCCTCTTCCCTCCCCAAAGCTGTGACCATTAGACGCACAGCCCTCTGTCTGGTGGCCCTCACAGATTCACAGTACGCAGTCTGATCACCAGCACTGGTGGGATGGGCTGTCCCCGGACCCTCTTTGACAAAGCCATTTGCTCTTTAAGGCTGACTTCTCCTCACTGAGGGTAGGGCAGTGTCCACGCTAACAAGGACTCTCCCCATCACAGGCTCTTCCACAAACCCCAGGCTGGGAAAGGCCACCTACCCAAGGAGAGCTCAGATGGCTTGCAGCGGAGGAAAGGCCAGTTAGAACAGGGATCAAGAGAAAGCATTTCTGGGATCAAATGACTATCCAGGAGTATCAGGTACAGCAGAACAAGACATTTAACCTCTCGGTTGGGATGACATCATTTATAAAGTATCCCATTACAAAGAAACACACATCATGTGTGTACATGTGCACATGCATGTGTATACTTGGACATGCGTGTGCACATATATGTATGGGTGCACAGGAAGACTGAGGCCCATGAAATACGACCCATGAATATCAGCCCCAGGTGTTGAAGGGTATTCTGATTGTTCATATCTTTATATCCATATGAAATTTCCAAATGTTATATTGTACAGACCTAACGTACACAATCCGGAAAGCAGTTTAAGAGGAAAATAAGTTCGAGCCCACTGGGTACGTTAGTAGTTATAAGATCCAAAGGGATAACGCTCGAAAGTACTCTGAACAATCCGAGATGTTGCGCAGATGAACATCTGGGATTTTGGCAACTGGCAGGTCAGGCAGATTCTGCTTGTTAGCCAATGGCAGAGTCTCTCCACATTTCCCTCCGAATGAAAAGAAGAGATGCTGGCACTGATGAGATCCTTAACACCTAGTTTCAGGCAGCAGAGCAAAAGGGGTGTGTGTATTTTATAAATCACTATTACAGAATGTGTAGCTTTTCAAATAGTACTTATTAAATACCCAACAGCTTAAAAATACGTAATAACGAAGAGGGCTCTAGGCAAAAAGTTCAATTCTGTAACTTGAAGCGAAAGTCAGAAAGTAGAAGGCTCCTCTCCTGCACGTTGGTGCTCGTAACCATGTCCTCCACCGTCCACCCAGGGCTATAAGGAAGGCCCTCCTAGCACAGGGTCAATCGGAATCTTTTCACAAGAAATGGGATTATACAGTTTATGCCAAGAGTTGCAAAAATAGCATTATCTGTGACATTCTGGAAGTATTAATATTGCACATGGCCACAAGATGGCGATAGTATGCTGGTAAAGTCTGTTGGGTGGGTGGGGTGTGTGCATGTGTGTGTGTGTGTGTGTGTGTGTGTGTGTGTGTGTGTCTGTCAGGATTCAGTAAGAGTTAATCCTTTTTGGAGGGGGTGGGTGGACAGAGAGTGGGAGGGAGGAATGACCACAGAATCCCTTTCCTCCAGCTGCTCCCCTGTGCCTCCTGACCTTATACTTGCTCCTAAAATACAACTTGAATGCACATTTTTATTTCTCATATAAAATTTTGATTATCTTAATCTCTAAGGGGCAGGATCACAAAACAAACTGAGGGTTGCTGGGGGGAGGGGGTTTGGGAGAAGGGGGTGGGATTATGGACATTGGGGAGGGTATGTGCTTTGGTGAGTGCTGTGAAGTGTGTAAACCTGGTGATTCACAGACCTGTACCCCTGGGGATAAAAATATATGTTTATAAAAAATAAAAAATTATTTAAAAAAATCTATAATCTTATTATTTGTCAGTAAGAGGAAAATATACGAAAATCAGTCCGTGGTCTCCCAGAGGCCGATTCCCACCACCGATCTGCAGGAAGCAAGTGTCAAAAGACAGAAAGGTCCCTCTTCTACCTCATTCTACAGCAGGTCTGTTTCTTTGCGAGCCTCTGCTTCATACAGTGTTTTCCACCGTGGTACGATATCATTAGGCCCATGGATGCATTCGAACAAATTCCTAACTGTGGCCATGAAAGACGGGCAATTCTTTGCATGGCCCTTTTGCTTGGCTCACTTAGGATAAGCTAATTATTTTGCTGAGGCTCTTCGGCAATGGTGGCCCTGCCTCAGCTGAGGCTGTGGAAGGGCAGAGCATAACGGTAAGTGGCGAAGGATCCGGCGGGTCTGGACATGAATCCCAGCGCAGCTCCACCCACATTTGCCTCTTGGACAAGCTCGCACCTGCCTTGCTTTCTCACCCCTAAACAGGGGCATTAAAAATGGCCTCAGCATTACTGTGAGAATGAGACACATGATCTTGGCAGAATATTTTGCTTAATATCGTACATGTAATAAAGGGCAACTTATTTTTAATCACTTATTATGAATTACAGATTCATTTCCCTTCTGCCTGTGATCTCTCTTCCCCTACAGTACAGCGCATACTGAAGACAACAGAGATGCATACTGGGCTCCTGCTGTCTGGTCACGCGTTCCTAAGCTTCACTCGGAAGCTCTGGTAATAGGGAGAAGGTGTTCTGTCCCAGCAGAGGCTGTCCGGGGAAAGATGCCAGAAGTCTGCAGATGGCTTCTCACTCTGACCTAGAAATGGTAAGACTGTATCTTTTCAGATTGTGTGTGATGAGGAATTACTCCAAGTACACCCGATTTATAGGATACCTAGCATCCTACACTGCTCAAGGGGTAGCTGCATTGAAAAATCCTCCCCAGGCTGGCTCCTGGCCAAGCCAGCTATGGTGCTGTGATAGATTAGTGATGTCTGCCCGGACACCGGACACCGGGAGTCAGAAGCAACAACGCGCACACATACCAACCACTCACCATCTCCCTCCTCATTTGAAATCCAATTGTAAGCCATGAAGGAGGTACCAAAACAAACAAACAAACAAACAAACAAACAAAAAAAAAAAAACAGATGAATATTTATCTGATACTTAGGATGGGAAAGAACTTTGTAAGCATCAAAAGAATGAAAGAAATCACAAAGAAAACCAAACATTTCAACAAAGGCATAAAATATCTGAGGATCAAAAAATACTCAAAATAAAAAGAGCAGGGAAAATATTTTTCACAAATAAAACAAAGGTATCACATAGTTTTTTATGAGACTCTCTTCTGAATTATTAGGAAAAATACTAATGATCCAGTAGAAAAATGAGACATGATATCTCCCAGAGAGAAGTTTCTTAAGGAAGAATTTTACCTATCCATAAGCCAGCTGAAATCTTCAGTAAGAGATTCTCTCAGGTGGTTACTACAAGCCCTGGCACATGGGGGGTACTTAATCCTGATCACTAGCTGGTCTCAGGGGAACCAGCAATCAGTGTGGAACAGATGAGCATCAGCCCGTGAAAGGGGGCTTTGGCATCCCTGCTCCCCTACATTCCAAATCGTGCTTTATAGGATCATGCTTCGTGGAAGTCCAGGCAGCTTTACGGTTGGTCAGAAGAACCACTGTGAGCCAGAGTTTCTTGAGAAAAGACATGAAGGCCATCTCCTACACCATCATCCCACTCCGCAGCCAAGAAGTCTCATCGCTGAGACACAGTGGCTTCCAGGCTCCACAACAGAGGCCAGCGCTCACTGAGCCCTTTATCCTCTCCGACTCACACAGAAATGCAACCGAGTAAGGACCACGTGCATTTTACAGATGAAAACAAGGAGGCTCGGCGAGGTCACAGAGCTGCACCCTGACAAGATTCACCCCTAGATCCATGTGACATCGAAGCCTGGATTCTCCAACCACCACCATCAACACACACACGCACACACACGGAGCTCTTAGCATCAGGATGCCTCTGGAAGATGGCCGAGCACTCCGGGCCCGGCCCTGAGCAGTGGCTAAGCCGTCAGAGGGAGCAGAGAGGCTCCAGTCCCTGCCTCTCTCTCCTCCACCCCACAACCAAGGGATGTGCTTCCTGATGTTCCTGCTGCCAACTGGAGACCAAGCCCCTCGGCCTCTCCTGTGGGTAACCATTTCTGTCATTCCTGGGGCTCCCCTTAGGCAAAGAGGAACTCCTCGGGCACTGCCGGAGCTGTTTAAAGAACCCCTGCGTCAGAGGGGAGAACACAGATCTGCAGAGCTCATCCTCAGGACTCCCAGCGGAGGCGAGGCCCAGAGCCCTGCAGGAAACAGCAACATCCGCGAGAACCTTCAGCTGCCAGAACAGTTTGAGACACAGTCACCACCGATTTCTGAGTAACAATTACAAACTTGTTAAAAATTATAACGACAGCAGCTTACAGGTCTCACATGTCCAATTTCACGTCCTAAAACACGTGCAGCTTTTCCCATTCCTTACAACAACCCTATGCCCTGAGAGTGGTTTTTATGAGCTCAATTTCCTGGTAGTGATTCACGAATAAATGATGTGTGCTCATGTTCAAGGTTAGTGAGGGACTGGGATGCTTGGTGTTCCAAATGTTGAAAATCCCCAGAGATCTGACGGGAAGGGCACTGGTGCCAAAAGCCAAAATCAGGGAAAACAGGCGGGCAGGGCACTGCCTTGGGAAAAAGACCAGCAGAGCACCTGGTCAGAGCCACAGAGATGCCCCGTGGTCTGGCTGGTAGGGGACTCATGGTCCACCCCGACAGGGTTTGTAGCCTTTGGCCCCCGATGTCTAGACCAGCATGTCTGATTTCTACCAGAGCACAGCTGCTGTAAGATACCCTGATGATTTCTGCTAAATTCTCAGGTCTCTGGTAAGTTCTCTTTGTTTTTAACTGACCTGAGACCTAATAAAATGGGTTTTAATAACAATAATAAATTTGAAATAACAACTGACATGCATTAAGCATTTAATATGTTGTATGTGTTTTGGCTTTTTTAATCCCCCCCCAAACCCTTACTGATGAAAAACCCCAGGCACAGAGAGTTAAGTAATTTGCCCCAGGTCTTCTTTTGTAATGAATAAATGACAAACTCGTGATGAAGGGCCACACTAACAGTCTAGATTAGTGGTTCCCAAAGCTGTAGCCTGGATCAGAATCTTCCAGAGGGCCAGTTTGGACTCACACACTGGGTCCCACTCCCAGAGTTTCTGAATTTCTAGCAAGTTCCCAGGTGATGTTGATGCTGCTGGTCTGGCAACCACACTTTGAGAACCAGTGGTCTAGACAGGGGGTCAGCAAATTTGATGAAAGGGCCACAGCAGCAAATATTTTATGTTTTGTGGATCAAGAGGCAAAATCAAGGCTATTAAATAGGTGCTCATATAACCATTGTAAATGTAACTATTTAAAAATATAAAATCCATTCTTAGCTCTCAGGCCCTAATAAAACAGATGGCAGGCAAATATGCTGTGTGGTCAAGACTCTAATTTCTGGTCTTGGGCCACCTTTCCCCCCCACCTCACACAGTTTTCCTGTTTCTCTTGAGGTCTCAGCTGCCTAATGGCCAAGTCAGAAAAGTAAACCTTGACTTCTTTGGAGACATGTCTCCAAAGGTAAAAGAAACAAAAGCGAAAATTAACTTTGGGGACTTCATCAAGATCAAAAGCTTCTGCACAGCAAAGGAAACAGTTCACAAGACAAAGAGGCAACCCACAGGATGGAACAAGATATTTGCAAATGACAATACAGACAAAGAACTGATATCCAAGATCCATAAAGAACTCCTCAAACTCAACACTCAAAAAACAGATAATCACATAAAAAAATGGGCACAAGACATGAACAGACACTTCTCCAAGGAAGACATACAAATGGCTAACAGACACATGAAAAAATGTTCGTCATCATTAATCATCAGGGAGATTCAAATCAAAACCACATTGAGATACCACCTTATACCAGTTAAAATGGCAAAAATTAGCAAGACAGTAAACAACAAATGTTGGAGAGGATGTGGAGAAAGAGGAACCCTCTTACACTCTTACTGTTGATGGGAATGCAAGTTAGTGCAGCCATTTTGGAAAACAGTGTGGAGATTCCTCAAGAAATTAAAAATAGAGCTACCTTATGACCCTGCAATTGCACTACTGGGTATTTACCCCCAAAGATAAAGATGTAGCAAAAAGAGGGGCCATCTCTACCCCAATGTTCATAGCAGCAATGGCCACAATCACCAAACTGTGGAAAGAGCCAAGATGTCCTTCAACAGACAAATGGATAAAGAAGATATATATACATATATACAATGTATACATATATACAATGGAGTATGATGCCTCCATCAGTAAGGATGAATACCCAACTTTTCTATCAACATGGATGGGACTGGAGATTATGCTGAGTGAAACAAGTCAAGCAGAGAGAGTCAATTACCATATGGTTTCACTTACTTGTGGACCATAAGGAATAACACGGAGGAGATGGGGAGATAGAAGTGAGTTGGGGGAAATCGGAGGGGGAGACAAACCATGAGAGACTGTGGACTCTGAGAAACAAACTGCGGGTTTTAGAGGAGAGGAGGGTGGGAGGTTGATCAGCCTGGTGGTGGATATTATGGAGGGCACGTATTGCATGGAGCACTGGGTGTGGTGCATAAACAATGAATCCTGGAACACTGAAAAAATAAAATTAAATTAAAAAAAAAAAAGTGCACCTCAGCTTCAGCTGTTGAGTGTTTGACCAACGTCCAGCACAGGCCAGAGAATAGCAGTGACCGTGGGAGCAACGTCATTAAGGGGAAAACTTCCTCTGCAGCTGGCCCCAAGCCTCAGACACTCATGGGCATCCTAGTCACCATGGATTTGGAATGTCCCATGTAGATGTCTGCAAACTGATCATTTGTTTGATTTTTCCAGGGACAGATGACATTGAAAATTCTCTATTTAGTGTCATTTTCTTTGGAAGTAGAGGATTCTCGTAGCTTTTCAAAAACAGTACAATGATAAGAAAGACATCCACATTAGTGTCATCGCCTTTAAAAGTACATAATTCTTTGCATATTTTAGATAACCCCAAAGTGAAAGATCTGGTCCTAAGGTTATTCTGTATTTATAAGGAGTTATCGGTCAGAGGGTTTCATGTTCTGAATTATGTTCAGGGGCTTCCAATTTTTTAAGCATCTACTTTTGTCCCCAGTGATTTAAAAACAGGGCAAGAAACCACAAGCCTCCTGCAGAGACCAACCTCTCCATTTGGCCCCAGGCTGTTCACAAAATGAGTGGTGTGCTGGAGATAGTCCAGTCACAACACTCGACCACTGTCGGGATTTCGATGATGACCCTGAGTGGTCCATGCACTCCCACAGCTCTCAGAGATGGGTCAGGAATTCCCTGACTCATTCCAGTTATAGAAGACATGACTCAGAACCGGTCTCTACACTGGGTCTGCTGGGAATAGGAAGGTAAGCATTACTACTTCTCATAGCATGCCTGGAGAGTTCTGCAAAATGCATAAATCCAGCTTTCAAGGTCTCCAGCAGGGTCTAAATAGGCTGGCAGCGTGTTCCCTGTAGTGCAGTCCATATGAAGGTTTAAATGCGTTTTCACTGTGACAGCGTCCTACACTGCGCTCCACAGCACCAGAACTAAAAAGCTGACACCACACCCCACGCCAGTGTGTGCCCCTCTACTTCCTGGGGAAAAAAAAAAAAACAAAACCAAGATGGAGGCAACAACAGAGAAGGAGAGTATTAGTCACTGCATTCAAGCACCCACACTTTCTTTGTGATTAGTGAGAACCCAGCAGAGCTAGTTCTCAGTGTTTTGCAATCTGTCACACATGGACTCCTGATGCTGGGAAGTGGGGAGCTGTGGCGGAAAGCTCCCTGGGGGATCAGAGGAACAGGCCTCTCCAGGACGGTTCCACAGGGTGGTGACTGCAAAATCCTGTCCATTCCTCTACCCCAAAGGTCCGTGATCCCTTATTCAAAACCCTTGGGGCCAGATGGGCTGGAATTCAAAATGTTGCCATTTTAAACATACTCTGGAAAACAAAATGGCCGTTAGTTGGGGAGAGATAGAAGAGAGTAGCTGTTTAATGGGTGTAGAGTTTCCATTTTACAAGATGAAGCATTCCAGACACCGGTTGCAGAGCACTGTGAGTATAAGTAACACTACTGGACCGTACACTCGGAAAAGGCCAAGACAGTAAATTTTATGCTACATGTATTTTGCCACAGTTAAAAAATAATAACTTGGGTCACACACTCTGTATTAGTGGAACAACACTATAGGGTCTAGGGGAGCACCCTGAAACAAAACATGTGGATTCTTCCACAACAAACTGTGCACCTAGTCTCACTAAGATGAATGCAAATTATAAGCAGCCTCATACCAATGCGGGTTGCACTGTGCCACCAAACGAAGTCGCTAACCACTAAACTACTTTTGGTTTTCAAGGGTCTCTGGAATTTGGACTTGTCACTCAGGAACTGTGAGCTTGTAGTTCTCACTGATTCCACCCTACCCCATCTTAATATGAAATTTTTATTATCCACAATTTACACATAACAAAATAGAAATAAGAAGTCACAGAGTAGGAAAAGAGTCCCCTGCCCAAGTCCCCTGCCAGCTAGTTGGAAATTTTTTTTTTTTAAGATTTTATTTATTTGACAGACAGAGATCACAAGTAGACAGAGAAGCAGGCAGAGAGAGGAGGAAGCAGGCTCCCCGCTGCGCAGAGAGCCCGATGCAGAGCTCGATCCCAGGACCCTGGGATCATGACATGAGCCGAAGGCAGAGGCTTTAACCCACTGAGCCACCCGGGCGCCCCACTAGTTGGAATTTAATCGGCCTCATGCTACTGCTGAGCCCGGTTCCCCTGGGCACAGATGTGATCGACAAGTCACAGAATCCTAAAGAAGTCCCCTGAAATGTGAAGACAGAATCCCAGAGATCTCAGCCTGGGTCCGTGCTAGTGGAAGGTGCGTGAGATGGAGCCATCTGGGGGTTTCGATAACGGCCTTTCCCCCGGGACGGCCATGACTGTTCTCACAAGCCCGATTCATGTCATCCTCTGAGCCAGAATCATGAGCAGGAAAAACCACTGTGTCCCCAGAGACTATCCCTCGATTTTTTTTTTTTTTTTCCATTACTGAAGTACAGAATACCCGCAGTCAGTTGGCTTTTGTCCCCCTGCCCCTCGACACTAATCGTCTGCCTTCAACTGGGACTATTCCCCCGAAACAGAAGGTGTGCAAATGAAGGCGATTCTCTCAGCCGGGCACGTCTGCGTAGTCCGAGGGGAAACAGCGCCATTGGGATCTGAAGCCTGACAGGACTGGCCAGATACAAGGCCTCGGGCTCTCCTCCTCGCGGCTGTCTGAGGTCGGCTGCTCTGTCTTGGGGTGAGAAGCGGCTCTTAGCTGCCAATACTCTATGGATCTGTCTTCGTACCAGACCCGCGCCCACAGCTGCCTGTCTCCCTGCCACCGACCGGCCGCAGGGCCCTGGGGAAGCCACCGTGAGTCAGGTGTCCCGTCAGGGCGCTGGCTGGCCGGGGGAGGACAGAGCCATCTGCAGGAGCTCAGCGCGCATGGATGCCCCCCGGAGAAAGCTCTGGTGTCCCTGAGGAGCTGGTGGAAAGGGCTGACTCGGGCTAAAGATCTGGTGAGGGGAGGGAAGGGGCAGAGGGGGGTTCCTAGAACACAGGCCCTCCGTCCCCTCCTGTGGAAACAGCGGCAGGATCCCCTCAGAAGCGCGGGGCCGCAGTGCTGGGACTGGCTCTATTCTTAGCACAGGCTCTGCGCAAGGGGAAGGGTTCTTCTGCGCGCGTGGGCGCTCCCTCGGCTAAATTAAACAAAGAACTCCTCTGTTGACTAGGAGAATGCACTGGAATTTCAACTAGGTCTATTTAATGGGAATGGAAAGAACTTCCATAAATCCTGAGTCATCGCAGCTGAGCAAGCTGTCTGCCTCCTGGAGCCAACGGTGTGCAACATGTGTGTTTAAACACACACCTACACACCACCCACCCACACACATGTACACATACCACACACACACCACACATAAACATACACCTATACCACACACATACCATGTATGTAAACACATGTACACACACTACACAAACACACACCACACATAAACACACAGCTATACCCCCCCACACCATACATGTAAACACATGTGTACATACTACACACACAACACACATAAACACACACCTACATCATACATACACCCACATGTAAACACATGTACACATACTACACAAACACACACCACACATAAACACACACCTATACCACACACACTCCATATATACTACACAAATACACAGCCTACATACATACATACCTACACACCACACATGTAAACACATGTATACACATACTACACACACACACACACACACACACACACCCCTCAGGTTAAATTTAGCTAAAACATGAAGTCCTGAACCTAGAATAACAATCCCACTGTTTCTGACATCACTTAAATATATGTGGAGTCTCTTTAATCAACCATCACATTTCAAGAGAAGTGTATATGTGTGTATGTGTGGGTGGGTGTGTGTGTGTGTGAGAGAGAGAGAGAGAGAGACACGGAAGCTGGATAAGTAGGCCCTCTAATCACATTCTCCCTCTCTCTCCAAGACGTTAAGGACCTTGGGCCTGAATTCAGTTTCCGGACTGCCCCTTCCTCATGCTGACACACCAGACGCATCCACTAAATCAGGGCTTTCAGCTTCAGAGCCCCAGAAACAGCAGCCCCCATGGGCCTCCCTCGGCAGCAGCCTGTGCTCCAAAGCTTTAGGCTTGGCAGGTTGGGATGGGGCAAGTGCGTAAAGAAGGCAGAAGGCCTAGAAGGAGAGTGGCCCTCAGAAGCCCTGCCCTGCAGACACTAGAGAGATGGGTCACTCTCACCAGTGGGAGACCCTGGTGTATACAAACCCACTTGATGGATTTTTTAAAAATGTTTTCTTATTATTTTTTTCCTTCTTTTTAAAATTATTTTTAAAATTAACATATAATGTATTATTTGTTTCAGGGGTACAGGTCTGTGATTCTTCAGTCTTACACAACACATAGTTCTCACCACAACACATACACAGTGTGTGTGTGTGTGTGTGTGTGTGTGTGTGCCACATCTTCTTTATCCATTCATCTGTTGATGGACATTTAGGTTCTTTCCATTGTTTAGCAACTGTGGACACTGCTGCTATGAACATTGGGGTGCAGATGCCCTTTCAGATCACTACATTTGTATTTTTACCGTAAATACCCAGGAGTGCAACTGCTAAGTTGTAGGGTAGCTCTATTTTCAACTTTTTGAGGAACCTCCATACTGTTTTCCAGAGTGGCCACACCAGCTTGCATTCCCACAAACAATGTCGGAGGGTTCCCCTTTCTCCACATCCTCCCCAACACCTGTCATTTCCTGACTTGTAAATCTTAGCCATTCTGACTGGTGTGAGGTGGCATCTCATTGAGGTTTTGATTTGTATTTCCCTGATGATGAGTGATGTGGAGCGCTTATTAATGTGTCTGCTGGCCATCTGGATGTCTTCTTTGCAGAAATGTCTGTTCATGTCTTCCGCTCATTTCTTTTCTTTTTTTTTTTAATATTTTAACATCTTTAATAGCACTTAAAAAAATTTTTTTTAATTTATTTTCAGCGTAACAGTATTCATTGTCTTTGCACCACACCCAGTGCTCCATGCAATCCGTGCCCTCTCCAATACCCACCACTTGGTTCCCCCGACCTCCCACTCCCCGCCCCTTCAAAACCCTCAGATTGTTTTTCAGAGTCCATAGTCTCTCATGGTTCACCTCCCCTTCCAATTTCCCTCAACTCCCTTCTCCTCTCTAACTCCCCTTGTCCTCCATGCTATTTGTTATGCTCCACAAATAAGTGAAACCATATGATAATTGACTCTCTCTGCTTGACTTACTTCACTCAGCATAATCTCTTCCAGTCCCATCGCATTTCCTGATTGGATTATTTGTTCTTTGGGTGTTGAGATTGATAAGTTCTTTACAGATTTTGGATACTAGCCCTTTATCTGATATGTCCTTTGCAAATATCTTTTCCCATTATATTGGCTGTCTTTTGGTTTCATTGACTGTTTCTTTTACTGTACAAATTCTGATCTTGATGAATTCCCCAAAATGAATGAAGTTCATTTTTTCTCTTGCTTCTCTTGCCTTTGGCAATGTTTCTAGGAAGAATATGCTAAGGCTGCGGTAGAAGACGTTGCTGCCTGTGTTCTCCTCAAGGATTTTGATGAATTCCTGTCTCACATTGAGGTCTTTCATCCATTTTGAGTCTATTTTTGTGTGTGGTATAAGGAAATGGTCCAGTTTTCATTCTTCTGCATGTGGCTGTCCAATTTTCCCAACACCATTTGTTGAAGAGACTGTGTTTTTTCCATTAGACATTCTTTCCCGCTTTGTCAAAGATTAGTTGACCATAGTGTTGAGGGGCCAATTCTGGGCTCTCTATTCTGTTCCACTGTTTTTGTGCCAGGACCATACTGTCTTGATGATTACAGCTCTGTAACAGAGCTTGAAGTCCAGAATTGTGATGCTGCCAACTTTAGTTTTCTTTTTCAACATTCTTCTGGCTATTCGGGGTATTTTCCTGTTCTATACAAATTTTAGGATTATTTGTTCCATTTCTTTGAAAAAAGTTGATGGTATTTTGATAGGGATTGCATTAAACTTGTAGATTGCTTTAGGTAGCATAGACATTTTCACAAAATTTGTTCTTCCAATCCATGAGCATGGAACATTTTTCCATTTCTTTGTGTCTTCCTCAATTTCTTTCATGAGTACTTAATAGTTTTCTGAGTACAGATTCTTTGCCTCTTTGGTTAGGTTTATTCCTATGTATCTTATGGTTTGGGGTGCAATTGTAAATGGGATTGGCTCCTTAATTTTTCTTTCTTCTGTCTTACTGTTGGTATATAGAAATGCAAATGATTTCTGTGCATTGGTTTTATATCCTGACACTTTACTAAATTCCTGTGTGAGTTCTAGCAGTTTTACAATGGAGTCTTTTGAGTTTTCCATATAAAGTATCATATCCGCTGCAGCAGTCTTGGGAGTACCATTAATATGTGTCAGATTCACTTTAATTTTTTGCCAGCAAAGCAACTGTAAACCCAGGGCCGTGATTTGTATAGTGCAAGACAAAAAGAAAACATAGGGTCCTGGGCAGGGGCAGAGAAGTCAGTCTTTCCTTTATAGCCCATGACCTCAAGCTACCCGGGGAGATGACCCCATGGGATTACAAATACCACATCAGGAGAAGTTCAGTACCTGAATGGGAAGTGGATAAGCGGTCCCTTTCCAGTCATCTACCAAATGCCAGCTTAGGATGGAGAGGACTGTTGCCGTGCCTCATCCCAAGACACTGTAGGACACTCACTCTTGAACCTCCTCCTGTGCATGCAGACTCCCCCAGGGGCGGAAGACAGCCATGGAAGCAGGCCTCCCCACATTGGTGTGCCCTGGTCACTGCCCAGACAGGCTCACGTGGCAGTGTAGTCAGAGTAGAAAGTAAAGCTGGCTGAGAACCCATCCTGGGAAGGCAGAGAGGTGGCCAGAGGCAAGAACATGTAGGGGCTGAGGCTCCAGGCCCACAGCACATGCTACATTGTCTGATTAGTCTTCACTTGCAAAGCACAAGAGATAAAGATAAAATCATTAAGAATTTCAAGATGGCTACCATGGAGTGCCGCTCTTCTGAGCATGAACCTGTGTGGCCACACCAGTCACACACCTTATAGCCAGTCCCGACTACACTTTATTGTTGTGTGTACAGTCTTCTGTTCTTCATGCAGCATAACCAACTCCTCACAGCTTGAAATAACTAGAGGATCGCCATGCAGGTAAGCTAACACATCATTGCTCTTATTAATCTGCTAGGGCCACCAGAACAAAGTACCACGGGCTGAGTAGCTTAAACAGCAGAAATTTATTTCCTCACAATCCTGAAGGCTAGAAGTTCAAGATCAGGGTGTTAGCAACCTGCTTTCTTTCTGAGGACTCTCTTCTGGGCTTGAAGATGACCATCCTCCCCCTATGTCTTCACATGGTCTTGGCTGTATGTATCTGTGTCCAAATACCCTCTTCTTCTAATGACACCATATTTAATTAGGGCCCACCTTAATGATCATATTTTAATTCATTTACCTCTTTAAAGATCCTATCTCCAAATGTAGTTACGTTCTGAGGTACCAAGACTTAGAACTTCAACAATGGAATTTCGGGGGATACAATATAATCCCTAACAGATACCATTCCTTAAATGCTGATGTTCCATAGAAATGATCTCAAGGAAAATGGCTCCATAAGAATTTATAACCAGTCTATGGCTTCTCTCAGACAGACCTTCTTTAACGCTCCTGATCATACTGGGATTCTCTTCTATACACTCTTATGGCATTTGTCACAATGCTCATGTGTGCTATTTTTACAATTTTTGTTAAACTCTTTTCCTTCAAACTTGTAAGTCCATGAGGGCAGAGTCCAACCTGCCATGTTCAGAGCTGTGTCACTTAGTATCCAGCCCATAGAAACAGCAAATTAATATATCCCGGAGGGAGAAAGGTCAACCAATGGCACACACACTCATGTAAATTAAATTCTGGAACTTTCTAAGCTTTGGCTTATTGGCCCAGAAAATACCCTAGGGATCCACTTTTCTGCCTTTGGAGGAGAGAATTTGAAGCTTAAAATGCACTCATAATTTCCTCAAATATTTTATTTCAAATCTAACAAGTAAACTTCCTTCCCCATAGAGAAAATTTCATGGTTATTTATGAGACTTCCAGCTGCTACACTGAAATGGGACTATATGGGGGTGGGAATGTTTGTTTCCACAAACACTGACATTAATCAAGCAGTGAAACAAATACATAGTTAACATTAGCTGCTTCCCAGGGAACATATTTGCTTTCCCTCAGTGACTCAGAGCACTCTTGGTATGCTTGGACCCCCAGCCTTGGTGAGGTTAAATGTTTGCTCACACCTGCAGGACCCTTTTGGAAGTACACATCATTCACTCATTCAGTGGACAAACATTTATCAACAAACTATGAGGATCAGACACTGGGCTCAATATTTAGGATACAAGTATCCTTGGTACAAAGATGAGTCTAGTGCTGGAAACGGACTACAAGTTCTACAGGATTATCATGAATGAAGCTACGTTCATTCATTTACTCACTCATTCACTCAACATTTACTAGGTGCTTACTATGGCAGGCTCTGTGCCGGGCAGTGGGGATACATCAGAGAACAAAAGTGAGGTAGTGTGTGCCTTCAGGGTATCTACATTCTAGTTGGGGGAAGACAGACAATAACGAATACATAGGTGAGTGACATCAAGTGATGACAAATGCTCTGAAAATAGAGAAAGTAGGATATAGAGTTTACACAGTGACGGAAAGACTCCTATGTTAGATGGTGATCAGAAAGTCTTCTCTGATTGTGTGAATCTGAGCAGTGACCTGAGCAATGGGAGAGAATAAGCCATGAAGAAATGGCGGGGGCAAGGGAGAGAGGGCGCATGTTCCAGTGGAGGGAACAGTAAGTGCATAAGCCCTGAGGTGAGCCCATCTGAAGGAACATCTACGGGGCAGGGAAGGAGAGGGAGGTGGGGAGGCAGGAAGGTAGAAGACTCCAGGGACCACATCAAAACGCAGGGTGACCTTTCAGAACTCATCAGTCCTCCTAGGGCCAACCATGTAAGGGGAGAAGACTCACAAGGAAGCAGCTTTTGAAAGGATACCTGAAATCTGCCTCCAGGAGCAGCTGAGAATTGTCCTCCCAACTCTCCACAGGAAGCTGAAAATCCTTGTGTCAGATGCAAATGACGGCTCAGCCCTCTTATCTTCCAAGGTACTTGCTCTTCTGTGCCTCTCCCTGGAGAGCTCCCCTCTCCTGCCTGCCTTAGGCTCCCACGCCTCACTGTCTCTATATTCCTGCCTCGGTCAGTGATCTGTTCGCCCCTGCATCCCCAGTTCCTAGAACGGTGCCTGGTGGAGCTTGCCGAGGGAATGAACGTCACTTGCTTTCTCTTACCCATCCACCCTCTTTTATTCTAAAATCAAAATCTGAAGTAGTCACTTTCAGCTACAACCTTGGGCCAAGAGTCCCAACCACAGCCACGTTTTGTCTTATGCAAACTTCTCTTCAATGTTCAGGCATCAGCATGTCTACTAAATTTCTTTAGGCAAGTCTGGGTATTCTCAGAAGTTAAACGTGTTCCATATAGCTAAATACAAGCTTGTAATAAGTTGCCAAATGCATCAGAGATGGTCCAGAAACTCAGTACTTCCAAGTTCAGCATTTCTGATTCCACCCCTAGCTGGGAACTCTCTCAGATCTTGGAGACAAGCTTGTGAATGAACAGACATGATTCTCAGCTCCGTTAAGCTTACAGTGCAGAGAAGGACACAGACAGATTTTCATCATATGATAGAGCCTGACATAGGGGAAGCTGGTGTTAAGAGTCAGAGGAGAGACATCTAATGCAGATTGAGCCAAGAAGGTTTTCTAAAGGAAGCTATGCGTAAGTCCTAAAAAGCAAAACAAAACAAAAAAAAAGAAATAAAAAACAAAAAAACAGAAGTAATTCAGTAAAGCTTCTGGGGAAAACAGGTTTCAGACAGAAGGAACCTAAACACAAGGGCTAAGGAAAAGCAAGGCTTTTTTGAGGAATAAAAACTAGTTCAGAAAGGCAAATGCTATGTTTGGAATGATAAGCTCCAAATAGATATGATATGTTCAGAACGTGGGAGCCTATGGCCCTGAATTGATGATGGAAAAGGCAAAGAGCTGTCAAGTAGTGAGGAAATGCGAGGCGGGGAGTCCGTGGTGAGGCCTGGCTCATGAGGAAAGGCTTCTGACCGGATCCAGGAGTCTCTCAGAGCTACCAAGCCGCTGCAGCACAGAGACAACGGGTGCTTTGAGTCCCTATGGTCTTGGTCTTAGATTTTACTAAGCAAACAAAAGAAACGGGTTGCCAATTTCTCTTTCCGCACATTTACGCATTATGTATTTCCCCAAATTCTCCCCAACAGTCCTCTCATCCCTCTCATGGGTAAAAGCTTGAACCGCTTCACCCATCTTCCCACCAGTTCTGAAAGCCAGTAATCAAAACCAACAGGCCATCTCACTAAGAGGAAAAAAAGGACAGAATAACAATTAAAATGTTAACTACCTCACAGCAAAGTCAGGTATGGATCACTGTGGAGTGGCTATAATCATAAGGCAATCAGGTAATCCGGAATTTCACGACAAGTCTCAGGCAGACTCTACTCAGAAAGTTTGCTGTTGGGGCGGCTGGGTGGTTCAGTGGGTTAAGCATCTGCCTTCAGCTTAGGTCATGATCTCAGGGTCCTGGGATCGAGTCCCACATTGGGCTCTCTGCTCTGCGGGGTGCCTGCTTCCACCTTCCCCTCTCTCTCCCTGCCTGTCTGCCTCCTTGTGATCTCTCTCTGTCAGATAAATAGTCTTTAAAAAAAAAAAAGAAAGTTTGTTGTTAACCAAAACAAACAAACAACTTGTGTGCTTTAGAACCAGTATAGAGTATGGCAGTGATTTAGAATTAACTAAGTGGATTTCCATAAAATCAGAACCATTCACCCTGCACTTACTACATTGATTAGTGATCTGATATGCTGATTATTCTAATGAGCTATTGTTAATGGTATAACATTTAAAACATTTGTTAGTATTTGGTAATGTCTGTGCGTGCCATTTAAAAGACAACTCACAAATTTCCAAATGACTTCCATAAGAAATCTTGCTCAAGACTGATTTCTCCGTGTTAAGCCCCGAATAAGCATCAAAAAGGGAAGAAATCTTCAGAGTCCAAAAATAGAAAAAAGAAAAACAAATATAAGTAAGGAGAAATTTGGTGAGAAAAGCAAAAGATGGACCGTGATGATCTTTTCTAGGTGTCCCCTTGACTAGGCTGCTGTCCCCCATACTCCATCAAACACTGATCTGGGTGTTGCTGTGAAAAGGTGTCTCACAGATGTAAATTAAAGTCCTTTATCTGTTGGCTTTAGAAAAGCCAAAGTAAAGAGAATTATTCTTGATAATCTGTAGGCCTGATTTAATCAACTAAAAGACCTTAAGAATAGAGCTGAGACTTTCTAGGAAAACTCTGCCTTGGACAGCTGCTTTAGCCCAGGCCTGACACCAGCAACCTGCCTTTCCTGATGGCCTGTCCTGGATTTGGGGTTTGCTAGCCAGCCCCCACTACTGTGGTAACCAATTTCCTGCAATAAATATCCTCATTAGATCTCCTACTGGTTCTGCTTCTCTAGCTGAACCCTGATTGATACACACAGCTAGTTGCAGACGTGAGATATCTGCTGCTCACTTTTGCTCTGGAGGAAAAAAAGACAAGTTGAAAAGTCAGATCAGAGACTAAGTGAAAAAGCGAACCAGAAAATGAAGAAATGAGTAAGCAAACCTAAAGCTGGTTCTCTGGGATTCCACTCTAGGTAGAACTATTCATGGAGAATCTATCACCATAAGCCATAGATCTGGGGCTCAACTCCCTAACAAAGAGGTTGAAGTTCAACATTAAGCATAGAGCGGTAGCACTTCATGTCCACTAGAGCGGCCAAATTTAAAAGTGAGGACAGCATGTATTGGACAGAATATGGAACAGTGGGAACTCTCACTCACTGCACTTGAACATCAACTATGGAAAATAAGTGGCATCATCCAGTCAAGCCAGATGTAAATATCCTAGGAGATATGCATTCTACTACTTGGTATATATGTAGGATAACCCTATGGACTTGAATCCTAAGAAACATTTTCAAGAAGAGTCTTTACAACATAATATATAATAGCTCCAAACTGGAAGCACTACAGATCTACTCACAGGAGGTTGGACAAGTGAAAGATTCACATAATGGAATACAGTTACAGCAGGGAAAATGAATGAATTACAGCTACTTGTCCTTGGGCAAACGTAAGGCAGAGTGACAAAAAGCCCAATACATGCATTAAGATTTCATCTCCCTTCATGGTCTTATCATATACTGATAAAATCTGGACCAGATCCCTACTTACCCATGTCCTATATCCAGGCTGTCAGCTCTGAAGACCAAGAATTATATCATATTCACATATGAACCCATAAAACCTAGGAGAGTACCAGCCATAAAGAATATACCCAATAGATAATTGCTAAATGAATAAATTTTGAACTCAAAAATGCATGTCAGGAACCAGATCCCATGTTCCTAGCCTAGAGTCCTAATGTACGAAATCTCAAACTCTGATCTTACCTGCCGAGATCCCTTTCTGCCACAGACAAACTGGTAGCCAGGTAGCATCTGATCCGACTGGTGTTAATTCCCCCTCCCTAGCTTCCTAAAACCATAGTTCCCCTTGATACTTCCATCTAATAGCCACTCAAGTCCCAGTCTATGTTCCTGATAAAAAAACAAAAGCCTGAGATAAAGGAAATTGCCAACGTCAATAAAATGAATTTCTTGAGAGTTTAATCAAATGAACTTTCAGACCATAATAATAAGGGACCCACTGTGAAACTCCTGGCCACCTTTCTATATGCGAGATCAACATAAGTAAAGGGACACATTTTAGAGGAAAGTAATTCACACATTTTCCTTCCTGAACAACTAGAGCTTTTT
Organism: Mustela nivalis; assembly: GCF_964662115.1. Classification (NCBI taxonomy): domain Eukaryota; kingdom Metazoa; phylum Chordata; class Mammalia; order Carnivora; family Mustelidae; genus Mustela; species Mustela nivalis. The sequence continues at coordinate 154,058,220 of NC_139022.1, read as the reverse complement.
TAAAGGACATCTTTTTTCAATACCAAAGGTGTTCCAGCTTTAAACATAACAAAGACAGAATATTTTACACAAGTAAATAGGATCTTTCTTGATATAATCACAGTAATTCAACTTTGCAACACCAGCTGACCTAAGTATAAAGTGTACCTTAATGCTGGCTAATGACATGGACACTGTCAGTTAATTCCATCATTTCTGCAGGGTAACGTGGTCTAAGAACAATGCAATTACCTTGTTTAGCAAGACCAAGTCCATTTCAATATACCAAGATTTGTAAAATCCAAAGGTCACGTATATTTTAAGAATATTCACAAGCACATTAGATTATTCTTGAATCTCTATCTATCATTTAGGTATTAAATCATGTTTACTGTCCATGGAACAGAGATGGTCACAAATGATGGACACTTGTCAACTTCTAGAAAATGCACACTTCCTTTTTCTTTCTATCAATGTTATATAGAGGAGAGGCTAGTATACTTTAGTCTCATCTATTTGGTTATCAATCACTCTTCGTTTCATTCCGGTGATTTACTAAACTTCTCCTTTTCACATTACACTATGATACATACTGTTTGGGAAGGGACCTACCTTAATGGGGCTTTCAAGACAGCTGATAAAATAAGATTTATATATTCAAAGAAGACATAAAGATAACCATGAGGGAGTATAAAGCCCAAGATATAACAGAACCTTGACATCTAAGCTTGACCATATTCTGAACACCTCCCACCTTCATGGTTTTGAAAGTTCACTCCCTTCTCTGAGTCACACTGCTTCTTTGGTGAAAAAAAATGGGCTGCATTATGGCACCTTAAGTGTCCTTCCAACAGAGCTATCTATTCAATTCTGATATTGTGAAGATTTAAGCAAGTTTAAGACAGGATTTTTTAGAAGATATGTGTAGAGAAATTCACAATGCAAAGACTGTTCCAAATGGGATTAATCAGAGAAGTTTCCAAAGAAATGGTAAGTCTTAGGGTTGGTGGAGAATGAATAAGAAAATGGTATGACAAGCACTAAGGCTGAGGTATGGTATGTGACCTAATGGGGACATGACATTCATAAACCCTACTTTTTCCTACCCATCCCTTTTGCCTTTAAGATGAAATATATGCCATTCTCAGTTCATTATTAATCAAGTCTACCTCAAAGAGAAGGTGTTCACGTTGGGTACATGAGGAATAACCTAACTTATTCCATAGCACAACTGTGGCTAGGGAAGCAATTCTCTGGCCAAGTTCACTCACCGCCCTAGTAACATGCTCTGCCATACTGATGACCCAGTGATCTCAAAAAGAGTGAATCACACAAAGTTTTATCCCATCATCCACTGTGTAACAGGAATTGGGAAATTCTTCAAGTGATTAGATTGGAGCCCTAAAATTTCACATAGAGACTAAGTTGGTAACTTAATCAATCAGACCATCCAGAAGAAGAATCTCTTCCCTTCTCTTAGCTTTTGCTATAAGGAGAATTAGACAGTCTGTTATCTAATTCAGGATGAAATTGAAACAGCTTCCTAAAGTTAAGGAATGTAACCAGCTGTCCATTTTTGTGTACAGGAAACATTACAGACTCAAAATTTCTTCTTGTTTACATACTCTGCTAAGATCACAGAAGAAACTCCCAGGAAAGTTACCATCTATCCCAGGGTCTGGGTGAAGTCTATAAAGAAATGACTTGTACCCTTATTCTTTCCTTCTCCTGCTTGCAAAATTCTGAGTCCTCTCAAATCTTTATTAGAATCCGTCTAGATTAGCAAATCTATTTTCCCACGGAGGTCCATGAAACCCAAATCCTTAAGACATAGAAATAATATTATGGATTCCTTTTGTTAACTGTCCCCCAGCCCATTATTTTTTTTTTCCTCTGAAGAAAGGAGAAACTGTACCATATTTAAGAAAATGTCTCAATTTCCAGTGGTCCTTTATGCATAGATTATTATAGCATACGAATCAGAGAGAATATGGGAATTGCAAGGAAATAACTTGGGTCAATTCACCTCTGAAAACTACCTGAAACTATTTGGTACAAGGCAGACCTGTCTGCAATCCAATTCAGATCCCTCTTGAGTCGAGGGGCAGGGAACATATGTCAGTGAACTACAAACAAAAGGCAGCCAAAAGAAGCTTTGCTGAATTCATCACCTGATAAAGTGTTGATAATTCTTTCAGTTTCTCTTCGCACATCAGCATCATCACACCTTGAAATCTGCCTTTCATGTGCGGATATGACAAGCAGTTTGGTAATAGTCCACCCTAAAGTATTATAATTTTGCTAATAGTGAAACTCATTGTCTTTAGTTTAGACTATCATCTTCTAAGGAATTCAAAGAGTTTAAAGAACAAACAATTCATCATGATGAATATCATCAATTAATGTGGCAAAGATGTGGGTGATGCCTTTTCCCCTTCCCATTAAGAACATGAAGAGACTGGCATATAGATTATTCCTACAAGGGCACATACTCTGTGGCAACAGAAAGGGGGAAGAGATAACAGATGTGAGTAAGAGCAGGTCATGTTGTAGCAGAACAATAATGGAACAAAACAGACTGTACAACGAGGTGAGGAGATTCAAGTCACAATACCCTTTAATCCACAGGTTGGTTCCTCCTTCTCTGGAGGTCTCTGCCTCGGCTTCCTGTAAATGATGTGTGGGTGGTATTCTCCTTCAGCCAGTGGATGCTTTTTGACAGGCTCAATGAAGAAGTCTCCATGGGGTAGATGGAAAAACCCAGTCTGTAAATATACAGAATACAAAGGTCTACTTGAATCCATTCCATATCTATGCGGAGAAAATTAGTAAAGTGCAAAGTACATAGATCATGATAATCCCTTAAAACCCGTAATACCAGTGCTTTCAGAATCTTCCATCTTATCTCACAGAAAAGCTACACATAAATAAGTTAATGAGATGTCTTTGTAGTCACAGTTATTCAGTGTTTGGGGGTCATGGATTCCGCTGAGGCTCCAATGAAAAAAGGGTACCTATACACATGTATCCAAAACATGGCATGCAATGTTGCAAGTTCATTGCCCTGCCTTTAAAACCCACTGCTGTGAATCTTAAATTAAGAACCAATGCTTCCCAGTTGCCCTATTATGGAGTTGGTATCTATAAGCCGTATTCCATGGACAGCTTTTGGGAACCTGTATGGGAGGAGTCCAGCTACATGTTCACTCAACTGCTTGAAGTGTTTTTGCCATAATGCTCTCATGGAAACAAAGAAACAAAGAAATCTGGGACTAGACTTCCAGGAGTTCACAGTGCATTGTCCTCTGTCAGTTTCCAGGGGGCATTCTCATTCACAGATATGGGAATCAGTGAAGGGCTAGAAAAAGCCCTTTGATGAAGGACTTTCACAGACCCCTCAGAACCAACTCCACTCTTTCTGGAGGTCAGGTCTAGAAGTGCTATTGCTACAACTATCTCTTCTCTTCAAGAAAATTTCTTAGGGCCCATTTGAGATGTTTAGAGAACTCCTTTGCCAATGATCCTCTTGGGGGGACTTAGGGCTCAGGATCTGAATTTTGTATTAATGAAAAAAAGAATTATCCCTAGAAGACCTACTGATCAGGAGCTCAGACAATGGACTTCAACAAGATTCAATCCCAGCTCCCCCAGTTATAAGCACTGTGACTTTGGGCAGTGAAATATGGGGGTAATCAAGGCTTGTTATGAAAACCAAATGAGTTAATAATACATGTGAAGTTCTTAGAAAAGGCTCCTAGTCTTAACTACCATTAGTCTCTTTCCAAATTTTATGTCATTTCGTTGTATTAGAGTCAAGATAGCCATTCAGTGAATAATACATTTGCAAAAGCAAATCTGAAAAAACTGGGGGCTCAGGGAAACTGTGAAGGCTTCCAAGTTCAAGCCCCCTCACCACACCTCAGCAAGCCAGGGCTGCCCTGCTCTGCAGCCTGAGTCCAATGAGCAGCCTGAGTCCAATGAGCAGCCCCCACACTCAAAAGGCAAGAGGGGCTCCATGAAAGGAGGCTGCTCTCTCTGGACAGTCCCTAACTCGGACGACTTTCCAAAACGTTTGCTTCATCGGACCAGTAACATAACCAGATCTTAACATAAATCTCACAATTGGCTTCCTGTTTTGATTACTGATGTTGAAATACCTTTAATAACACAAGGAACAGGGGGAAAAGGGGGGGGCACACTTACTGGCGGTTGTAAGAACGGCTGTGTGACTTGGAGGAGGTCACCCAACCTCCCAGAGGAGTGATGCCCACTACTTCCCAGGGCTGCTTGAGGAATCAAAGGAGCTAAGGCTTATGAAAGTGCCATGCGAAGTACTTGACAAACATAGGGTGGGAATGTTTTCTCCGAGGAATCCCATAGGGCACAAAGAGCTGACAAGACCCAGACTGTAATAATATAGCTGCGAACAGCCTTGCACAGTGCTGGGATTTGGTTCCGTTTCTGCTCTGAGACAAAGAGGAGGGACATGAGGAGAATGTAAGCCTGTTGCTGAAAAAGCTCATTTGTTCCATAGAAACAAGGAGAACTCAAAGACTCCTCAGGGAAGCCTGGTGCAGGGTCCCTTTGTACAACTGCTGTCAACCCAATACGGAGGTCCCTGAAGAAAAAACATTCACCGACAAGAATTTATTGGCATTTCTTTCACCTCAAATTTTGGACCCAGGTGGTACTGAAGAAACAGACGGGGCTGTGGCTGCGAACATAATAACTATTTATGGGCAACATGAATGAGAATGCCTCAAAGCCAAGCCAGCATTTTCCTACAGGCTTACTTTCATCTGCATTCCTCCACGAGGCCAGTCTGGCACCTGGAAATCACCTAAATATCCAGTCTAAATATTTCTCAGAGGCTGGACGGTGACACCTTGGGGAGCGGGCTGACTCTCCAGCAAGAGGGGAAGCAGGACACCCGCTCACACGCATGGACCCCATGTGGGTGCCACGCAGAAGAAGAGGGGATGAAGAGACAGCCACTGGTCTGGAGGAGAGTGAGAGGAGATTTCTTGGCAGAGCTCTGCGCCTCTTCTCTGCCTCAATACGGAGACACAGAGCTTTCGACAGCGAGTATCCAGGTGGCCGTGGTTCATTGGAGTTTTCTCACCTAACCAGAGCCAGGTTATGCTGGAAGAACTCGTCTATGGTTTGCTTTCCAAATGAAGGGCCGGCTCTCTGCTTTCCTGATGCGAACTGGCCCCCCGAGAATCCGCATCTCCCGTTACCAGGTTGGGAAGAGGCACTCTTCACTCCAGTGTTCTCTCTAACCTGCTTACCTTTCTGACATCTTTGAAGAACAGGGGCTGGACTAAAAAAATTTAAAAAAGTATCCAATTCACCAGGGGCTTGTACTCTCTTCCCAGATGTGCCAGGGCAGAATGAACCCCAGCAGAAGCTGGAGGAGGGCCAATCTGCCCCTTCTCTCCACTGTCATCTACTCCTCTGTGTCAGGCTCCAGTACTCCCAGCACACTGCCGACTCCCCTTCAGAAAGAAACTCCCTTCCTTACTTTAACTAAGTCATAAATATCTGTGAATGCTTCCTGAGGCCATCGTCGAAGAACTGTTTTGTTTTTTTTAAGATTTTTTTTTATTTGACACAGAGAGAGTGAGAGAGAGAGAGAGAGCACAAGTAGGCAGAGCAGCAGGCAGAGAGAGAGGGAGAAGGAGGCTCTCTGCTGAGCAGGGAGCCCCAATACGGGACTCGATCCCAGGACCCTGGGATCATGACCTGAGCTGAAGGCAGCTGCTTAACTGACTGAGCCACCCAGGCGCCCCAAGAATTGTTTTAAATAAACTTTATTTTGAAGATTCATAAGCATACAAAAGGATATACAAATCATAACTGTAAAGTCCTATAAATCTTCGATAGGTGAACATCTAAATAGAGAAACAGAACATTCGCAGCAGCTGAGAAGTTCTCCATTCCCCTACCAGCCAATACCGTCCCCACCCCCACAAAGGTAACCATTATTCTGATTTTTAACTCTAATATATTAACTTGAAGTCCATCTTTAATTTTTATAGGAAGTATTATTTGACACACACACACACAAAATGTCTACTAGTTCATTTCAAGTGTTAGGGATGGATGGAAAAGATTTTAAGGCAGGTGCATTTCTTTCCTTATTTTTTTTTAATATTTTATTTATTTATTTGATAGAGTCACAAGTAGGCAAAGAGACAGGCAGAGAGAGAGGAAGGAAAGCAGACTCCCTGCCGAGCAGAGAGGCCAATGCGGGGCTCAATCCCAGGACCCTGAGATCATGACCTGAGCTCAAGGTAGAGGTTTAACGCACTGAGCCACCCAGGCGCCCCGACAGGTGGATTTCTTAAAGTCCATTAAATCAGACTCTTCAGATTGCTTTCTACTCATCAGATAAGCCCAACTAGGTAAGCATGAGACAAAGAGTTGAGCCACCTTGGTGTGAGGCAGTGACATTGAACCTCTACTGCTCTCTGCTAAGGAGAGTGGGGGAAGGACTTTCACAGACTCCTCAGAACCAACTTATTTTCCCCAGTTTCGGATTAAGAAACCTACAACCTCTTCTCCACCTCCCATCAAAGTCATCTTGATGTAACTGACATTATACTTGCATCAGTGTGATGATTTGGGGTCCAATGGGAAACTGGCAGTGTCTAATAAGGAACTTGTGAATAGTGTTCTAGAATCACACAGCCTAGAGACCCTGAAGAGTCATCTAACCTATGCTGACATGCCTTCCAGTTTTACCACAAATAACACCTAGCAGACTGAAGGGTACCAACAATAGTATTGGAAAAGGCATAAGAAAGAATTACTAAATCAGTTCCAATACTCAGAGCCCTGGGTTATGCAGCTCAAGGGGCTGCTGTTCACGTAAGAAAAAGCTGTGAATGGCACCCCCTGGAGTTGTACAATGAAACAGTGCTGCCAAAACTCATCAACCTGTCCTGGAAAGAAATTCCTTTTCATTTGAAAATTTCTGAAGTTACCAGATCAACTTTTCCTTCTCATAGGGACAAAGACAACAGGAGCAACATATTGGTTTGGGATAGAGATAGCCAAGGTACTCCATCACATTGCATGAATCACTGGAAAAGATACCACCTGTTGCCCATTATAATACACAGGAAAGAGGGTAAAATACACCCCCACAATTATCCTTATTGATTATCCATCTGTATCTATCACTTGGCCAGGCCTATGCTAAGAACTCCAAGAGGGGTATATCAACTTCTAGGTTTATAATGCAGCCAGGAAGACAAGATTTGATATACAGAACCCCTGAGCAATGTGTGTATCTGGGTTAGGGGGAGGGGGGGAGGGTACCTCCCTAAGTGCTACAGATTCCAGTGCTATGGTTCAGGGAAGTTGAAGACCAGTGAGGGTGAGTGCTTCTGGAGGGCAGACACAGAAGACTATGCTTCTTTGGTGTCCAAAACACTTGGCACAGTCCTAAAGCCAGGCTAGCCTTCCAGAATCAACTTTTTCTGCTGGTCTGTAGCAGGAAAAGCATTTTACCATTTAATATGTAACCAGGACCCTAAACCAGGACCAGAGATTAAGACATGATAGAAGCCTCAGAATATAGATGGAAGACCACTAGAAAGATTACCCCAGGAATACCACACCCCCTGATGTGATCCCAGGAGCTCCCTGACTGGCCCACATTAAGCCAATGGGGAGAGTGATAGGTAATCTCATAGATTCATGAAGATTTTCCGTATTAGTCTTAGTGCTAGTAATTCATGGGGTGTGAAGAGGTAAAGCTCAAGCCAAGAAGACATCCTCTGGTGCCTCCACCCAGTAGTTAACCATATGTAGGGCAGATATTGTAACAGTACACACCTGGTCCCTATCTTCTAGACCAGTGCAGCCCAATAAAACTTCCAGTGTTGATGGAGACATTTTACATCTGCACCATCCGATTTCATAGCCACAAGCCACATGTTGTTACTGAGCATTTAAGATGTGGCTGATGTAATAGCAGAACTGAAGTTTTAATTTCACTTAATTTTATTTTTAAAAATATTTGAGTATATTCGAGAGGTATACAACATAGTGAGTCAAGAAGTCTATACGTTATGCGCTGCTTACTATAAGTATGGTCATCATCTAAACCTATTACAATATCCGTGACCATATTCCCTAGGCTGTGTGTCTTTTATTCCCGTGAGTTATTCATTTCATAACTGGAAGCATGTATTTCCCACTCCCCTTCATCATTATTCCCATTCCCCCAGCCCCAGCCCCTCTGGCGATCATCAGTTCTGTCCTCTGTATTCAAAGGTCTGATTCTGCTTTTTGTTTGTCTTATTGTTTTACTCATTTGTTTTGTTGTCAGTTTCTACATATGAGTGAAATCACATGGCATTTCTCTTCCTCAGTCCAGCTTATTTCACTTAGCAGCATATCCTCTAGGTCCATCCATGTTGTCACAAATAACAAGATCTCATCCTTTTTTATAGCTGAGTAATATTCTCTCTGTGTGAGTGTGTGTGTATCCATTCCTCTATCAATAGACATTTAGATTGCTTGCATATCTTAAATACCATTAATAATACTGTAATAAACAGAGGAGTACCTCTATCATTTTTGAATTTGTGTTTTCATTCTTTTGGGTAAATACCCAATAGTAGAATTATAGAGAATATATGCAGAACCATAGAACAAAGCTGGAGGTAACACAATTCCAGATTTCAAGACATGTTACAAAGATGGATTAATCAAAACAGTATGGTACCGGCACACAAATGGAAACCTAAATCAATGGAATAGAATAGAAAGCCCAGAAACAAACTTTTGCTCATATGGTAAATCAATCTATGACAAAGGAGGCAAGAATATACAGTGGGGAAAGACAGTCTCTTCAATAAATGGTATTGGGAAAACTGGGAGGCCACATACAAAAGAATGAAACTGGACAACTTTCTGATACCACACACAAAAATAAACTCAAAATGGATTAAAGACCTAAATGTGATACCTGAAACCATGAAAATCCTAGAAGAGCACACAAGCAGTAATTTCTTTGACATCAGCTGTAGCGACATTTTCCTAGCTATGTCTCCTCAGGCAAGGAAAACAAAAGGAAAAGTAAACTACTGGAACTACATCAGAATAAAAAGCTTCTGTGCATGGAAGGAAACCATCAACAAAACAAAAGGGCCTTAGGTTCAGGTCATGACCTCCAGGTCCTGGGATCAAGTATCACATTGGGCTCCTTGTTCAGCAGGGAGTCGGGTTCTCTCTCTGCCCCTCCCCCTGCTTGTGCTCTATCTCTCTCTCTCTGACAAATAAATAAATAAAATAGTAAAAAATAAAAAATAAAAATTGACCTTAAAAAATGATATACCCAATAAGGGTTTAGTATCTAAAATATATAAAAAACTTCTACAACTCAACTCTAAAAAAAAACATGATTACAAAATGCGGAGAGGACCTAAATACACATTTTTCCAAAGACATACAGATGGCAACAGACACACAAGAAGATGCTCAACATGACTCATCATCCGGGAAATACAAATCAAAACCACAATGAGGTAATATTATCTTAAACCCATCAGAATGGCTACTCTCCAAAAGATAAGAAATAGCAAGTGTTGGTGGGGAGGTAGAGAAAAAGGAATCCTCGTGCACTGTTGGTGGGAATGAAAACTGGTGCAGCCACACTACAAAACAGTACGGAGGTTCCTCAAAAAAAAAAAAAAAAAAAAAAAAAAAAAATAGAAATACCCTCTTACCCAATCTCATTTAACTTTAATTATTATCCTGAATTAAAAGAGCCACAGGTGCTCAATGGCTGCACTGGACTGCAAATTTCTAGAGACCTGCTGATGACAGAAAGAGAGCCATAGCACAGGCTTCATACAGTGACAGAACTGTAATCAAGGCAAATTTGAAGACCTGCCTTAAAAGAAAAACCACGAAAGTGACATTTCACTGTAACAGTCTGTTTTTTAAGATCAAGTCAACCGGGAGCCAGCTTGGAAACAACGATTTACTGATTCAGACTTCAGAGAAATTAGAGAGATAAGTAGCTATAAACAATCCAACATTTGCCAGAATTAAAATGAAACAGGACAAGGGCTACGTGAGGGGGCTGCCATTGCCCTGAGACCAAAATGGAAGGGCCGGAATTGCTCCACTTCTAGAAGGTTCCACTTCTGCAAGGCGTGGTCTCCCTGAGAGCCCTGAAATGTCAACCTACATGTCCTCATACCCCTGCCATGCTCTCAGAGAAGCCCACCACAACCCTTACACACATGAGACCACATCCCACTCTCTGGCTGGCAGATCAGAGTTTAAATAGTAGAAAAACAAAAACAACCAAAAAAAGGCAAAACAAAAACAAAAAAACTGATGGAATGAATTCCAAAAAATTTATAAGCTCAAGAAGTTATGAGAGGGTTTACTAGAAATAGCTTGAGCTGTGTGATCTTGGTCAAATGAGTCAACACAGTGAGTCACAGTTTTCTCATCTGTAAAATGGGGCATCACCAATCTTAATTTGCAGGGTAATAACTCTCAGAGCCATTGTAGGTAAAATGCCTAGCAGAAGGTTTTACCGCATTTCTTGGCACTTAATAAATGCACAGTAGCTCACGTGATCAGAGCATCACCTACTGTGAATGCAACACAAAGGGTGGTGACAAAATTTAAGTCTCCCAAGTCCATTTGCTCAGTTCCTCTCTTAGCTACATGTCACTTAACTTCTCCGGGCCTCAATTTCTTCACCTGAAAAATACGAATAGTGATAGTAACTTGCTACCTAACTTATTAAAGTTGTCATGTGTATTAAATGAGCCAGCGTAATGCACGTAGATGAACATTGGCGCCTAATAAGTGTCTCATAAGAGTATGCTATTAGCTATTGTGATCATCTGAGGAAACATTTCCCCCCAATGCCTGATGTGATGGTGAACTTCACGGGCCACCTCAACTGGCCATGGAATGCCCCGTTCAATCTGACTTCTGTGTGTCTGTGAGGGTGTTTCCATATGACCTTAGCATTTGAAGTCAGTGGGATTCGGTAAAGGAGAGCACCATCCCTAGCGTGGACATCCTCCGGCCGCTGGAGAGTCAGATCTGGGATTTATACACAGACTGGGATCTGTATCCCATCAGCTCCCCTGCTTCTCAGGCCTTCAGACTCAGATTCAAGTATTCCACGCTTCGCTTGGTTCTCCAGCTTGCAGATGGCAGATCGTGGGTGTTCTCAGCTTCCATAAATGTGCTAGCCACTTCCTGACAATAAACCTCCTGTACGTACATATATGCCCCACTATCAAGGGGAGAATCAGTGACGACCAGGTGTACACTGAGTGGTCTGGAAAAATTTGTGCAGAGACAGAATTAACTGGTTTCTTTTTCTTCCTTTAATAGTCTGAGAGCTCCAAGTGAAGGTGGAGGCCTTCTAATCAAACCTCCACACGTCACAGGCATCTCCTCAGCCTGGAGAGCCGATTTTCTCTGCTTCTCTCAGGCAGAATCGAGCTTAACTCCCCAGCTGGGATTTCCTCAGATGAATGAAGGCTGAAATCTTCAATAAACTTAATTTCAAGTCGCTAGGTCAACCATGAATGCCAAGTCCTGGCCTCCTTGTGTCCTGAAAACAGAATCAGCAGTACAGTCTTTCTGCCTCTAATGGTAAAAGCCAGACTTTGGAGACAAGGCTGAGTTGCCAGTCAGTGCCAGCACTTACAAGCACCATAGCTTTGCACTAGTAATTTGGTCTCTCTGGGCCTGTTTCCTCATCTGTAGCATGCTGATGACAGCATGTTCTTTGCTGAGGAGCTCTGGTAAGAACTGAATAGGGCAATACATAAAATTACTCCAGACAGAGCCGGGCCTTCAGTAAATGTTTCCATTCCTTATGGATTTTCTCAAGGTGATGGTATTTGGACTCTTCTCTGGAATTAAATCATTTCTTCATCTTACAGCATGGTGAGCATTGTTGTTTATCTCTAAAAGTACTCAGGTTTTGATAAACTATCTAGCTGGTCTCCTGCTACCTGACATCATCTCAGCCTACTCCTCCGCCATCTTGACTCCTCCTCTCTGAAAGGACTCAGGTTTTGGTTCCAAAAGAAAACTTTCTGCTCACGTAAGGATAGAAAAGCTGTCTCTCAATTCATTGTTCTCACCAGATAACACTTGGAACTAAGTATTCCATTCTAATTCCCAAGAGCTATTCACATAGATTCATATAGATTTTTTCACATAGATTCACTGAATCTCAGGTTCCCTTATTAGGGAAGAAAGACTAAGTCCTTGACAGTAGAACAGCCACTCACCCCAATAAAGTGGATCTTTAGAAATAAGAACACAATGACCAAAGAGAACAAGGCATCGTAGGGTCCACTTATTTCTAATTTTAATGTGCAAAGGAATCATGGAAAGCTTACAAAAAGGCATGTGCCCAGGAGCCTTGCCCAAAAATTCTCATCAGTACATCAACTGTGTACCTAGGAATCTGCATGTTAGCAAGTACTCTGGGGTTTTTGATACAGATAATCCACATATCCTACTTTGGAAAACATGACACTATTCCTTTAGATGGTGCTTGGTTACTTCTATCCTCTTCTCCCATCAACACTAAAGATATGGAGAGTTACTAGCAATAACCCCAATTAAACACTTAGTTCATCTCCACCAAAAGAAGTTTCAGCATAACAACTACTGACTACAGCTTATGGAGAAAGTTTCCCTGAATCTCAGGTTCACAGAGAATTTCCATAACATCTTAACATATCAGAGCAATACAAGATGCCAAAAAAGTCTAAAACATTCTAGGAAGTAGATTCTCTAATTGAGTAAATGTTCTGGGTTTGAAATGTGGAATCATTTGACATTAAGAAGATGGGACATCTGGGACACTGGGGAGGGTATGTGCTATGGTGAGTGCTGTGAGTTGTGTAAGACTAATGAATCACAGACCTGTACCCCTGAAACAAATAATACATTACATGTTAATTAAAATAAAAGAAGATACGGCATCTAAAAGATCTAGCTTGACACAAATGCTGAGGAACCCCACCAACCCTATTATTCCTGAAAATTAAAAAAGGAATTCCATTACTTCTCAAATCATGCATTCTTTGATAAGCTAACAAAATCAAGGAGCGTCAGCTAAGATACACTGCAGCAACCAAAAACTCATCAGAACTTCTCTCTCCCACAGTCTTCAGGGACAGGGAGGGAGCCTCCTGGATGACAGTGTCTTACCAAATGGTCTTTCCAGTCCTGAGCAAAAGGAGGAGTTGTCAGAGACTTAAGGTCATTTCTGACTACTTCTCCTTCTCTCAATAATCTTCTATCAGAAAAATATTGTTCCTCAGAATTTCTCTATGGCTTTGCCATTGCGGGGGAGCGGCTCTAAGTAGCAAGCCATGTTTGTCACCACCAGAAAACTGGAAGTCCAACGACAAAAAAGGGGGGGAGGTAACTGGCAGCACATTGGAAGCCCAGGAAACATGTTATTAGGGAGAACAATGGGAGAGAAGCAGCTCTGCAGAAGTGAAAGCACTTTCTCCCACGGGGAGAAGAAAACCATTATGGCGGATTGAGCCAAGATACAGCACTATTTTTTCATAGTGCCCCAGCAGGTCATCATTCTCAGTCCAGAAACCATCCTTCACTGTGAGGACACAAAGCCTCACTGGGCTGTGGAGAATAGGGCCCTGGCTCTGCTTCTCCCAGCACGATGGGCAACAATTCCTGGTTGGGAGTGCTCCCGCATGGGCAGGAAAGAGCACAGCAGCCAGCCAAGACTGTTGCTGTGGCTGCCAAAGTGATTCTGGCCTGAAACACAACATTCCAGGGATTTTTACCAGTGGTTTCTGGCCAAAGGTGAATGTCTTCTCTAGTGGCCTAATGATGGGAGAAGGCAAACCAAAAGGAAATTTGACAGATGTCAGCTTCCCTAAGTGCCACAGCAGAAAAAAGGTAAAAACAAAAACAAAAACTAAAAGGAACAGGAAAAATAGGTCTAGTATGAGATATTAAAGACAGTGTGAACACTGATACTTATAACCTCATCACATCTCTAGAATGAACAAGATTAAAAAAAAAAGAAGAAGAAGAAGAAGAAGAAGAAGAAGATGTGCCTTCCCAAGGGCTCTTTCTTTAAAAAATAAGTCTATACTTACTGTCTCTACTTTCCAAACTCCCCTGAAGACACAACTATCGCAGAACAAGTGTTAGTTATTTGTAATTCCCTACTGTCCTGTCAGAACAGGCCTGGGTAACTAGTATTTTGGGCCAAGAACAAACAAAATCTTCCTCAGCAGAACAGGCTTTCCTATCCTTGAAGATAACATTGAAGTGGTAAGGGGAAGGGAAAGAGAAGCTCAGAGAGCCCTAAAGGCCTGTGTTTAAGAAAGAAGAAAGGAGTTGAGAGCCCCGGAGATAAGCCAGGTACAGACAAAGCAGCCCCTGGAGGTGCAGAGGCCGGAAGGGACAGGATCCACAGAGGAACTGAGACACACCAGCCAGCAGCCAAAGTGAAAGCTTTGCAAAAAGAAACTGCAGATTTTTACTTGAAGCATGATAGGAAATTACATTATAAACTCCTTTACCATTTTGCCTGTGAAATTCTCAGTAAAATAAATATTTTCTCTATTACTTTGATGGGACTAGAAGGGCTGTGTTCTCAGATGGTGTTCTCAGATGTTGCCACAGACGGCCTGGGCAGAAAGAGAGGAGAGTCACCGGGTCAATACATAGAGGGAACCTCTTTTTCTCTTTCAGCAGAGGTGAGGGTGCCTGCTGACGGCAAGCAGGGAGGACAGCCGGGAAACTGCTCTCAGGTTGGGAGAAGACACCATCACTTTACGGAGCCCGGATGAACGCTCAGTGGACACCGGGCCACTGAACACCCAGTCAAAGGAAATGACAAATTAGGCAAACGCAGGAGAGGTTGTGGTCAGAGAAGGGAATATTAACATTGAAGCATTCAGATGTGATGAAGTTAAAGATCTTGAAATGGGGAGATTGTTGACCCAATATAATGACAAGAGTCCTTACAAGAGGGAAGTGAGAGGGTCAGAGTGAGTAGCAGGAGAAGGGGTGACTGAAGCAAAGATTGGAGGGAGAGGCCACAGGCCAAGGAGTACAGGGGCTTCTAGAAACTGAAAATGGCAAGAGAACAGATTGTTCCATGAAGTCTCCAGAAGAAAGGTAGCCCTAATGATGCTGAATTTTTGACCTCAGACCTCCAGAATTATAAGAGAATAAATCTGTGTTGTTTTAAGCTACTATGATGGTGGTGATTTCTTACAACAGTCCCAGGAATCTCATATATCTGGGGAGTGGGCACCAAAGTTAGCCCAGTCGCAGAAGTCTAGGGAAGGAAAATCAAGAAGGTTAAGGGTCCATGAGGTTAAGGTGTTGGCCTTGACACAATAGAAAATACATTTCACATCAAGACTCTAGTACATTACCAAACCAACGTTTCAGCGAGTAACGCTTCCCTCCTTTCCTATGTAGGAGGCATTCTGATATATTCCATTCTATTAACCTATTTTGTTTAGTTTAAATTCTGGTTCCAACACACGAAGTCAATTTCATATCCACATAATGGGTTACAACCTGCAGATTCAACAACATTGATATGGTGCTTGGACTTCATTGCTTGATCTGGATCTGAGTTCTTATCCTCCGTTTGTGCTCTCTTCCTGCATGACCTTGGTCAAATTGGTTCATTGAGGAGTCTCAGGCTCTTTGTATGAACAATGGGGAGTGCCTACTTGATAAAGGCATTATGACGAATAAAGAACTATTATCAAGAAACACCTATCACAAAAAAAAAAAAGAAAGAAAGAAAGAAAGAAAGAAAGAAAGAAAGAAAGAAAGAAAGAAAGAAAGAAAGAAAGACCTATCACAGTGGCTGGCACACAGTATTAATTCATAAATAATAATGGCTTTCTCTAATATCAGGGAACCTTATCATCATAAGAGGGTTCAATTTTGCAGATGATAGTGGGACTACATTTCTCAAGGTATCCACTCTTGCTAAACTATTTTAATCATTAGAAATTCCTTCCCTTTGTGGAGTTAAAAATCTTTCTCCCTATCACTTCCACTCATTGTTTTAGTTCTGTCTTCTGGAGTTATACCAGAATACGTCTAGTATCTTTGGCACACAATATTTATTTAGTATATTGGACAGCATTTATGAGGCACTACTAAGACTTCTCTTCAGGATAAATATTTCCATTTCCTTCAACCCTTTTTTATTTCCTATTAGGCTCAACCACCAGCACTCTGGTTAATCTCTTTGGAGCCACACTACAGCTTGTTCATATTTCTCTAAAATGACACCAGAATTGAGTGCTGGGAGTCTAGCACTCCAATGCCATCAACCTCAGAGAAATAAAATAGTGGGAAAAGTATAGTTTTTTCCTCCACAAGAATCAAATCCTGCAGGGAGCAAATCAGTAAGGCAAAAATCTGGTCTAATAAGGACTTACTTCTTGTACAAGGGCTTAACAAAAAGATCTGTTTTCTCCATGGTATTTCATGGGGTCCAGGCAATGAGCTCTAGGATTGAGAAAGGTACATTGTGACAACACTGAATGCAGAATGTCTCAGGGGACACTGAGGTTTAATGATTATTTTTTTCTTAAACAGGCCCTGAACCGGCCAGACATCTCCTGTGTTAAGAGTTAGAATTCCCCACTATTTGGACCATTCCCTCAGCATCCTAATGGAAATGGCCCCTTAACAGTTTATGGCAGTGCTGTTTGGGGTATGAACTCACACACCAATCTCTGCAAACAGTCCCAATCTCTACAAAATAAGCAGACAGTACCTGCCTCGATATCACATTTCAGGGGAGAAGTTGATTTCCAAGTACATGTGAATGATGTTTCTTTTCCCAATGTTTTATTTAAAAAAACTTCTGAAGTACAGAGAATTTAAAGAATAGTATAATAAACACCCATCTATCACCAATCTAGATTCGACAAATCCTAGTATATTTCCACCTCTGAAATGAACATGCTGCCCTATTTGAAGATAATCTGCAGACACGGTGGGAGTCCCACATTAAATACTTCAGCATGCTTGTCCTAAGAAGCAGACATTCTCATAGATAACCTCAGTTCCATTACCTCACCTAAGAAAATTAGTAATAATTCCACAACACAACCTAATTTTCATTCCATGTTCAAATTTCCTGTATTTTCCCCAAAATTTCTTTAGAGTTATTGTTTGTTTGTTTGTAACTGGAATCTAATGATGTTTAAAACAATGCATTTAGTTGTTATATAATAAATTGATTTTTAAAAATTAATTCATATTACCTCAAGCACATAGTTTAATTAAGTGGAATATTTCTTAAAAGCCCGTTATGAAGAGCAGGAATCTTTTGCTCTACCTCACCCAATTCTCAGAAGTAATGACTTGCAGCTTTTTTAACCGTATTCTTCTGGAAGCTATCTCCATATTTCTAAATAACACGCTGGATTTTTTGTTTGTTTATTTTAATCAGGTTTAGACCTCATCTGAAGTACTGTGCTAAATATTCCTGAAGACTGTAATAAGTGGGATCCTGTTTTCCTATAAGAAGCATTTGAACCAAATAAATTATAGCTAAAACTCACAGTATGCTATAAACCAGTATTTTAAATATTTTATATTTTTATATATTTATATATTTTTATACTACATATATATTTATATATATATTTAAGTATTTTATGGATATTTGACTTGCCAAAATACTAGTTTTTACCATATTTAAATGATGAAGTCAAAACCGTACTGTGCTAACTTTATCATTTTCAGTACTTGAACAAGCAATATGGAATTACTGGACAGAACAAATTTATCTTTGCTTTGCAGGGTTTATGGCTTAATATCATTAATCTAATTTTAAAAGTTTTTAATGCCTGTACCTTTTATTTTATAGCACACTGTGAGTTTTACTTGTAATTTATTTGGTTCAAATGTTCCGTATAGGAAAACAAGATCCCTCTTATTACAGTGTTCAGGAATACTTACCAGCATGACAAACTATCCAATTTGGAGGTTTGGGGTTTTTTTTTTTAAAGGTTTATTTATTTATTTGAGAGAGAAAAAATGGGGGGCCAGGTGTGGGAGGGAGAGAGAATCATCAAGCAGACTTCCCAGTGAGCAGGGAGTCCAACTCAAGGCTCGATCTCATGACCCTGAGACATGACTGAGTCAAAGTCAAGTGTCAGACACTCAACCAACTGAGCCACATAGGTGCCCCTACCCAAAATGTTGTATACTAATATGTGCACTATTAAAAGGAGACAACTAGAAAACAAAATCATATATATGTGGTAGGCAAAATAAGGCCCCAAAGATAACCATGTCCTAATTCCCAGAAACTGTGAAAAAGTGAGATAACATAGCAAAGAGAAATAAAGAATGCCACCAGAATTAAGGTTGCTAATGAGAGATGGGAGATTTGCCTGGATCATTGAGGGGAGGGGTGATGTCATACACAGGATTCTTATAAATGGAAGATGGAACTAGCGAGACCTAGAGAGATGGCAGTATGAAAAAGACTTGGCCCAACGTTGTTGGGTTTGACAATGGAGAAATAAGAATGTAAGCCTGTAAGCCATGAAAGGGACTTCTAGAGCTAGAAAAAGCAAGGAAAGGGTTTATCCTCAAGTCTGCAGAAGGAAGGCAGCCCTGCTGACACCCTGCTATTGGCTCGCTAAGACCCATGTCCAACCACCCACCTCCAGAACTGTGAGATAAAATATCTGTGTTGTTTGAAACCACACAACTTTTGGTAATCTGTTAAAGCAGCAAAAGAAAATTCACACACTATGCTTATATATACATCGAGTGTAGAAGGTGAGACGGTACCAGCTAGAATTAGAGTGCTAGCTCTAAATCAAAGAAGATGACCTAAATTTAGATGAAAGCTAGTATCCAGCCCTGGGGTTGATGGAAAGGGCGAATTTTGCCCCCTGAAAATTGTAGCTACTTGGTTCAGGCTAAAGAGTTTGAAAGAACTTTAAAAAAAAGAGGTCACTGTGTTCACCTTAAGTCAGTTACAGTGGTAAGAGCTCATCTCAGCCCCGGGAGTTTCTGCCAGATTAACACAAAGAAAATGTCAAGTTTCTTAGGGTTGAAATACAGTATTCTTCCCACTGAGAAGAATAATTAGAAACAGAAGGTGCTGAGATATGTGGTTGTCTTTCTGGATGTCTTAACAGAGGATTTGGGACTCTGAGTTACAAGGCACAGAATAAAATGGAATAATGTAAGGCAACTGGGAGAGGCAAAGTCTTACCCCGGGACGTGACCTTAAACTTGAATCTCTTGGACCTAAGGCTTTTCAGATGAAAAATGGAAATTATAATACTTGCCCTGTCTTCTTCCCATAATGAAAGGCAAATAAAACTATATACATGAATCTGCAAGTAATACATGCACACATCCCCCTATCATTTTCAGCTGAAAAATCCCAATGACTTATTTTTGCTGAAAATCATAATTCTGCTTTGTGAATAGTTTTCTTTCAAATTAACTCATGCTTAGGATGGTAGATGGCTGTTTTTCTTTTAATAATGTGACAATCCATCAGAAAACGTCTCATCCATGGAAAGCATGAGCTCATGGTTTTAAACACGTTTTCATTCCAAAGGTTCCAAAGAGACCTTCCCAGAACAGTCTGTGTGACCTCAACGGCATTAAGAAGGAAATGGTCTTATGCACTGGAATGAAGCTGTTTTCAATAATGAACTGAGTATAAGAAAATCTGAAATCTATAGGGAACAAGAGATCCCATTCGGATCAAGTTTCAACCTTTCCGGAGTCCCCTGGGAAACTGCAGGGACATTGCTGAATCCTTTCTCATTATTTGTAACTTGTACACTGTTGTATGTGGTTGGGGGAAGGGGAGTCTTCAACTGTCTCTGACTCAGCTTCTCCCAGGACATATGAGGAACTCCAAATAATCCAGCTCTCACTGATTTTATTTCCCCAGCTCTATCTGGGATTTTGGAGGAGCAATATAAAAATATTTTCAAAGGTGCTTCTCAAATATGACTGAAATACATTCATAAAAACTCAGGCATTTAAGCAGAGAGTCCACTTTGAATCACTGAAATCATGGGTTTTTTTTTTCAGGGTCCCTGCCTTCTCATCCCCTTCCTCCAGACATACGTATATTTCTCATGTCATCTTCTAGAAAGTACTTCCTGAGCATGCAAACAAAAATATAAATAGTGCCCACCCCAACCCTCCCCATCCACCTTCATCCTTTATTTTTCTTTATAGCACTTATTTCATACTATATATTGGCATTTATTTACCAGTGTAATCTTGTCTAGTATCACTCTCCACACTACAGTGTTAGTTCCATGAGGGGAGGAGCTTTTGTCTATTTCGTTCAATGCTGTATCCCCACCATTACTTAGCATCTGGCCCAAAACCTGGTAGGTGCTCAACATGTCTCTGATCAGTGACAAATGTTGAATAACGGATGCTTAAAACCCATAATTAGATCATTATTCCTTTCCTTAAAGTGAATAAAGACTTGTTTCCTGAAATTAATTAAAATAACTTTGGAAGAAGTATCTTAAAAAGTTTTCAGTCTGTCTGAATGAGCTGATCTCAGCCCTTGGGAGGAGATCCTGATAAATCACAGGAAACCAAGATCAGAGCCTGAGCAATTAAGTGGAGAAGCATTCTCCAAGACACTGAGTCCCATTCTGCATGATACTTTCCTCTTTTTTATTTCCTTGTATATCCTAAACCTCCTAAAGTAATTAGTTTTTTTTTAATATTTTATTTATTTATTTGACAGTGAGAGATCACAAGTAGGCAGAGAGGCGGGCAGAGAGAGAAGAAGGGAAGCAGGCTACTGGCTGAGCAGAAAGCCCAATGTGGGGTTTGATCCCAGGACCCTGAGATCATGACCTGAACCGAAGGCAGCGGCTTAACCCACTGAGCCAACCAGGCGCCCCAAGTAATTAGTTTTTATTACTAAAATTTTAAACTAAAGAATGAATATCCATCCAGCAAAAATAGGTACAGAGGAGGTTTCTAGTTTCCCACTATGCATATAAGGAGCTAGGTAGTCACCATTCCATCCTAACAAGCAAAAACCTCAACAGACTGAAAAATCAACTCTTCTTAGATGCATAAAGAGAGGAGGACACAGGGCAAACTGCTATTCCCAGGATTGGGGAGACAGCCTGGTGACTATAAGAGCAGCGGCTTACCAGAAGACTCACTAGAGAAAACCACCATGGGAACCAGAACTGGGAAAACCTAAACTATAAGTTCACACAGTCCTGGAGGCTCAGCATAGACACAACTCTGAGAATTAACACTAAGGGAACTCATTTATAAGGGGCCCCTACGAAATAGTGAAACTTGGCCAAATCCACACAATAAATATCAGGAGGGGGGAAAAAAATCCCGCCGTTCTTCTGGCAGGAGGAGAGCAGAAGGAGCCATTGTGAAATACTCCAGAACACTAGGTTCTTCACAAAGCCTGCCTTTAGAAGAAACCAGTTAACCAGAGCCTAACTTGCTCGGGTATTATCAGAGTCTGACTCACCTTAGGGAAAGAAAATACCCAACTTTAAATAGCTCTAGCCTTCTACATGGGAAAAAGGAAATACCCAACTCCAGTCCACTCAAGCCCATCTTGTCCCATCTAAGGAGAAGGAAAAACCTGAGAATCACCTCTAAGTTCACAGCCCAGAAACAAGACTCACTAAAACACTGAGACCTAATCCTAGGACTACAGAACACTTCCCCTTCCCCTAAACCTTACCACAAAAAGTCTATTCATAGCAGTTTCTTTTATTTGGTATGTCACCTATCAAGAAAAATTATCCCCCAAAATGGCAACTATGTAAGAAGATGGATGTTAATTAGCTTGACTATAGTAATCATTTCACTATGTATATCAAAACAGCATGTGTAAACATAGAGAAATTTTCTTTAAAAAATGATAAAGCAGGGGCGCCTGGGTGGCTCAGTGGGTTAAGCCTTTGCCTTCGGCTCAGGTCATGATCTCAGGGTCCTGGGATCGAGTTCCACATCAGGCTCTCTGCTTAGAAGGGAGCCTGCTTCCCTCTCTTTCTGCCTGCCTCTCTGCCTACTTGTGATCTCTCTCTGTCAGAAAAATAAATAAAATCTTAAAAAAAAAATGACAAAGCATACCAAAAGGCAAAAAATACAATTTGAAGAGACAGAGCAAGCATCAGAACCAGACACGGCAGGGATGTTGAAATTATCAGACCAGGAATTTAGAACAAATATGATTAATGTGCTAAGAGCTCTATTAGATAAAGTAGACAGCATGCAAGAACATATGGGAAATGTAGGCTGAGTTGGAAATCCTAAGGATGAACCAAAAAATATGCTAGAGATCAAAACCACTATAACAGCAATAAAGAATGCCTTTGATGGGCTTATCAGCAGACTGGTCAGACCTGAGAAAAGAATCTTTGAGCTTGAGAATATACTAATAGAAACCTCTAAAACTGAAAATCAAAGAGAACAAAGGCTGAAAAAAAAAAAAAAAGAAAGAAGAACAGATAATTCAAGAACTGTCAGGGCAACCATAAAAGGTGTAACTTACCCATAATGGAAATACCAGAAGGAGAAGAAAGAAAGGCAAGAAGAAATACTTGAAATAAAAAATGACTGAGAATTTCCTCCAAATTAATGCCAGAAACCAAACCACAGGTCCAGGGAGCTCAGATAACACCATGTAGGATAAATGCCAAAAATACTATACCTGAGCATACCAGCGAAAACAAAAAACCTGATAAAAATATCTATAAAAACCATACAACCGGGGTGCCTGGGTGGCTCAGTGGGTTAAAGCCTCCACCTTTGGCTCAGGTCATGATCCCAGGGTCCTGGGATGGAGGCCTGCATCAGGCTCTGCTTAGCGGGGAGCCTGCTTCCCCCTCCCTCTCTCTCTGCCTGCCTCTCTGCCGACTTGTGATCTCTCTCTCTCTGTGTCAAATAAATAAAATCTAAAAAAAAAAAAAAAAAAAAAAAAACCTAACATCATACTTCATCATCATGTGAAACTTGAAACTTTCCCACTAAGATCAAGTGCAAGGCATGTATGTATGTCCCATCTTACCACTGCTTTTCAACATTGTACAGGAAGTTCTAACTAATGCAAAAAGGCCAAAAAAAAAAAAAAAAAGTAAAGAAAGATCACAAGGGAGGGAGGAAGAAGTAAAAGGTACACAGACTGAGAAGAAAGCCATATTATTGTCTTTGTTTACAGAGAACATTGTTGTGTACATAGAAAATACAAAAGAGGGACTCCTGAGTGGCTCAGTCAGTTAAGCATCTGCCTTCAGCTCAGGTCATGATCCCAGAGTCCTGGGATCAAGTCCGGCATCAGGCTCCTCCTTGCTGAATGTGGAGCCTGCTTCTCCCTCTTTCTGCCACTCCCTCTGCTTGTGTACTCTCTCCCTCTCTCTGATAGATAAATAAATAAAATCTTGGGAGAAAAAAAAAGAAAATACAAAAGAATGAACAAAAAAAACTCTTGGAACTAATAAAGTTTATAGCAAAGTTTTAGGATACAGGTTAATCCACAAAAGTTAATCACTTTCTTATATACCAGCAGTGAACAAATGAAATTTGAAATTGAAAACACAATACCATTTGTATCAGCACCCCCAAAATGAAATATTTAGGTATAAACCAAAAGAAAAATATGTTAAAATCTGTATGGGAAAAATTATAAAACTCTGATGAAGGAAATCAAAGAACTAAATAATTGAAGAGATGGTCCATATTCATAGATAGGAAGACTCAGTATTGTCAAGATGTCTCTGTTCTTCCAAACTTGACCTATATATTCAATGCAATCCCAATCAAAATCCTAGCAAATTATTTTGTGGATATCAACAAATCAATTCTATACTTTATAAGGAGAGGCAAAAAACAAACAAACAGACAAGAATAATAATCAATATAATATTGGAGAAGAACAAAGCTGGAGGACTAACACTACCCAACCTCCTCAAGATTTTATTATAAAACAGGTTGGCTTAGTCAGCAAAACATTTGCCTTTTGCTCAGGTCATGATTCCAGGGTCCTGGGATCGAGCCCCATGTCAGGCTCTGTGCTCAGCAGCGAGTGTGCGTCTCCTTCTCCCCTGCTCCTATCCCTACTTGGCACTCTCTTTCTCTTTCTCCCTCACTTGCTTTCTCTCAAATAAACAAATAAAATCTTGTTTAAAAAATAAAATCAAATGTTTTTTTAAAAGCTACAGTAATCAAGACAGTACAGTATTGGCAAAAGAATGAACAGATTAATAGAACAATACAGAGAGCCCAGAAATAAACCCACATAAGTACAGTCAACTGATTCCTGACAAAAGAGCAAATGTAATAAAACAGAGCAAAGAAGTCTTTCCAACAAATAGTGATGGAACAATTGGCATCCAAATGCAAAAAAAAAAAAAAAAGAGAGAGAGAGAGAGAGAGAATTAATCAAGATGCAGACATTACACACTTCACAAAATTTAACTCAAAATGCATCACTGACGTATATATAAAACACAAAAGTATAAAATTCCTAGAAGAAAACCTGGATCACCTTGGGTATGACCATGACTTTTAAGATATAATACAAAGGCATGATCCAGGAAATAAACAATTGATTATTTGGACATCATTAAAATTAAAAATTTATGTTCCCCAAAAGACAACATCAAAAAAATGAGAAGACAAGCCACTGACTGAAGAAAATATTTCCAGAAGATACATCTGGTAAAGGACTGTTGCTCAAAATATAACAAGAACTCCTAAATTCAACAATAAGAAAACAAACAATCTGATTTTAAATGGGCCAAAGACCTTAACACACATTCCATCAAAAAAGATACACAGATGACAAATAAAAATATAAAAAGATACACCACACCACATGTCATTAGGGAAATGCATATTTAAAGAACAAAAAGTTACCACTGTACACCTATCGGAATGGTCCACGTCTAGAACACTGCCAACATCAAATGCTGCTGAGAATGTGGAGCAGCAGGAACTCTCACTCGTTGCTGGTGGGAATGCAAAACGGAACAGCCACTTTGGAAGGCAGTTTGGTGGTTTCTTATAAAACTAGCCATACTCTTACCATACAATCCAGCATTCGAGCTCCTTGGTATTTATCCAAAGGAGTTGAAAACTTACGTCCACACAAAACCTGCACTACAGCAGCTTTATTCATCATTGCCAAAACTTGGAAGCAAACAAAGCGTCCCTCAGCAGATGAAGAGATGGATTAGCTGTGGTCCATCCAGACACTGGAATATTACTCAGCACTAAAAAGAAGTCAGCTATCAAGCCATGAAAGACTAAAATGCATATTACTAAGTGAAGGAAGCCAATCTGAAAAGGCTGCGTACTGTATGATTCCAACGATCTGGCTTTCTGGAAAAGCAAAAGTATGCAGACAGCAATAAAATCAATGGATCCCAGGGACTGGTGGTGGGGAAGGGACAAATAAGCAGAGCACAAGGGTTTTTAGAGCAGTGAAAATACTGTGTATAATTAATATACTAATGGATACACGTCATTATACATTTGTCTGACCCCTCTTGTTCAAGACCAAGAGTGAAGCTTAATGTCACCATGGACTTTGGGTGAATGTGATGTGTTAATACTAGCTCATCGGTTGTAATAAATGTACCACTCTAGCAGGGACTGTCAGTAATGGGGGAGAGGCTGCGTACACATACGTGCACTGAACACATGGGAAATCTCTATACTTTCTCTTAATTTTGCTGCGAACCCAAAACTTCCCTTAAAAGGTAAAATCTTAAAAAATAAAGTTTGTTTAATAATATAGAGTTTCAGGGGCACCTGGGTGGCTCAGTGGGTTAAAGCCTCTGCCTTCGGCTCAGGTCATGATCCCAGGGTCCTGGGATCGAGCCCCGCATCCGGCTCTCTGCTCGGCAGAGAGCCTGCTTCCTCCTCTCTCTCTCTGCTTGCCTCTCTGCCTACCTGTGATCTCTGTCTGTCAAATAAATAAATAAAATCTTTAAAAAAAAGAGTTTCAATTTTTGCAAGATGAAAGGAATTCTGCAACTAGATCCATAATGTTAATATATTTAATTCCACAGAACTGTACATGTAGAGATGATTAAAACAGTAAATTTCATATTATGTATATTTTACCATGATATAAACAAAAACTGCAAAAAAAGAGAAAAAAATACCCATGTTCTTAAAATGATAACACTGCCAAGGAAAATTATAGTGCCAACTAGACCCTTTGGGGCTCCTTTCAATAAGTAAATTCTATGTAATTTTAATTTTAGATTCGTAGCAGCCTTTTCCTTGCACAGAGCTGGTATAATCCACCTACACTAGAGACGGCAAAAAAACATGCTCCACAACGCTGTCACCCACCTCACTTATGTGGCCCTGTACAGTGCTCAGCAGACACTGCTATTCCCTTCTAGCACACGCTCATCTTCTATCCATCACAGATCCTCTCAACAAGCTCTCCAGGCATACTTGATCCATTAGTAAAACTTGACATTGTGAAATGAAACTTATTTGCCATTGTGATCTAGATATAACTTTTCCTAAGATGTTCTATTACTCATTTAGGAAATATATGGGATATCAGGACATTGAACAAAAATCATGGCAGAATATATTATACATATACAGAAAAAATATATGTATTTTAGGGAAAGAGATGGAGACAGGTCCCATTTGTGACTGCACGTGTACATAGTAAAGTAAATATGTGAATGGAAATTGAGAACCTTTTTCTCCGGGGTTCTTGGAAAGAAGCCAGTAGGCTATGCTTCACCTCCTGTGCACAATGAGAGCTCTGTCTTAAAGACAGGTCTGCTTTACTCTTCAGAGCTGAGCTAGTATGCACTGGATAAATTCTATTTATGTTGAGCTCCTACTATTTGAAGTCCATTAAGCACCACCACATGTGATATACATATGAATAAATTGGATAAATTTATCTATTTATGTTGAGCTCCTACTATTTGAAGTCCATTAAGCACCACCACATGTGATATACATATGAATTTTGCCTTCTAGAAAGGCATGAACAAGAAATACCAAAGCAAGAGATACCTCACTGTGGATGTATAAAGAAAAAGAAATTAATTCCATCTGGGAAGGTTTCATAAAGGAGATGTTTATGATATGAGCCTTCTAGGAGTAATAGTTCATGGTTTGGGAGTAGAATCTTTTAGACAGCTGAAAAGACTCTGTGCAAAGGCCAGACAGGAAAGGTATAAGGGATAGCCAGGATCCCAGAAAATGTGAGCTGTTCTTGATTGAAGCCTCTGTTCTAATTCTTCCTTGTCCTTTTTCTTGCTCATCTCTTTGTTCAATCATGTCTCAGGCTCCAGGGCCTGTCTCTTCTTGAATGAAGGCTCAACACAGTCAATTTTTGGCCAGCTTCTTAATAATCAGTCTACTCGATGCTAAGGAAAGGTCATGTTCTTGACCTTTGCATCTACTCCAGGTATATATGTGTGTCAACTACACAGCCTACATCATGGCTTGTCACAGCTACACCATTGTGGCCCTCAGTGTGATAAACTAGGGTCTGTTTTTCTATGTGAATTCTTAGTAACTGGACTCACAATTCCCCCAACTCCCTGTAGTAGCATGAACCTAACTATATGCACAAAACTGTGAAGAATAAAGATCCTATCTATGTTTTCTTGGTCTACCCTACACCTTATATCCCATTTAACCCCAAGCAGGTCCTGATGATGGAGAATGTCTTCTTTCCAGGAGCCTAGCACAGAACCACACACACAGAGCTACTAAAAAAATAGCCTTTGAAGGGTATTGATGATGATTGATTTTTTTTTTTAAGAAGCCTATAACCTTCAATCCTTTATGCTGAAGGGGGCAAAAGGGGCTGAGCTGGCCCTGAATCCAGAGAAACACTGTGAAGAAGCCACTGACCATCAAGCACTGGCCCAAGAAAGAAGCTGGCTGGGTCTCCTCTGCATCCGCCATATTGGATTTTTCACTTCCCCCCCAACCAGGCTGGAGATCACCACTTTCATTCACCCAATCAAGAAGCACGTGTTAGGTGCTTCCTATGCACCAGCCTCTCCTTCAAAGCCCTGAAAATACAACAGTGAACAAACTAGATGCTCCAGCTGTTGGGGAGCTCATTATCCCGGGAGGAAACTCAGAGAACTAAACAAGCAATGAAAACCTTTCGTAATAAAAGTTCTAACAAGGAAAGTGTAGGATTCTGTAAGAACACACAAGAACCTAGGAGTTCCAGGAAAGACTCCCCAGAAGAAATGACACTTAAGCTAATTTGGCACCAAATAACACGTTTTGGGGCTGCTTGTATAGAGATGAACTGGGTTTGTTTTTTCTAAGCATGGCTGTACACATTTTAAGAAATTATTAAAAGCTTTGAAATAAGGCAAAAGGAGGGCAGCATTTCCCTTTGACTTCATACCAGCACACTATCAGGCCCACTAAAAGGCTGTCTAATTCTCCAGAGGAGTGTGCTCTTATTTGAGTTATCAGTTTAATATTTTTTATTTTAAGATTTGGGTTTTTTTTTTTTTTTTTAAGTAATCCTTACACCCAATATGACTCAAACTCATGAACTTGAGATCAAGACTCACATGCTCCACCAACTGAGGCAGCCCGGCGTCCCGAGGTGCTCTTTACCTTCAATGAGAGTCCAGACTCTCTGACGTTAGGGTTAACTTGCACAAGACTGAAAAGTTGAAAATGATGTTGTCCAGTAGAAATGCAAAGGGTTACCGTCCAGGAGAGAATCTAAGCCCAACAGTTAGTTTGTATGGCCCTGAACCACAGGAACCCATTCTGCATGGGGCCTGGCCTTCTTATCCCAGCACACTTACTTCCTGTGACTTGTGTTCTGCTTTTACCAGCATTACTAGGTTCTTGGTTCCTCCTAACGAATTAAACTTTCATGTGTGTGTGTGTGTGAAAATCATGTTTTTAACTCTTTGAAAGTCATCAAGAAGAGAAAAGAGAGGAATGCTATAAAAATACAGACTCTAAGTCTCCAGCTTAACTGAATCAGAATCTCGGGGGACAGGGCCTGAGAATCTGCCTCTTTTCCCAGCTCCCCAGGTGACGGATGCTGAGAAGTCAGTGTGATGGTATTTGGAAACCACTGGAGGAAAAGCACCCAGAATGCCCCCATGCCCAGAGAAGTCATCCTCGGCCCAAGCCTAAATCCCATCAACAGAAACTCTCCTCTCTATCTCAGGGCTTTGAACCCCTGAAGATATAAACCCCTCTTAAAGATGAATAATTAAATCTTTCTTTAGCCATTTGTACTATGGGGTTGTGGAGGGACAGGGCTGCAAATGGAGGAATATGAGAGAATAGGATTTCCAAGGTGGATAAAGAGCCCAAGGAGAAAAAGGAATAAAAGCTCCAAGTGGGAGGGGTGCCTGGGTGGCTCAGTGGGTTAAAGCCTCTGCCTTCAGTTCAGGTCACGATAACACGGTCCTGGAATCCAGCCCCACACCGGGCTCTCTGCTCAGCAGGGAGCCTATTTCCGCCTCTCTCTCTCTCTCTGCCTGCCTCTCAGCCCACTTGTGATCTCTGTCTGTCAAATAAATAAAATCTTTTTTTAAAAAAGCTCCTACTGGGGTGGGGTGGGGAGACTCGTGAGCATCAACAGGGACAACAGCCTCATTACCATCACTACTTGGTTTACAGTCCTGGACAGAACATGACCACTTTTTAAAAATAACAAATTTGAGGGGCACCTGGGTGGCTCAGTGGGTTGAGCCTCTTGCCTTAGGCTTGGGTCATGGTCTCAGGGTCCTGGGATCAAGCCCCACATCGGGTTCTCTGCTCAGTTGGGAGCCTGCTTCCCCTTCTCTCTCTCTGCCTGCCTCTCTGCCTACTTGTGATCTCTCTCAAAGAAATAAATAAAATCTTTTAAAAAATAACAATAATGATGATGAACATTTTTTCATGTGTCTGATAGCCATTTGTATGTCTTTATTGGAGAAGTGTCTGTCCATATCTTCTGCCCATTTTTTGATATGATTGTCTGTTTTGTGTGTGTTGAGTTTGAGGAGTGCATTATAGATCCTGGATATCAACCTTTTGTCTGTACTGTCATTTGCAAATATCTTCTCCCATTCCATGGGTTGCCTCTTTGTTTTCTTGACTGTTTCCTTGGCTGTGCAGAAGCTTTTGATTTTGATGAAGTCCCAAAAGTTCATCTTTGCTTTTGTTTCCTTTGCCTTCGGAGACATATCTTGAAAGAAGTTGCTGTGGCTGATATCGAAGAGATTACTGCCTATGTTCTCCTCTAGGATTCTAATGGATTCCTGCCTCACATTGAGGTCTTTTATCCATTTTGAGTTTGTTTTTGTGTACGGTGTAAGAGAATGGTGCAGTTTCATTCTTCTGCATATAGCTGCCCAGTTTTCCCAGCACCATTTATTGAAGAGACTGTCTTTTTTCCACTGTATATTTTTTCCTGTTTTGTCGAAGATTATTTGACCACAGAGTTGAGGGTCCATATCTGGGCTCTCTACTCTGTTCCACTGGTCTATGTGTCTGTTTTTATGCCAGTACCATGCTGTCTTGGTGATCACAGCTTTGTAGTAAGGCTTGAAATCAGATAACGTGATGCCGCCCATTTTATTTTTGTTTTTCGACATTTCCTTAGCCATTCGGGGTCTCTTCTGATTCCATACAAATTTTAGGATTATTTGCTCCAGCTCTTTGAAGAATACCGGTGGAATTTTGATCAGAATGGCATTAAAAGTATAGATTGCTCTAGGCAGTATAGACATTTTAACAATGTTTATTCTTCCGATCCAAGAGCATGGAATGGTCTTCCATCTTTTTGTGTCTTCTTCAATTTCTTTCATGAGTGTTCTGTAGATCCTCGAGTACAGATCCTTTGCCTCTTTGGTTGGGTTTATTCCCAGGTATCTTATGGTTCTTGGTGCTATAGTAAATGGAATCAATTCTCTAATTTCCCTTTCTGTATTTTCATTGTTAGTGTATAAGAAAGCCACTGATTTCTGTACATTGACTTTGTATCCTGCCACGTTGCTGAATTGCTGTATGAGTTCTAGTAGTTTGGGGGTGGAGTCTTTTGGGTTTTCCATATAAAGAGACATGTCATCTGCAAAGAGAGAGAGTTTGACTTCTTCATTACCAATTTGGATACCTTTTATTTCCCTTTGTTGTCTGATTGCTGTTGCTAGAACTTCTAATACTATGTTGAACAAGAGTGGTGAGAGTGGACATCCTTGTCGTGTTCCTGATCTCAACGGGAAGGATGCAAGCTTTTTCCCATTGAGGATGATATTTGTTGTGGGTCTTTCATAGATAGATTTGATGAAGTTCAGGAATGTTCCCTCTATCCCTATACTTTGAAGCGTTTTAATCAGGAACAGGTGCTGGATTTTGTCAAATCCTTTTTCTGCATCAGTTGAGAGCACCATGTGGTTCTTCTCTCTTCTCTTATTAATTTGTTCTATCACATTGATTGATTTGCAAATGTTGAACCATCCTTGTAGCCCCGGGATGAATCCCACCTGGTCATGGTGGATAATCTTTTTAATGTGCTGTTGGATCCTGTTTGCTAGGATCTTGTTGAGAATCTTAGCATTCATATTCATCAGTGATATTGGTCTGAAATTCAAATACCCAACTTTTATAGCAACATGGACGGGACTGGAAGAGATTATGCTGAGTGAAATAAGTCAAGCAGAGAGAGTCAATTATCATATGGTTTCACTTATTTGTGGAGCATAACAAAAAGCATGGAGGACATGGGGAGTTAGAGAGAAGGGGGTTGGGGCAAATTGGAAGGGGAGGTGAATCACAAGAGACTATGGACTGAAAAACAATCTGAGGGGTTTGGAGTGGCGGGGTGGGGTGGGAGGTCAGGGTACCAGGTGGTGGGTATTATAGAGGGCACGGATTACATGGAGCACTGGGTGTGGTGAAAAAATAATGATACTGTTATGCTGAAAATAAATAAATTTAAAAAAATTAAAAACAAAACAAAACAAACAAACAAAATAATAACAATAATAAATTTGAAAGTATATACTTTTGGCTCCCAAACATATGCAAGCTTCTTTCTAGAAAAAGATACACATAAAAGGTTTAAGACAGAGGTCACAAATTAAATCCATGAGGAAGGGTAAAATTCAAGTACCTGCACCATGGAGGCCTAAATGGAGGCTCATTGCAATTAAAAATCAAGTCTGCCCTGAGCTTTACAGTCAGCCAGTTATGAAGGAGATCAGATGTCTTATGTGATTCTCATTCCCCAAAAGGACGTTTGAAGTAACAAAAGGTTCCTTCCGACACTAGAAATTGGACCCATTCATGCTGGGTACAGGGAGATGCTTAAGAGGTATGGGTTCAATGATAGGTTTACAGACAAAAACTACAAGAAATTGTCGTGTGGCTGTTTTCTTTCTTCCAGCTCTCAATAAAAGCTCAGGGTGTCTCATTAAGGTGAGGTTTTGACAGGAATTGGAAAAGCTGAGAGAATAGTAAGCTAAGGTGATTCACGTAGATTGACGAGAAAAGAAAAAGACTGGAGAGTTTCCTATGTAAAGATCTTCTATAAAAGCATCTGAATTTTCATTTATACTACCAAATATGAATTCTTCATCAGTATTCAGGACATCATCAGGCTAATGGTGTACTCAAAATGTTTTCTAGGGGCGCCTGGGTGGCTCAATCTGTTAAGTGTCTGCTTTTGGCTCAGGTCATCATCTCAGGGTCCTGGGATCGAGCCCCATATCAGGCTCCACGCTCAGCAGGGAGTCTGCTTGTCGCTCTGCTCTCTGCCCCTGCTCATGCTCGTTCACTCTCTCTCTCTCAAATAAATAAATACATAGTCTTTAAAAATTGTTTTCTACGGCGCCTGGGTGGCTCAGTGGGTTAAAGCATCTGTGTTCAGCTCAGGTCATGATCTCAGGGTCCTGGGATCGAGTCCCGCATAGGGCTCTCTGCTCAGCAGGGAGCCTGCTTCCCTCTCTCTTTCTCTCTGCCTGCCTCTCTGCCTACTTGTGATCTCTCTCTGTCAAATATATAAATATAATCTTTAAAATAAAATAAAAAAATAAAAATTGTTTTCTAAAATCGCATTGCTTCAAAAGGTGAAGAGCTAACTTCATCCCACTGGGTCAGACACCCTTTGTGCCCAGCTGACTTCTGGGTTCTTGTAGCTCTCGGCTGAGCTAAGTCTAATAAACGTGGACGTGGTCTTTCCCCTTCCCATTGCCAGCAGCATTTCCAGAGCTACTGGAAGTCACGCAACAGGAGTAACGTCAGAGAATCTCAGTGGCAGGACAGCAGATGTTTCCAGGTAAAACTCTGAAGTCTCCAGGTAAAAACTGACAAAAACCCTCTTCCCTTTTCTTCTTTTATACTTTCCCCAAGAATACTGCGGTGGCTGGTATGGAATATGTGCTGAGATAATCCATGAGGAACACTAAGTAGTTTTCCTGGGTCATGTCGACAACGCAGCCATGGACCCAAACGTTTAGCCTCTCAGACTTTACGCTCTGAGATTACAAGATGGACAGTCTTGACTCATACACGCAACAGATAAACTTCTTTTAAAATCTGAATTAGTAGTTAAAAACTTCCGACAAAGGAAAGTTTAGACTCAACGTTGTCACTGGTAAATTCTATCAAGTATTTAAGGAAGAAATAATATTCAGAAAGCAGAATAGAAGGTAAAACCTCCCAATCTTTTCTGAAGCCAGTATTACTAGGACATTAAAGTTCACAAACACAATCAAGGAGAATAGAATAATTACAAGTCAATTTTTAAATATATGGGCAATATTTATACCTTGAAATCTATAAAACATCACTGAGATTAATTAAATAATTTCTAAATAGTTGAAGAGACATACCATGTTCAAGGACTGAAAACAGTTTTGAGAAATTCTTCCCAGAATGACCTATGGATTCAACACAATCCCCATCAAAATTCTGGATGCCTTTTTTTTTTGGGTAGAAAATAATCAGATGATCCTAAAATTTATATTGAAATGAAAAGTACCTAGAATAGCCAAAATAACTTTTATAAAGAAGAATAAGTTTGGAAATTCACTACCTAATTCCAAAGCTCACTGTAAAGCTACCATAATCGAGACAGCATGGTGTTAGAGAAGATAAATACATCAATGGAAGAGAACGGAGAGTCAGAAATTAACCCTTACTCTTAAGTCAATTAATTTTTCATGAAGTAGCTAAAACAGTTTAATGGGGACAGGACAGGGAAAATGGGAAAGGAAATGGAGGGGAGAC
The DNA here is from genome assembly GCF_964662115.1 of Mustela nivalis. Taxonomy (NCBI): domain Eukaryota; kingdom Metazoa; phylum Chordata; class Mammalia; order Carnivora; family Mustelidae; genus Mustela; species Mustela nivalis. The sequence continues at coordinate 154,023,948 of NC_139022.1, read as the reverse complement.
AAGTAGATATCCACTTGGAAAAGAATGAAGATGGTACTTAACTCATGCCATATACAACAATTATCTCAAAATGGATCACAAGCCTAAATGCAAAGACTAAAACTATAGGAGGAGAAAATCACTATGACCTTAGATAAGGCAAAAAAAATTATATATATGATACCAAAAGCACACCACCTGAGAGAAAAAATTAGTAAACTGAACTTCAACAAAACTAAATTTTGGTTTTTCTCCTCAAAAGATCTTTTAGAAAAAGAAAGGACACAGAGAGGGAGAAAATATTTGCAGAACATGTATCTGAAAAAGACTTGTATTCAGTACATTCTTACAGCTCAGGAAGAAGACAGACCAATTAGAAATGGGCAAAATATTTAAATGAACACTGAAATATAAAGACATGACTTGGAGCCCCTGCTTGGTGTAGTCACTTTAGCATCTCACCTTTGGTTTCAGCTCAGGTCATCATCTTGAGATGAGCCCTAAGTCAGGCTCCACGCTCTGCACAGAGACCACTAAGGTTTCAATGCTCGCTCTCTCTCTCTCAAATAAATACATAAATCTTAAAAAAAAAAAGAAGATATGACTTGCCCCTAAGGTTACAAAAAGATGTTCGACACTATTCATTATTAGGGGAATGCACATTAAATTATATATCATTACATACCTATTTGAAGAATGATTATGATCTAAAAGATTGGCAATGCCAAGTGTTGGCTAAGATTTGGAGAAACCACAGCTCTCATGTATTGCTGGTGGGAATGTAAAATAGCGTAGTTATTTGGGAAACAAGATGTTTCAAAATGGTGTGGCAGTTTTTCAAAAGACTGCACATATACTCTTCATATAACCAAACAATTCCACTTCCAGACGTCTACCCAAGAGACGTATGAGCATGCTGTCACACGGGACTTGGAGGCAGCATTCACAGAAGCCTCATTTAAAGTAGCCAAAAGCTGGGGCACGGGTGGCTCAGTGAGTTAAGCCTCTGCCTGCGGCTCAGGTCATGATCTCAGGGTCCTGGGATCGAGCCCCATATTGGGCTCTCTGCCTGGCAGGGAGCCTGCTTCATCCTCTCTCTCTGCCTGCCTCTCTGCCTACTTGTGATCTCTCTCGCTGTGTCAAATAAATAAATAAAATCTTAAAAAATAAAAAAATAAAGTAGCCGAAAGCTAGACACAGTCCAAACGTGCCCCGGCTGGTGAATGGATAACCAAAGTCTATCAATACAACAGACACTGCTCGGCAATAAAAAGAATGAGCCACCCATATAGGCAACAACAGGGATGAACCCCAAAGGTGTTATGCTAAGTGAAAGACTGCCAGACACAAAAGACTACATCCTGCGTGATTCCATTACATGAAATTTCTTTAAAATGCAAAGCTCGAGAGGCAGAGAATGATGTCTGCCTGGGGCTGGGCTGGGAATGGGAACTGCCTGCAAATAGGCAGGAGTGAACTTTTTGGGAGTGACAGAAATATTTAAAAAATGTATTGTGGTGATGAGTCCACAATTGCTGTTCACTCAAAAATCCCTGCACTGTACAATTAACAGTGGGTGAAATGTGATAACATGCAGATGTTACCTTGACAAAGCTATTGAAAAACATTTCCTAAAAAAAAAAAAAAAAGGCCATTCTTCTGGGTTCATGGTTCTCCAGTGAGGATGGGTTATGGGGAAGGGGAGCAAGACAGGAGGAGGCATATTACCCCCAATGAAATTTTTTTTTAAACACACGCATTTGTTCCTCTATGCAGTGTAATACCAGACATCAAAGGATATCGTCATCCATTATGGGGAGACTTACACAGCTTGCAAACAATTCTGATGATTCCAGGGGATTCTGATACACATTAGCCGACACACATATACTCCTGAACATATACTCTTGAACAGACTAGGTCCCAGGAGTCCATGTTTTCAAAAAGCAAAACGGCTGATTCTTGTGATGAGACGAGTATAAGACGCACCGCCCATGGTCTCCAATGCCAGAACCCTTCCGCCCGGTGGCAGGGCCCAGTGGGATCAACAGACTCTGGGAAGACCCATTTCCTGACCCTCTTTCAATCATATCTATGCTGTCCACCTCCAGGGCTAGATCTGAGAATAGCAAGTGCCTGCCCGATCCTAATGAATTAAACCAACTACAATTCCTGATCCCTCCACCTTTGTGGGGACTCCAGTTCACTGAAAGTGACCCCTCTGAGCTCAGTACTAAAAAGGCCGACAATTTCATGATGATTATAACTAATCACACCCATTACACATGTTAGCCATGACATAATTCACTAAACTTATGCCTTGGTGTGGTTCTCAATAGATGAAACGTGCTTTAGGCCTTTCCAATTCGGTGATTGTAAGAATATACTTCCCCTTTTAAAAGTAATGTCTTTTTCTTTGAAACAGCTTGTCATTCCTTAGTCAGATGGAGTCTCCCATCCTTGGAAGAACATAGGAAACATTTAAAAATTACCATTTGCAGGGGCACCTGGGTGGCTTAGTGGGTCAAGGCCTCTGCCTTCGGCTCAGGTCGTGATCCCAGGGCTCTAGGATCAAGCCCCATGTCGGGCTCTCTGCTCATCGGAGAGCCTGCTTCTCCTTTCTTTCTCTGCCTACCTCTCTGCCTACTTGTGATCTCTGCCTGTCAAAAAGAAAAAAAATCTTAAAAAAAAATTACCATTTGCAGTCACCTCTTACTGTTTTATTTTGCTGTCAAGGTTACAAAAAACACAAAACAAAACAAATAAACAGGTGGCTACAGAAAAAGGCTAAAAGATCTTATTTTTTAGAAAAAGTAAAGATTTGTAGGGAGGGAACACGGGGTATTAATAAAATTAAGATGACCCTCTATGGAAGTGTCCCCGGCAGCTCTATGCATTTCAGCAAGGTTCCAATCTAGCCAATTGCCTGAAACTCCTACCATCGCTAGCATTTGTGAACAAAACATGTCTCATTCTCATAAAGGTTCGTTCATAGCGAGAACACATTTCTTAAGAGAGAAACTATGGGTACTTGAGTGACCCACATATTTGAAAGGGTACAGCAGTGACATCTGTCATCAGAACCAGCCCAAAGTCTTCAAGAATTGAATGTCATCAAATCCACAAGCTCCCCTGGGCTGTGACCCATCTTTCGGGAGGCCTGTCTCCTGGTTTCCAACCACACTGTCCATAATCTCGACCCTTCCACGTCCCTGTCCTTGGGGGACCCTCAGACACGACTGCTCCTAGGAATCATTACTACATCATTGTGTAGGATTACAGAAGAGTCTCCCCTATATAAAAGAAAGTGACTTTTCTCTAGGATATTTAAAGGCACGGGAAAGCTGGGCAGGAAAAAGAGCTCTTTTCTCCTGACTCTTCTACAGGAATTAAATAGACACTGAATGCCTACCACGTGCAAGGGAGTGTTTCCGTAGCAAACAGCTGAAGATGAATATAACACAGGCCCTGCCACCAAGGACCTCCCAGCCTCGCTCAACGAGAGGGAAAAGGTGACGCTGAGTCACCCTGAATCGAGATGATCTCATAAGGATGCCAAGTAATTCCAGCACTGATGGGCACCCCTGTCCCTGCCTTGATCACCAGCTAATGGCCGTGGAGCACACCCAGAACTCTGCACTGCAGTCTTTCTGTAAAAGATGCCTGCTTACAAGTGGCCACAGTGATTCCTACAACTTAACAGAATTAGCGGACCTCGTAATAATGTGCATCCGGCTGAAACAAACAAGCCCCTCTGGGAAAGGTGTGGAGATCTCTCTCTCTCTCTCTCTCTCTCAATCTAGCCAATAAATAAGTACACATCCAAGGTAACAAATGTTATGAGATTTGACAATGACTCACTGAAATGGTATGAAAATGTACCCACAAGGGAGGAAGAGGGTGGGAAAGCGTGGAAGGAAGGGAGGGGGGAGGGGGGAAGGGGGGAAGGGGGGAAGTGGGAAGGGGGGGGGGACTATAAAATACAGCCAGCAGAGGTGCACACGAGACGCAAACGTCCTTCTCTACTTGACAGTTCATGGGGTTTCATTTCCCATGGCATCCAGATGATTTGGGGGGAGGGAAGAGTGGGGCACGATTCAGAGAAAAACCCGAAGCAGGTGTACCAGGCAGCTATTCTGAATTTCTCCATTTGTGAGAGGATCCTTACATTATAGCCTTGAAGGAAGGGAAGGGCCATTTAAGAGAAGCATGTGTCTCTCGCCATAAGCAAACCAAAACAAGAAAGCCCCCGTTAACTGCAGAACGCTGCACAATTTCCACAGCACCTCTGCACACATCCTCCTCTGTTCCCTAGGAACCCCGGGAGAGAGACAGGACAGGTGTCACCCCTGTCCCTCCTACAGATGCACTAACCCAGTTTTCTCCAAATCCTCTGTTTCCACAGTGCTCTGCAGGACATCCTTCACTCCTGAGAGCCTGGAAAGTCCTGTCTCTGAAAGAGTGAAATCCCAGCTCACTAAAAATATGATTCAGGGCCCAGAAATCAATCTCTCTCTCTCACACACACACACACACACTCAGGATCACACGGATCCTGTAAACAAAAGCATGGTTTTGCTCTGTAAGTAAACAATCAGGGTCTATGGGAACGTGAGGAGTATAAAAGGTTGTGGACATTGTGAGTTCCCTCCAGGACAGAAGGGCCACACATGCTGAACAAGGGGACAGCCTGACAGTGTCAGTGTCTTGGGCACAGGGCCTCAGATCCCCAGAGAACCAGATGCTGCCCCACTGTGGGCGTGGGGAAATGTGGACACAGACCTATCTGTTAACCCAGCAGCAGATGGCATGGCCCACACACTCTGTCCCCCAGGCTGAGACCAGGCCATACCCTGAGGGGAGTGAGGGACGGAACAGCCTCTGTCACTCAGCGTCCCTGTCTGCCAACCAGCCCGCTCTCACCATCTCACCTTTATTCTACCAGAAAAAGCCATAAGAGGTTTCAGTGGCTGCCTCTCACGCAGGAAAGAAGAAACTAATAATGGCTTCCACTGAGGAGGGAGACTGCTGGTGGCCAAGAGCAGCACATCAGCCGTGCTCCCAGTGAGTCTGAAAAGAAATGGTGAGCATGTTAGCAATCAGGTTCCTGACATACTGTCACTGGCATTTCAGAACTACAGTTTGCTTTTCCTTTATTTTGAAAATCACTTCATGTTTCTCAGCAAAGGGAACAGTTGACAAAACCAAAAGACAACCAGTATAATGGGAGAGGATATTTGCAAATGACATATCAGTAAAGGGATAGTATCCAAAGTCTATGAAGAACTTACCAAACACCCAAAGAATAAATAATCCAATCAAAAAATGGGCAGAAGACATGAATAGACATTTCTGCAAAAAAGACATCCAGATGGCCAACAGACACATGAAAAAGTGCTCCACATCACTCATCATCAGGGAAATACAAATCAAGATTACAATGAGATACCACCTCATACCAGTCAGAATGGCTAAAATTAGTAAGTCAGGAAACAACAGATGCTTGTGACGATGCAGAGAAAGGGGAACCCTCCTACACTGTTGGCAGGAAGGCAAGCTGGTGCAACCATTGTGGAAAACAGCATGGAGGTTCCTTAAAAAGTTGAAAATAGATCTACCCTATGACCCAGCAATCACATTACTGGGTAATTTTCCCCAAAGATACAAATACAGTGATCCAAAGAGGCATCCACACCCCAATGTTTATAGCAGCAATGTCCACAGTAGCCAAACTATGGAAAGAACCTAGATGTCCATCAACAGATGAATGAATAAAGAAGATGTGGTATATATACACAATGGAATACTATGCAGTCATCAAAAACCTGAAATCTTGACATTTGTAAGGACATGGATGGAACTAGAGGGTATTACACTAAGCCAATAAGTCAATCAGAGAAAGACAATTATCATATGATCTTAAGGATATGTGGAATTTAAGAAGCAAGGCAGAAGATCACAGGAGAAGGGAGGGAAAAATGAAACAAAATGAAACCAGAGAGGGAGAAAATCCCTAATTGACTCTTAACCATAGGAAACAAACTGAGGGTTACTGGAGTGAAGGGGGTAGGGGGATGGGGTAACTAAGTGGTGGACACTGGGGAGGGTGTGTGTTGCAATGGGCACCAGGCCTTATATGACACTGAATGAATCTCACACCTGTACCCTGAAACAAATGACACATCATATGCTAATTAATTGAGTTTAAAAATTAAATGGAAAAAAAAAATGAAATTACTTGGTGTTCCTGAGGAAGTGACTAACTCTGGGGCAAGTGCATTTTCCTGCAGCACTCCCGACCCGGCTCTCAGCACAGGAACACTAGGCTGCCTGTGCAGCCTCCTCCCTCTGACTGGCCACCTTAGCCAGCCTCGTGCCTCCTCTCCAGCTCCCAGTAGGTCCGTGCTGGTCGCTGCAGTAATTTCAAGCAAATCCCAGCACTACATCATTTCACACCAAAACTACACTATGAATCTTTTAAAACTATGGCCATTTTCAAGAGTAAATATTAGGCCTTTATCACACCTAACAAGGGTAAAAAAAATGACCCCTCGATTTTCGACAAAATTGCCATTTTCTCAAAGAAAGTCTCTTTACAGTTCATGTGTACAAATATGGCGTGGAGAAGTTCCACACTCAGCATCTGGGCGTTTTGCTTCTCGCTTCTGTTTTATTCTGGAACAAGCCCACCCACCTTCCCCCCTGCCATTGGCGGGTGCAGAAACCAGGTCTGTTGTCCTGGAAAATGTCCCACATTCCGAATCTGGTTGCTTCCCTGCGGCTTTCTTTATCCCTGCTCTCTGTAAACTGGTAAACTAGAAGCTTGATTTGATTCAGATGTGTGGCATGCCTGTGTGTGCATATGCATGTGCAAGTGTGTTTGTGTACAAACATATGTATACACATGGATCTGGATAAAATCAAGTTTCTAGCTCCATATACAGAATACGTATTGATATATATATACATATCTATGGATAAGCGGTAGATATCAGCTACCTCTCTATATATACGCATACGTCCATATGAAAGAATTATTCCTAGAAACAGGAATACTTCATAGGTTGGGCTATGTTCTTTCTTTAAGGATTTTATTTATTTATCTGAGAGAGAGAGAGATTGTGCGCAAGTGGAGGGAGGTACAGAGGGAAATGCAGGCTCCCCGCTGAGCAGGGAGCCCGATGTGGGACTCCATCCCAGGGCCCTGGGATCATGACCTGAGCAGGAGGCAGAGGCTTCACTGACTAAGCCACCCAGGTGCCCCATAAGCTGTGCTGTGTTCTTCCTGCTGCGTCATACATGAAGGAGGCCTGACATCTGGCGCTGCTTCAAGTAGCAATACTAACATTTATTAGAGGCTTACCTGGTGATTTCGATCCCTCCACTGTAAAGTGTGGGGTCAGCCTCTCAGGATGAAAGCAAGCCATGCCCAGATCGGAACGCATGTCAGGAGACGGAGGCCAGTGGCTCTGGCTTAAGCTCTGTCCCTGATGTCCTGCCCCACATGATCATAGCATCTCATGCGCATGGCGGCACAGCGGACACAGGGCCTCTGGCTTCCTGCACAAATTAGCTTTCTACAAGCTACTGGGTTGAAATAACCCACAGGAGTGATCAGGAGTTTTAAAATCTTAAACTACACAAAGAAAGGGGTCTGGTCAGCATAGAGCACCGAAAAGTTTGGGATCCAAAAGCTAATCCTGATGTCCACAACTCAGCTTATTATTATATATATGATACTTTCAAACTGGACCCTTTTCTAAATGAATCTCAAAGTCTGGTACTTTTAGCAAGATAATACCAGCCATAATAACTTATTGCATGACGCTGGGTTCTACTGTAGAGGGAGCAAATACAAGCTTGACCTCTAAGACTGGTGGAGAAAAAAAAACACCTACAAAAACTGACCAAGACCGGGGCGCCTGGGTGGCTCAGTGGTTTGGGCTGCTGCCTTTGGCTCGGGTCATGATCTCAGGGTCCTGGGATCGAGCCCCGCATCGGGCTCCCTGCTCCGCAGGAAGCCTGCTTCCCTCTCTCTCTCTCTCTGCCTGCCTCTCTGCCTACTTGTGATCTCCATCTTTCAAATAAATAAATAAAATCTTTTAAAAATAAAAAAAAAAAAAAAAAAAACTGACCAAGACCAATTACGGGGTGCTACATTACTCAACATCGGTAATGTTCAAATGCAATGAGATCAGCACGGTAGGTCTCTCGGGGCAGGATGGGTAGGGATGAAACCCAGAAGGAGCCCTGAAGGAAGGACAGAATTTTAAAAGTGGGAAAGGAGAATAGGAAACAAAAGAATCAACTGGACTGAAGGCCCAGAGAAAGAAATGGCAGAGAAGAATAAATATTTGGGGTAGGATTGAAGGAGAAGGGACAGTCACAGGAGGGAAAGATTTGTGTGAGGAAAGGTGGCTATGTAATCAGCCTTAGTTGGCTTCAATCAACTCAATACTCATAGTCAGAGGGAAGAGTTGACCAGGTGACCCTTCAGCCAAGCACAGTGGTTCTCTAGCTCAATGTACAATGCACTTGCTTTCCCTCTGAGCATGCCTCTAACTTCAGGAGCCACGACCAATGGTCTGGCAGGCAGTGGAGGAACCCACACACCTGAGCATCGTCCTAAGAGTGGACAAGGGGTCGGTGGGAGAAATGTCAGACCCCAGGGCTGGAGGGAAGAACAAGGAGACAGGGCACCTTCCAACTCTGCAAATGGCATCTTGAGCTGTCACCTGTAGGGAAGTCAGCTCCCCAAAAAGCCCCACTTGCAGCTTGAAATATTCTTAAAAGGACAGCCATCCTTTTCCTCCCAGCAACGCCATTATTTACATCTTTTTTAGTAATTACAAAGTTCTAAACGTTCGGAAAAGACAGTTGAAAGGTGTGGTACTTTCAAGCAGCTGTCACAAAAACAGACTTTCATGCAGAGCAAAGTCTGGGTTTTATCTGGGAACTCTGAGCGCACAGCTCAGGAAAGCTGGGAAGAATGTTCTCCATGTTTCTGGTCCTAAAGCAGGCACCATATGCCCAGACTCCTAAAGTTCCTCACTGCTACTTCTGGTGGAGAGGAGGGGAGCTAAGATGGTGGCAGGGGGTTCCCGGGGAATGCACAATGTCCTTCCGCCGGGTCAATAAGAGCCCTTCAGGGGCGCCTGGGTGGCTCAGTCGTTAAGTGTCTGCCTTTGGCTCAGGTCATGATCCCAGGGTCCTGGGATCGAGCCCTGCATCAGGCTCTCTGCTCAGAGAGAGAGAGAGCTGTTTCCTCTCTCTTTCTGCTTCCTCCTCTCTCTCTCTGCCTGCCCCTCTGCCTACTTGTGACCTCTGTCTGTCAAATAAATCTTAAAAAAAATATGGCCCTTCAGCCCAAATGTGGAGGGCTCTAAAATTTGCCACCCTTTCCCCCACTGATCGAGGTGAAGGCTGAAGAGAATGAAGGAACCCAGAACCTTAGGCCGACTGCCTCAGTAACAATGCAATGTTGGAGTTCGCCGAGGAACAACAACAACCAAGCCCAGGAAAAACACCTAGAAATTTCACTTGGAGAACCTCACTCTAGACTAGAGTCCTGCTCATACCTCTGTTAAGACACACAGAACCTTTTTGGGCACATGGAGAACCTCCAGGATTCACAGCTTATTCTCCATGACTGATGAGAAAGAAAAATTTGCAAGTGCCCAAAGGCATAATAACAATGACGTCGCCTACAGCATTATTGGTAACACCTAAGTGACCCATCAGTGAGGACATCAACGGGACAACAGACTACGGTGCATACAGGGCATATGCTACATGCTAGCTGCACAGGACATTCCAGTAAAACAAGGCAGCCATGTCCGTTTCACTCACTTTTGCACCCAGCACACAGCCTGGCAGAGAGAAGACACTGGATTCATGAAAAAGTGAATGAAATGCACACACTACTGCACCAACTTTAGAAGAAACAAGACTTTAATAGACATGGAAAGATGTCAAGGTTATGTTGCTGCGTGAAAAGCACCAAATTCTTGAGCGGTAGGGCTCCATTTTTATATTAACAGTGCATATACATTTCTTTATTTTTCATCTTAAAATTATGTGTGTTCATGTAGATAAAGAGTATTGATATGCACCTCTATGACCTATAATGGTGTCGCTTGCTGCTATCCAGTACTCCTCTCTTTCCAGGCATATAGAAAGCTGAATTTCCTGGCCCTCTTGGTGCTCAGTGGGGTCACAGGTCTAGTTACAGCCAAGGAGCTGTGAGTATAAATGACATATGTCACTTGCAGGCCACAACATTACATACCAGCATGTGCCTCAGAGCAATCTTCCCTCTCCCAAGTTTTCTTGAAAGTATTTGTTGAGATCAAGCTTTTGGCAACTTGGAGCAGCTCCCCTAGTCAATATCATATAATATGGGATTGAGAAATAAACTTCTGTTGTGTTCCCCTGGGTTTGGGGTTGTTAGTTAGCCCAGCATAATCTAACCTATTTCTGACAACTACAAAACAGACACACAACTATGTGTATTTATGAATACATACATGCAAATATCAGCATGTGTAAGAAATCTGTAAAAAGAAACAATCAGATAAGGTGGGATAAAAGTGGAATTAAGGAGAGGGCTTTCAGTGTGTATTTTATGTAATTCTCTATTTTAAAAATTATTTTACACTAAACATGACTGCTTTTGTAATTAGTAATTCTGACTGCTACCTGCTCTTGACCTGTCCATGAGTAAGGCTAAATAAGCCAAAAGGAGACCTCAAGCTATAGATCTCTTGCAGTTCCTGAGGCCTTCGCGCCTCCTGGCATCAGGTGGTGCACGATCCCTGGGAATCATTCAACGGGTTAAAAGGGAAGGACACTCTCTCATTGAACCAATCTAGGTAAACGTGAGATATGAGAAGCCTGTCTTTCCTTTGGTTAGCTGTCTCTTCTGTACCATTCCTCTTCTCTGTTCTCTCTTTTCTTACCAGTCTATCATCCCTACTTCTAAGGTACCCAAGTATACTAGGCTTCTCCTCCAGCCCCCTCAAAGTCACCAACTGCACCTTGACCTATGCTACCAAATCTCAATCTTGGCTGTACTTGGGAGGCACCTGGGGGGTGGGGCCTTAAAACCTCCCAGGGTCCAAGCTACATCTCAACCAGATGAACCCAAATTCCTGGTGGTGGGACAGAGAAGCACTGGTAGTTTCCATTGTTTCCCAAGGGCTTGTAACATGCAACCAAGGTTGCAAGGTGACCAAGGCTTAGAGAAGGGAGCTGACAGGGAACCACTACTCCAAACTGGTAACAGCATGAGCAATTTTGTGACCCCTCCAAGTAGGAAGTCAGCGTGTCTGAACAGAGGTCAAGTCCTTAAGTCAAAAGACTGAAGCTCAATGGGAGAACACAAAACCAAACCCCCCGCCCCATCCCAGCCCCAAAGCCTCCAGAAATCAAAGTCTGTCTCTCTCATCTCTCCTTAAAAATAGAGAAGGGGAAAATGGGAAGAACTGCAAGAGCAACTGTTATTTCATAATACTTATCTGACCATAAAGGCATCCCAGTGAGCCGAACTGTGCCTGCTACAAACTGGAATCCTTTTTATTTTACATCGTTAAGCCAATCAGTTCCAACTTACTGACTGCTAATATCATGAGCGCTACTTGCCATTTCAATTCTGTGACAACGCTGTGGCACAAAGGGCAAGTTCAAATATTATGCTGAGTGAAATAAGTCAAGCAGAGAGAGTCAACTATCATATGGTTTCGCTTATTTGTGGAGCATAACAAATAGCACGGAGGACATGGGGAATTAGAGAGGAGGAGGGAGTTGGGGGACGTTGGAAGGGGAGGTGAACCATGAGAGACTATGGACTCTGAAAAACAATTTGAGGGGTTTGAAGTGGCGAGGGGGTGGGAGGTTGGGGTACCAGGTGGTGGGTATTATAGAGGGGACAGATTGCATGGAGCACTGGGTGTGGTGAAAAAATAATGAATACTATTAGCTGAAAATAAATAAATTTAATTTAAAAAAAAAGCCAACCCACAGACTGAATCTCATTTATCTCACATCATCATTTCCCTTGAAAGGTCAAAACCAGAGAGTGGGCGGAATGGGCAAAGCAGGTTAAAAGGTACAAACTTCCAGTTATAAAACAAATAAATCATGGGGCTGTAACATCCAGCATGGTGACTACAGTTAGTAACAACATACTGCATATCTGAAAGTTGCTAAAAGAAACGATCTGAAAAGTCCTCATCACAAGAAAAACAATTTTGTGACTATGCATGGTGACAGCTATTAAGTAGACTTATTGTGGTGATCAGTACACAATAACATACAACTCTCCAATCATTATGTTGTACACCTGAAGCTAATATAATGTTAGCTGTCGATCATGATGCAATAAAAATAAATGTGTAAACAAACAAATAAATAAATATCAAAATTATATGATTTCAAATCAGTACTTTTTGACTACTGATGGCCAGAAATTTCTTCAAGGCAGGTTCCTTCTTTCCAACTGTAACAGGATCAGATTGGGTCCAAAATGAAGGACAAAACATTCACAGAAGGCAGGGTTAAAAAAAGCTGAGAAGTCTTCTATAAAGGTACCTCTAATTTCAAGCAAGAGAAGGTAACATCCTGCCAACAAGAGTGTAAACAAGCAATCCTTTAGCTCATATGATATCAGCAACCTTAAATACTTGACTTTCCACAATCCCAGTACTAGTTGTTAGGGAAAACCTAGCCTGCACTTCTATACTCTAATGATGGTCAGTGGTCTGTGATCTTCCTGGCCACACTTCTTGAGGAAGACTCCTGCCCTGTAAAACTCAAGGCAAAGACAGTCATGTTGTAATCTATTTAAATGCTAGCTCCTAGAAATTCACACACCTGTTAGGTGTAGCCCCTAATACCTCACACCTGTTAGAAAAGACTATTATTAAAAAGACAAGAGATAACAAGTTATGGAGGAAATGGAAACCTTGTGTACTTTTAGTAGGAATGTAAGTTGGTGCAGCCACTATGTGGTGCAGCCACAGCATGAAGGGTCCTCAAGACACAAAACACAGAAATACCATATGATCCAGCAATCCCACTTCTGGTTATAATCCAGAAAGTCATTATCTCAAAAACATAACTGCACCTCTATGCTCCTTGAAGAATTATTCACAATTGCTGAAGTACAAGATGATCTATGTGTCCAATGATAGACAAGTGTAACATAAAATGTAGACACATATACATAAATAAAATGTAGACACATATACATAAATATATATGTGTGTGTACATATACATATATGTACACACACACACATACCCACACATACAATGGAATATCAGTCAGCTTTTAAGAAAGAAGGAAATCTTGACATAGATGAACCTGAAAGGCATTATGCTACATGAAATAAGCCAGACCCCATCCTATCCCCCCCAAAATACTGCATGGTATCACTTATATGAGGAATCTAAAAATAAAGTTACATAGTAGAAAAGTGGTTGTCAGGGACTGGGAGGTAACCACTTTTCTACTGCTTAACTTTTCTATTGAACACAGAACCAAACCACTATCTCCCAGCAAAGCACAGCTGGGCTAAGCAGAGAACTGGATTCTAAGCACAGGCAGGTAGCATCTGTCACACAAAAGGAGCCCCCCCATGGGGTCACCATGGGGATGGTGTTCATCATCAAAGATGCCTCCACTGGCACCAATGCTATGGTAACGGTGCCAAGCAAACCCCAGCTCTGATGGCCACCTGGGTCCCTGGTCTCCGCATCTTTTCCTATTACTCGTCATAAATGTTCTCGCTGAGTGCTCTGCTTCAAGTTCAGAGAAGATCTCAGGCAACCTTCTCTGGTGGCATGTGAATGTATCATCCAAGAGTAGCTTACAGAAAGCCATCTAGTCTTTCTTTTTTAAGATACCATATCTCTAAATCCTTCTCTGTTCTTCTCTGTCCAAACCAAAAACTACCCCCAAATACCCATTATTTTTGTCCAGAGCCTGTGGTAGATTAGCTTGTTCTACCTCCCCACCTAAGGAATACAGTTGTCCGCTCCCTGACTTTGCCTGTCCACATGACATCTTTTAGTGAAAAGGATGTTAGTACAACTGAATGTGGGAACCAAGTTTGCCCAGTGGCACTCACCGTCCTCATCTCTGTCACAGCTCTGGGAAGAGCTTCCACCAACACCTGCCGGCCTCAGAAGGACTGTTCCTGGAGCAGACCTGAGCTCAAACCTGCATGGCGAGCCAAGGCCAGCCCACTCCAAGCTGGAGTAGTACCGGCTGTAGATGTACCGGCAAGACAAAATGACTGCTGAGGTAACCTCCTCAGACTAAGAGATCCTGGGAAAATGACAGCACCCTAGAAAAGGTTTCAAGAAAATGTAGCTCCTAAGTGAAAAGAAGAATGCAAAAGGCAGTCCAAAAGGCAGTATCAACCTAAGGCAGCTGAGTGGGGAGACGAAGCATCAGAACCGGTTGGAACTTGCAGATGACCCCATCAGACCTGCTCATCTCCCTAGCCTAGGAGTGGGGGTGGGAGAGGGCCAGACACTGAACTCCAGGGAGTCATACAAAGTATAGGCCAGGGAATACAGAAGTATTTGGAAGCCAATGGGAACTGGCATAACCAAGATGGGGTCCCCATTCATTACATGTATTTTTATCCCCACAAACACACAAACAGTGTCTGACTAGTGCCATTGTAGTCAAACAGCAGCGTGATGAAGGCTGTAATTTCTTTTAAAGATTTTATTTATTTATTTATTTATTTGACAGAGAGAGACACACAGTGAGAGAGGGAGCACAAGCATGAGGAGTGAGAGGAGAAGCAGGCCTCCCACCAAGCAGGGAGTCCCATGTGGGGCTCGATCCCAGGACCCTGGGATCCTGAATTGAGCCAAAGTCAGATGCTTAATGACTGAGCCACCCAGGCGCCCCTGAAGGCTGTAATTTACTGTAAAATAGTACAGTCTAGTCAGTATGGTATTACACATGCACTAGTTAAAGTTTAAATTCTAAGACTGGCCAGACTAACAGTATGCCTGATGCACAACCCAAGAGTAGTCATCCAACGTTCAAATAAAAAGAGGCATGCTCCTCAAGTGGCTCCCCCAAATCCTACCATTTGTGTCAACATCAACAGTCTACACCTTGCTACTTAGTACAATTTATATAAAAATACACTAATGAAAGCCGTGTTTTGTTAATTACATAGTGAATATCAGAAATGTGTTCTCACTGGAGAAATTGAAGTTGTTCAAGGTATGTAAACTGATAAGACAGCTGAGAACACTCTCCGTTCCTATATGAACAAAGTATAAGAATCCAGCAAGGCTAGAAACCTGTACAGGGCATTCCAGCCTGCACCCTCTGTCAGAGCCACATCTAACCACTGACTACACAGCACAGGGGAGTAGCTACGGCTGCCTCAAATGAGCTGTTCCATACCGGGGGCCAGAGCACCAAGAGGAGAGACCGGAGGGTTTCACCCAGCTTACAGAATGGATCTGCGCAATGTTCTGCACCTGCCTTCTTAACGAATGCTTGTCCCACAAACGTCTTTATGTGCGATGGAAGAAAGAGGTTAGGAGGTCTATGCCACGAAAGAAAAAAAAAAGCCTTTTCTAATTTGGCAAAATAACTTTGTAAAAAATAGAAATTGTAGAACTACTTAAAAATAAATTATATATCATCATGTTCAGTTGGAAGCCACTGCAGCCTAAGGGATAAGTATTAGATGCTAAATGTCTAGTATTAGCTGCTAAGGATTTCCTACAAACCTTCGCTTTCTCACCTGTAATACAAAGGTCGTACACACCTTAAAGGAGTGTTGGATCAAATGGGATAATGCATTATAATTATTAGAGTACTGAGTACTTACAGCAGATTTGGAACATAGGAAGAAACCCTGTGCCATTTTCAGAAGGTGTTGGCTCCCTCTGTCCCCTCCCCTCCAATATCCAGAAGTCACTGAAGAACATAGAAATGTATTCCGTCTACACAACAGGACGAACCGACGCCGAGGATGGTGAAGAGCGATTTTAAGGTGGAATCAGCAGGACGTGCAGACTCACTGGCTGCGGGGGTCACAGCAGAGAAGGTTGGGAAGAGTAACGGGATTCTGGCTTTGTGCCACCGGGTGATACTGGTGCGCTTAGTGAGACAGGGATGCCGACACAGAAAGGACTAAGAAGGACTAGAAAGGAAAATAAGTAATGTTGGACAAGCCGAGCTTCGTGACATCCACATAGAGATGGTCTGTAAGCACTCGGAGCTCAAGACAAAGACGCAAGGCAAAAAGCCGAAGTGCACCAGTTGTCTCGCACAGGTGAAAACGGGGGAAGACGAGATCCACAGCGGGGCATAGAGATGAAGGTTAGGAATGAAGCTCTGAGAAGAGCAAACCCAGTAAGAAGGAGAGAGAGGAGGTGATCTGAGTGATGATGAAGCCAGTTAAAGAAGTGAGAAGCTGGGAGAAAGGCAGGGGGAGAGCCAGGTGACAAGAGCACGCGGTGGGGAGTTCTGGCTGGAGTTAAGCTCCGAACTCTGTCCACCGAATCCAACAGTCTCGCAGGCGCTGAGGACCTTGATAAGAGCCGCTCTGATACACACACAGGTGTGGAAGGCAGAGGGCAGCTGGCTGATGGGGGCTGGTGTTGGAAAGGGGGTAGCAGACATCTCTGTTCACTATGAAAGAGGGAGGAGTGGGTTGTTTCCTCCAGTGATTAAGGCTCAGTGAAACTGAGTGAAGGACCAGCGGGGCTAGGTAGGAAGAGATAGCTAGGGGGCTCCAGGATCAGGCTCACAGAAATCCCCAAAATGCAGAGGTGTAAGGAAACCAGAGATAAGGGACCAAACCAGACCACCCTGACCCAGCTGTCAGAGCTGGGATCTTGTTCTAACAGTCACTTGTGACCAAAGAAGAATTACCAGACCCTAAAAAGGAAGTAAGCTTTTAAAGGTGTTATCACTAGTCCTTACTCAGTGGTGCTATCCATAGACATGATAAAAAGATTCAATAAAAGACCAACCCTAAAAGCCCTCATGGGCAACCCTGTCCAGACCTCTCTCACTCCTGAAAGCTGTTTTATTTTCTGTGCCCTTGCTTAACAGAAACTCTTTCACTTTACTCACTCTCTTTTGTCTGTAGGATTCATTCTTGGACTTGGTGAGACAAAAACCTGGTGCTCCCCACTCCCATGGTTTTCTGCACAACCATGGGAGACAAAGGGAGCTACAGAGAGAGCAAGGTAAGGTGCAGGGCACAAAGGTGACGGCTGGTTCTACAATGTTCCCAAGGAAGTCAGGATAACAGGATCCAGAGCTTAAGAGGAGAAGCATGAACTTCAGGCAGGAGGAGGGACACCTTTTCTTGTAGAACCCAAAGGAATTAGAAAAACGTATATGTCGGGGCACCTGGGTGGCTCAGTGGGTTAAGCCTCTGCCTTCAGCTCATGTCATGATCTCAGGGTCATGGGATCAAGCCCTGCATCGGGCTCTCTGCTCATTGGGGAGCCTGCTTCCTCCTCTCTCTCTGCCTGCCTCTCTGCCTACTTGTGATTTCTGTCTGTCAAATAAATAAAATCCTAAAAAAAAAAAAAGAAAAAGAAACATGTATATGTCTTCACGGACCCAAGTGTTGTTCTCTGCGATGGACCACCAAAAAGCCAGGCCTGAGAAAAGCGATTTCCATGAACAGAGATGTTTTTGGCATGGGGGGAGTCTCTGTCAGCAGGGATTCTCCCACTGGACCAAGCTATAGACTCCCTGAGAAGCTTTTAAAAATCCTGACCTCAGGTGATACCCCTTACCAATTAAATCAGTATCTCTGAGGTGGAGTTCAAGGTTCAGTGATTAGGAAACAACCACCCAAGAGATCCTAACTGCACTTAGGTTTCAAAACCAGGATATAATTTAATATTTACCTTTAAGAATTAGCTACATATGGGGGCACCTGGGTAGCTCAGTGGATTAAGTGTCTGCCTTCGGCTCGGGTCATGGTCTCAGGGCCCTGGGATCAAGCCCCGCATCAGGCTCTCTGCTCAGCGGGGAGCCTGCTTCGCCCATCTCTTTGCCTGCTGTTCTGCCTACTTGTCATCTCTCCCTCTCTCTGTCAAATAAATAAATAAAATATTTAAAAGAAGATTTTTTTCAAAAATAATGCTGTTTTTTAAAAAAAAGGAATTAGCTACATATGATTAGAACCAAAAAGAACTTTAGAGAGCCTTTGGTTTGAAGGCACAACAGCTAGGACTTCTAGTACTATGTTGAATGGCAATGGTGACAGTGGACAGCCCTGCCATGTTCCTGATCTTAGGGGAGAAGCTCTCTGTTTTTCCCCATTGAGAATGATATCTGCTGTGGGTTCTTCATAGGTGGCTTTTATGACATTGAGGTATGTTCCCTCTATCCCTACATAAAGAGTTTTGATCAACAAAGGATGCTATATTTTGTCAAATGCTTTTTCAGCATCTATTGAGAATATCATATGGTTCTTGTTCTTTCTTTTATTAATATATTGTATCACATTGATAGATTTGCAGATATTGAACCAACCTTGCAGCCTAGGGTTAAATCCTACCTGGTCGAGGTGAATAATCCTTTTAATGTACTGTTGGATTCCATTGGCTAGTATTTTGGTAAGAATTTTTACAGCCATGTTCATCAGGGATATGGGTCTGGAATTCTCCTTTTTCGTGGGGTCTTTGTCTGGTTTTGGGATCAAGGCAATGCTGGCCTCATAAAATGTGTTTGGAAGTTTTCCTTCCATTTCTGTTTTTTGGAACAGTTTCAAGAGAATAGGTATTAATTCTTCTTTGAATGTTTGGTAGAATTCCTCTGTGAAGCTGTCTGACCCTGGGCTCTTGTTTGTTGGGAGATTTTTGATGACTGCTTCAATCTCCTCACTAGTTATGGGTCTGTTCAGGTTTTCTGTTTCTTTGTGGTTCAGTTTTGGTAGTTTATATGTCTCTAGGATGCATCCATTTCTTCCAGATTGTAAAATTTGCTGGTGTATAACTGCTCATAATATGTTCTTATAATTGTTTGTATTTCTTTGGTGTTGGTTGTGATCTCTCCTCTTTCATTCATGAGTTTATTAATTTTGGTCTTTTCTCTTTTCTCTTCAATAAGTCTGGCCAGGGGGTTAATCAATCTTATTAATTCTTTCAAAGAATCAGCTCCTAGTTTTGTCGATCTGTTCTACTGTTCTTTCGGTTTCTAATCCATTGATTTCCACCATTTGCAAAGTGGATGGAACTAGAGGGTATTATGCTAAGTGAAATAAGTCAATCAGAGAAAGACAATTATTGTATGATCTCACTGATACGAGGAGTTTGAGAAACAAGACAGAGGATCATGGGGAAGGGAGGGAGAAATGAAACAAGATGAAACCAGAGAGGGAGACAAACCATAAGAGACTCTTAATCTCAGGAAACAACCTGAGGGTCACTGGAGGGGAGAGAGTAGGAAGGATGGGGTGGCTGGATGATGGACGTTGGGGAGGGTATGTGTTACAGTGTGTGCTGTGAATGGTGTGAGGCTGATGAATCACAGACTTATACCCCTGAAATAAATAATACATTAAATGTTAATTAAAAATAATAAAATTAAAAAAAATAAAGCACAGTGGCAAATTTATCAAGGAAGAAGGATAGAAAATATCCAGGTGCACTGCACATACAAAGAGCAAGCATCATTCCGATAAACATTCGTTTCCTTTCATAGGTGCCTATGAATGAATGGGGTCGAGAGAAATGTGCCTCTTATTGTGGGCCAGCTTCAAAACAGTCTGAAAACCAGTGACCTAAATAAACTCCTTTCACAGATGACAAAATTGAGGATCAGAGAGATTCAGTCTCTTTAAAAGTCAGACACAGACACACACACACTAGCGAATTCCAGACTAGAACCTAGAGCTCCTGATGAGTTGCAGAGCACAGGTGACCTTCTGTCTCCTGTGCGTGCTGGTTCCCCCATTCAGCACGCTGTTGTAAACTCCCCAAGGGCAAGGATTCTGGCTTCCACTTTTTAGGTTTACCGACATTTGCAGCTTTGAAAATATTGTAGGCCTAGCCCTGAGGGAGTACGTAAGAAGTAGAAGATGTTTCAGTCCTTAAGAACATGAAATTTAACTGGGAAGCTCAGGCTGGAGGCCCCAAAGAACAGGATATACCAGAAAATGCTAAAGTGTGGGTCGCTGTGAGGGCTTGGAGAAGCACAAGATCCTCACCACGCAAATCTCTCCTCCTGAAAGCCCTCCGCAAGCATCCTTCATTTTCATCTCTAGAGAAGACTACCAGAGAAATAGAACACTCATCTTGTAGCAGAAAAAATGTTTTAAAATAGGTTTGTAAAAATAAAAACCCACTCATGAATTCCATGTCCCTTAAATAGGATTGGTGTGGTGGGTTCCTCTTAAGACAATCATTGCCCTAAAAATTCCAAGTGCCTATAGCCAAATATTGAGCATGTTTTAATCAGGCAGTAACTGTTACTTCTCATTTTCCCTTCAGCTTGCAGAATGATGAAAACCAAATGTTCCAATCACAGTACATTCACTAGCGAACTTTTTTTGGCTCATTACATCCTCTGGTCCCCACAAAGGCTATTTATCTTTTATGTTTATGCTGTGGGTCTTACTAAGTTGTGACCTCGCTCAAATCTATTTAGAAGGAGAGCTGAAGAATGAGAGCGAGTTCTCATGTGAATCCCACAGCGTATCTGAGAGCCCAGAAAGGTCTGCAGGCACCAGCAACACAAGGAACATAACCTCATCATCCAGAAACTTTGCCCTGAAATAGGGCTCTGGTCACTAAAGGATCTGTCTTCCTCCAGCTCCACTTTTGGCCTCTGGACACAGAGTAAAGCCAGGACTGTCCTTACTTGACTCCACAACAGCCCCTGGGGACAGCGGGGGCGAGTTATCTCTTAGCCAGGCTCTGTCATTTTGATGTCCATACACCCAACACCCATGTCTTGCTTCATAAGTAAATTAAGTCCCGGTCAGTCCCTCTGCTCTCTGGCCCACCTCTTCCCTGGGCTCTCTCCAGGGCCCCCTCTGCCATTTCGTTACAGCTGTTTGCCCCTAGGGGTGACCAGGGATGGCAGAAAGAACAGTGGCCTTGCAGTCAGCTCTGGATCTCTGCCCTGCCTCTTCCTAGCCCCTGACCTTGTTCTCCCAGACTTCATTGCCTCATCTGTGAAAACAACAAAAGGCTAGGGGCTAACTGTACTCGTTCTGTCAACTCCCAGGGTAAAACCCAACTCAAACATGGGATATAAAAACACTCTGCAATCAGGACCACCAAAACTAGAACTTCCCAAACTTTAAGCTACTTCAAAATTCCCCTGGGAGTTTGTGGAGAGGGGGGAAAGACAAATGATATGCATAGTAAATAAGGAAAATATATAGTTCGTTAAAAGTAGTAAGTACAATGATGAAATTCAAAGCAGGGCAGGAGAGTGCAAGTGAAGAGTTATTTTAGTTTTAGTTTTGGGAGGGGGTTTAAATTTTTTACTCCAATTCAATTTAATTAACATATAATGATGTATTATTAGTTTCAGAGGTGGAGTTCAGTGATTCATCGGTTGCATATAATACCCAGGGCTCATCACATCACCCAGCTACCCCACCTCCTCTCCAGCAACCCTCAGTTTTTTTCCTACAGTTAAGAGTCTCTTACGGTTTGCCTCCCTCTCTGTTTTCCTCTTATTTATTTTTTTTAAAGATTTATTTATTTATTTGACAGAGAGATCACAACTAGGCAGAGAGGCAGGCAGAGAGAGAGGAGGAAGCAGGCTCCCCGCTGAGCAGAGAGCCCCACACAGGGCTCGATCCCAAGACCCTGACATCATGACCCGAGCCGAAAGCAGAGGCTTAACCCACTGAGCCACCAGGCACCCCTCTTATTTTTTTTTTTTTTTTTCCGAAAGGGTGATTTTAAATAGGGAGGTCAGAGTAAGTCTTGTTGAGAAGGTGACATCTGAGAAAAAACTTAAAAGAGGTAATGACCATGGAGCTGGGAGAGGTGGGGAAGGAGTGATCAAGGAGGGCAAAGACCCTATGGGGAGGGCGGTATGTGCAGGCTGTGTCCAAGGAACAGCAGGGAGACCGGAATGGCTGGAGGTGAAAGGAAGCAAGAAAATCAGAGAAGAGTTGAGGTCCTATTGCTCCTATTGCTCCAGACCCTGTAAGCTGCATTAAGGCCTTTGGCTTTGACTCTGAGGGAGAAGTGCTGAGAACAGCCTGTACAAGGGTGATGGTGGAAGAGGACTAGGTAGGAGGCTTTGGCAATAACCTGGGGAGCACACAATGTGTCCTGGATCAGGACGATTCCAGAGGAGGAAGTGGAGGGTGGGTGGAAGCCAGCTGTATGCTGAAGGCTCTCCCACGAGACAGGCAGAAAGATGAATTTGGTGGGTGAAAGGAAGAGTGAAGTCAGAGACAACTCAAAGGGCAGGGAGGCCACCAGGTCAGATGGGAAGACTGTGAGTCATGCAGGTTTGGGGAGCAGGTGAGAAGTTCCAGTTCCGACAAGTTAGTTCCTCTGGCTCACAGAAACCTGCAGAAAGATGCACGCATCTTAACTTCGGACACAAGGAATACACCTAGGTAATGACGACCAGGATCAAGAGAGGGACTATTTTTGCCAACAGGGAAGGCCTTCTTCATGTCCCCCCTAGTCACCACTCACCTCAAAGATAACTTATGCTGGGGTGCCTGGGTGGCTCAGTGGGTTGGGCCACTGCCTTCGGCTCAGGTCATGATCCCAGGGTCGTGGGATCGAGCCCCGCATCGGGCTCTCTGCTCAGGAGGGAGCCTGCTTCCTCCCCTCTCTCTGCCTGCCTCTCTGCCTGCTTGTCATCTCTCTCTGTCAAATAAATAAATAAATAATCTTTAAAAAAAAAAAAAAGATAACTTATGCTGACATCCATCACCACAGATTGGTTTTCCCTGCCTTCAAACTCCATATAAATGGCATCACACAGTATGAACTCTTATGCCTATTTTTTTCCTTTGATATTAACTGGTGAGAAGCATCTACACGTAAAGCATAACAAGGGCTCATATTGTTTTCCCTGCTGTATGTTATTCCATCGTTTGAATATACTACGATTCATACAACCACTCACTGTTGATGGATATTAGCTTTGTTTCACCAGTGATATAATTTGCCATTACATAGCAGGATCAATTATTTTTGGAGGCTTGCATCTCTACTTGTGGCCTCAGGGTCCTGGGGAGATTAACACAGAGGTAAGGGAAGTTCTGGGGGGCTCATGGCAACAAGCTTAGCTGGGGCATCAATGTTGAAGATCTTGCACAATGAGGGAGTCAGACCAAATGGAGGAGACAAGAAGGGCTGATCCTGAAAGGTAGGAAAGATAAGATTTACCGAGATCCATAAATGTTTCTAGGACAAGTTCCAGTTCCAATTTCCTCTGAGTATCCAAAAGGATTCATCTAAATTGTTATGATATTACCAAAGACCACTCTTTCTTCTCTTTCCTTTTATAGTTGCTATGGACCAGTCAGTACTCACCACTTTGTAGACCAACAGGACATCAAGAGACAAGTAGTCAGGACCCTCTTAAAGATACTCCTGAACTCAGTCTGCAGGCTCCTCAGCACATTATCATCCCGTAATAAGTAGTGTGATACTCTAGAAAGACCATGAGCTCCCCAGACAGAGTTCCGGTCTGGTTCTACCACTTGTCACTTTGAGCAAGTCAATGGACCTCCCTAGTTTCAATATTCTTGAGTGAAAAGCAGACTGGGAACTGCCTCTAGGGTCCACTCCTGTCTTCTGACTCTGTTTCCCTCATCTTCAGGATTGCATCATTCCACATTCCTCCAGGGACTTGTTATCCAACATACCCAATCGGGGAAAAAAAAAAAAAAAAAAAAGACTATGAAACGCTAACATGCTCAGTGCGGTGGTAAGACACAATAAAGCAATGTGGATGACAAGCGAGTAGGAGGATTCCAACAGGAACACAAACCCAGCAAAAATGCGAGGCTGGGGGGAAATCCAAGGCTTCCTGGGAGCACTTTGGGTGAAGCTGAGGAAATGGAGAGCAGATGAGGAATGAGTGAGGAGGATTCTTCTGGATCTGATTTACCTTAGCTGCCTCCTTGTACATCTCTGCCTCAGCTACCTATACCTCTAGGGGTCTCTGTCAATACCGAAACCTTCCCACATGGAACATTCTCTAATGCCTAAGTCTTTCAGACATGAGATAGGGTTTCTGAGCAACATAAACCTACTTTTCCCAAGTGTCTGTGTGGTTTTCAGGGCTCCCTTCTCATGGTTCTGAATCAAAAATGAGAAACAAACAGCCACTAAGTCGACAAGCTGATCACAGTATGTGCCGTGTTAGCCAACTCAAGCTGTGCTCTTTAAAAATGCTTGATTTCTACAGAAAACAGCTGCTTGGAGGACAAAAGGAAGGATACAATTCTGCCATTTCAAAAAGGCGATGGGATCATAAATTCATGCAGCCACAATGAAAAACAGCACAGATTTTAATTTTGCAAAAATTAAAAATAGAACTACCATATGATCCAGCAACTCCGTATCTGGGTATTTATTCAAAGGAAACAAACCCACTATCTCAAAAAGATATGTGCACCCCCATATTCATCGCAGCATTATTTATAACAGTCAAGATATGGGAACAACCTAAGTCTCCACTGATGGATGAATGGATTAAGAAGTTGTGGCATATGCAGAACAAAATATTATCCAGCCATAAAAAGGAGGGAAATCTGTCATTTGTGATAACATGGATGGACTTCGAGGGAATTGTGCTAAATAAAATAAATTAACAGAAGAAGACAAATACTGTATAATCTCACTTAGAGATGGAATATTTTTTAAAAAAACAAATCACAGATCCAGAGACCAGACTGGTGGTTACCAGAGTGGAGGTGTAGAGAATGGGCAAAAAGAGTGAAGATGGTCAGAAGGTACAAACATTAAAGAGAAAAAAAAAAAAGAAGAAGGAAGGAAGAAAAGGTAAGAAAGAAAGAAGGAAGGGAGAAAGCTTGTCACAATGCCAGTTTGAAACGCGTGGAACTCAGGAGGGAACCCGGACTGCAAAGCACAATGTCAAATAAATAAGTAAAAAACAAAACAAAACAAAAAAACCTAATCTGAAACCTGTAAGTGACAACTAGTTCACGTCTTACGGGAGGCACTAACTTGAACTTCTCTGGAAACTGCCCTGCACCAGAACCAGAAGAATCAGGTTTGGTTATTCATTCATTCACACCTGCGAGCTATCATTTTGTCAGGAAAGGTTGATGACCCCACAGGGTGGGATGTCCCTCACCCAGCCCGGGCCCCCTCCCTAAGCCCTGAGTACTCAAGCTAGAGGTCCTTGCTTTTCCCACTGCAGATCCTAATAGGAGTTCCTCCACTTTTTCTGATGGAATACAGCCAACTTTACAAAAACAGAAAAATTTAGGGGGTGCCTGGGTGGCTCAGTCAGTTAAGCATCTGCCTTGGGCTCAGGTCATGATCTCCGGGTCCTGGGATGTAGCCCCGCATCAGGCTCTCTGCTCAGCAGGGAGTTGCTTCTCCCTCTCTCTCTCCCTCTGTGTTCTCCCTCTCTCACTAATAACTAAATAAAAAATGTTAAAAATTTAACAAACCTCCACACACTCATCACCCACTTCCAACACTTACCGATTTGTGGACAATCATGTCCCAAATTACTCCGTGGGAAACCAGACATCAGCCAAGTTCATCAATAAATATTTTAGTATACATCTCCAAATACACAGATTCTTTTAAAAAATATATATATGCTATTACCACACCTAAACAAATGAGCCATAATTCTTTAATTTATCAAAATATCCCATATTTGGATATCCCTCATTGTCTCATTAAATTTTTAAATGTGACTTTTTTCTCCTCCCTTTTTTTTAAATTTAACATGACATTATGAAAATCATTCCATGGTATGATACACATTTTTAAAAAGCTATTTAATATAATAAAGCATGAGGCTTTCCCATATGAAAAGAAAGCTGCATTAACCAGATAAGGATTTACTTGTCCATAAATGCTTCTCTATGAGACCAAAGGGGTCCTCCACTAGGCAGCAAGGGCTTATCCTACAATGGGGTCATCAGTGATGTCATTCCTACCCTTGACCTTGATAGGAAGGGCAGAAGTGCAGAAAAGAGAAAAGAAGACCAGAGAGAGACGCTCTTAAGACTCATATAAAGCTAAAAGTTGACCCTTGGAAAGGGAAAAAGAAGCATTCACCATTCTCTGGCTGCCATCTTGTATTTGTGATTATCTAACAGGAATTTCACAAATCCTTTCTGTTGGTAGGCTACACATGTAGGCCCCTCAAGATGCTGTTTGCATAGTCAGATGACATTTATTTAGGCATCTCTGGCACTGACTGTGACCTTGGAGAGATCACTGAATTTTCCCAGGTCTCAGTTATATCACTGGTAAATTTTGACACTAAGTTTTATACTCAAATATTCCTTTAAACTCTAACATATTTTCCTTTTAAAAAAATGAAATAAAGTAACTGAAATCACCAGAATTGTGATATTTAGAGCCAAAAAAAGTATCAGGGCTTCATTCTGTACAGAGGGCAGTTCAGTCTTTGAACTCAAGAGCAGATTTTTTTTTTAAGATTTTATTTATTTATTTGATAGAGAGAGAGAGCAAGAGAGGGAACACAAGCAGGGGTAGCGGGAGATGGAGAAGCAGGCTCCCTGCTAAGCAGGGAGCCCAATGCAGGATTCAATCCCAAGACCCTGGGATCATGACCTGAGCAAAGGCAGGCACTAAATGACTGAGCCACCCAGGTGCCCGGATCAAGAGCAAATTTAAATTAAGCACAGAGCAGCCTGCTAACAATAGTCCAGTTGTCATCACGTTGGAATACTGAAGGAACTCCATGAATTTTTCACTTCTAAGAAAGACGTGTGGCATGTCCGGGATCTCTTTGAGAAGAATTTACACAAAGCTGTAAAAATAGGGTTGCCTGGGTAGCTCAGTCAGTAAAGCCTCTGACTTTGGCTCAGGTCATGATCTCAGGGTCCTGGGATGAGCCCCATGTCAAGCCCCACATCAGGCTCCACACTCAGCAGGAAGTCTGCTTCTCCCTCGCCCTTTTCCCCTCCCCCAACTAGTGCTCATTCTCTCTCACTCTCT
Organism: Mustela nivalis; assembly: GCF_964662115.1. Taxonomy (NCBI): domain Eukaryota; kingdom Metazoa; phylum Chordata; class Mammalia; order Carnivora; family Mustelidae; genus Mustela; species Mustela nivalis. The sequence continues at coordinate 153,996,793 of NC_139022.1, read as the reverse complement.
TGCTCTCAAATAAATTAATAAAATATTTTTTAAAGTATGTTTGGTAGATCACACATGGCATCTGCACAAGATATTAAGATAAATGCAAAACAGTTCATGGGCTAAAGACATGGCTCTGCAGTCAGTAGAACTGAGGCCAGTTTCAGCTGAGATAGGAAATCTGTTTGATTATGGGGCTGGGCTTTTTATTACTAAATGATAACTTGTTATTGCTAAAGTATAAAAAAAGTTTGGAAAATAGAGATTAGGAAAATATTACCAGGTGATTAGTAACGCCAGTAACAGCCACTGATGACATTCTCATAGCTTTACTAATATCTGGAATCTTTATTTTCTATAGTAGTTTTGTTAAAGATTTTATTTATTTGACAGAGAGAGAGACAGAAAGAGAACACAAATAGGCAGAGTGGCAGGGAGAGGGAGAAGCAGGCTCCCTGATGAGCAAGGAGCCTGATGTGGGGCTTGATCCCAGGACCCCAGGATCATGGCCTGAGCTGAAGGCAGATGCCCAGCTGACTGAGCCACCCCGGTGCCCCAGTAATATCTATAATCTTTATAATTTAAAATTGTGACTCATGTTCTTTTCACATTTAACAACACTATGAATTCTCTTCTTTATCATCAAATAACCTTCCAAAATATTGAGAATGGCTACACAAATTTTCATTATATGAAGATATTCCAATTGAACATTTCCAGATTGTTGGGTGGGCATTCGGTTTGTTTCCAATTTATGTTTTTCATTATTATCGCCAATGCTTCTATAAACATCCTGGTAGCTGAAAGCCAGAGAGCATACTGGAAATAAAACTCTATAAATGGAATCAAATTTTTGTTTTGATCTGTATCAACACACTGCCCTCTGAACATACTTGTGCCCCAATCCATTCCAACCAGCAGAACGTGAGTGTGCCCCTGCCCTTACCACACTCAGTACTTGCTAACTCTTATGTAATTAAAAGCTGATAGGCAACAAATGTATTTTTTCTGAGCATTAAAAAAAAAGAAAGAAAGAAAGACTCATTCCTGTGGCTCAGCTACTCTAAGCCAGAAGTTCTCCCTTCCTTTCTCTAGCTCTGAACTTGTTCTGCGGATCCTTATGACCCACCTTCACTCCTTCAATCCCTTCACTGAAGAGTTTTCAATAAAATAATGGATCTCTGCCAGGCAAATCATCGATGACTAAATCCTGGCTCTTCAGTCAAAATTGCTGAATTTCAGATTTGCTACAACTGTTTGCTTTCTGTCTAGACCGAAATAGTAAAATTTATTATTCCAAGTGTATCTGATCAAGATTTAGGAGCCCTCAAGTAATGTCCCATTTTGTTTCTACAAATGTTCCTTTATGACACTGCTTACAAAGAATAACATATTTTTTCATCTCTTATCCCCTCTCTATTCTTGGAATCTCTACTATTTATCATCATGGACTATTCCACTTCCACAATCATAGACCTACCATTTCTGTCCTTCACAGCATGTCTTAAACCTTCATTACTTTGATTTTAATGCCTGGAAAGTAAAAAGCCACATGAAGCTCGGTATGGCCTCTGAGCCCGCCCTCCAAGTGGCAAAGCTCTTCATGGGGGCGTCCGACTGCCTCTGTGAACAGCCAGAACACAGACGCACTGGGAGGCAGATGTGAGTGCTAGCTTTGGTTGTGTGATCACACTTACTCTTTCTCTGGCCTCAGTTTCCCTCATCTGAAAATGAGGGAATTGGGTTACATTCTCTAGGAGAATAATACAAAGCCCTCCTTCAGAATGCCCATAACATTTGTTGTCCTATCTATTCTACCACTTCCTTATACTTGATCTCTCCAGGGAGCAAGCACAGCTGCCTTCAGGGGCCAAACTGGTAACAGAAGTGGGTGAAGCAAGCGAGTTTTTATTCTTTTGAAATTGGCATGTGCTTTATTCTCCGACATACAGAGAGCCTTCACTTAAAGGGTTATGCCTTCTCCCATTTTCCCGATACATTTAACACCATGGATTTATCTTTTGTTTCTCTCTTTTATATAGTTATTCATGGGAAAAACTGTATCACTCAACAATGAGAAAACAAAGGCACAAAAACAATGATAACGAATGACGGCTCCATGGCAGCCTTGTGTCAATGAGACGCTGGGGGTGGTGGGGGTTGCCATGAACTTGATAGGACCCACCCATCCCCATCCCGGTGGGAGGAAGACTCGGCCCAGAGTCACTCTGGCCCCACCAGCATGCAGATCTATGGTTGTAAGATCTGCTTTTTGAGGAACAGGATCTTCACATTTTTAGGTAAAAACTGATATTTTAGCTGCCAGCTCCAGTTTATGTATATATTTCGGAAGCTGAATAAACTATGTCTGTGTACAGTCAGTGTGGGATCTACCCTTTTGAAAAAAAATGAGACACAACCATCTGATGAGACAAAGGTCTCATTTTGGAATCAAAAAGTAAGGGTGAATGGGGGAGGAAAGGGAGTAGCATGAAGGAAAGCAACCTCCAAGGTTTCAAATCATTAAAGATTCCAGAGCATATCCTGGTCATGAGCCACTTCACCCACCGAGGAGGCTCCTTCCTTCTCAATACTGACAGATAATAATACCAAGAACTAAGATATACGAAGAACATTCCAGATTCTGTGTGAGGGCTTCACAGAGTTCATGGCATTGAAATCTAAAGATCCCACAACTCCAAGTGTCTCTCCCAGGATTCAAACCCAAGACCATGCTCTTAACCTCTATGCTCTACCCTACAAAGCCACTGGCTTGAGGAACTGCAAAGAAAATGAAAAGAGAAAGAAAGAAAGAAGAAAGAAAGAAAGAAAGAAAGAAAGAAAGAAAGAAAGAAAGAAAGAAAGAAAGAAAGAAAGAAAGGAAGGAAGGAAGGAAGGAAGGAAGGAAGGAAGGAAGGAAGGAAGGAAGGAAGGAAGAAAGGAAGGAAGGAAGGAAGGAAGAAAATGAACTGCACACTTGTAGCAGCCCCCCCAAAAAGGGCTATGAGCCTCATGTGCCCTTGAAGTAGTCTCCCTTCACAAGACCTTCTGTCAGTTCATCTTAGCAGAGAAAGCTGCCCCCAAGTTTACATTTGGCAAGCTTCAATTTTAGTATATGTGCTGCCGAAGCGAGCACCATTTGGCAAGCTTCAATGGGGCAATTTAGTCAATACAAAAATTTAAAAATGAACAATAATAATATAAACATGCCTGAAAACGTCAATTCTCCCACTCTAAGTCACTCAGTCTTTATCTAGAGCAGAGGGAGAGCAGGGAAGGGCCCTGCTTTTTGCCCAAAAGAGGAGCTAGTTGGCTAAGGTCTGTAAAATTCAACAAAGAAGCCACTAGACCAAGGTGGGCCAAATGCCCTAGTGGCCTCCATGACTAAATCAAAGTCTAAGCCTCTACATGCCTCATGGTTACAAAATCAAAACCTCAGGACAACCAAACAAACAGCCAGCTAGGCTGTAAGCTGTAGCCTATCAAATATTTTATTTGCTTCCATACCTTTCCCTGGTTCCTGTTGGCCAGACACTCCTAAACCCTTCTGGTTTGGCACTGCTTGATTCCAATCAACTTTTGCTCAAATAAACTCTTCCAAATTTTAATATGCCTCAGGGTACCTTTTCACACCCTGAAGAATGGCTGTCCAGGGGCAGGCCATCAGTTCGGGAGTACGAGTGAGGGAAAAAGGCCCCAGAATGGGATTTGTGGCTGAACCTGTCTAGCTATTCACCAATCCCATTTCTTCTTTCCGGGCACACAAGACCACCTCGCTTCCCAACATCCCTTGCTCCATAAAGTTATGCAGTCATGGTTCGGATGGCACCTCATGTCTGAAAAACTCCTAGGAGAACCACAGCTCACACCTTGATCGCTTTCAGCAGCAGTCGTGGAGTGAGGGGCTCCAACACTACAGAACCACAGGATGAAGGATTCTGGATTCCTGAGTCACCCCTGGAAGGGGAGCCATTTCTTGGAGCAGAGCCATCCAGAAGAACCATCCAGAAGAGATGCTGACCCAGACTGGACTACGATGCAAATGAGAAACAAAATTTCTCGTGGTTGGCCATTAAGATTTGGGAGTTATGTGTTAAAACAGCTAGCAAGCGTATCCTAATAAGAGTTCCCAGAAAAAGTAGAGTCCTTTCCTCTATGCTTAACCACGTGTCCAGTCTGCACAACCAATTCTGCCCTTCAAATAGTCGAAGAGCTTACTATTAAGGAAATTCCCAGAGATCACCCCACAAAACCTACTGAAAATCTCCTTAGCTCTGTGAAAAGTCAAAGCCATCTAACTGCAACTCTAGAGAAGACCTCTTGGCTCAATGTGAGAACAGAGATCCTAAAAAACAAACAAACAAACAAACAAACAAAAACAGCTGATAGTCAGGAGTCTAGTGATACCCATGGATGAGTTCAGAGAAACTGAACTGGACAAACCATTTCACTGGACAGGAGTCTTAACCAGTGGTCAAACTTTCAGCTGATAGACAAACACAGCAATGAATGTGACAGAAGCTCCCGCCAAGAGAAAAATCTGTACACCCAAGATTTGTGTTTCAAATACCACACAAAACCAAAGGGAGTACTCTGCTTTTTTTTTAAGCATCCAAATCTCTTCACTCCAAAGTAGTATGAAATTATCTGACCAATATGTAGGGCTTGAAGATTTTCATGTAATCAGAGTGGCTTTTGTTTTTATAAAGAAAGATCAGATGATTTCAAATGGATAATTCTAAAATGTACAGGTTCTGTCCAGCAAATTGTGACTGAGGTAGAAGCAATAATTGATTACATGAAAGTTCTCTGGAAATGGGAAAGAAAGCTAGACCTAAATGCAAGCAGTTCTTCCTGGGAGTCCTCCCTTGACTCTTCCCAGGAGAAACCACAGGCAACATTCCGTCCCACAGGTTCTGTATCATGTAACCCAAAGAGTGAGTCCAAACTATCATCAGGCCTAGAGGTTGTGGCGGAGCCGGATCATCTCTGTAAATTGGATTTAGAAACGACACAGGAACATAGCCTTCCCTTGCCACAGCTGAAAGAGTGGGACAAATCATTCAACTCACTTCTTGAACTGCAGGTGGTGGGTGGGGGTGGGAGCGGAGGTGTTAAAAAAAAAAAAAAGCTCTCTCTTAAAAAGAAGATGAAATACATGGTATTTTCACCTGTATATTCCTAGATAATTTGTTGGTGATAAGAGTTAGAAACATTTCTACGGGAAGTCAAGAGATAAATTGGTTTTTCAACCTCCTCTCTTCTAAAAGTTTATACCTCTTGATAAGATCCATGATAGTGCATTTAGGGGGAAAAAAGTTTTTCTCCCAGAGGCATGGACCTGAAACTTTTTTTTTAAAGGCCATCTGCTCAGTGGGAACAGAAGATTCACAGTTCACCTAAGTCATCTATTTTCATCAAATTCTAATGGAAAAAAATAGTGGGTACAGTACTAGCAAATCTCTGGAAGATTACCAGCAAATGTTAGAGCAACCTTTGGTTGTGGGTAATTCAGTTTGCATCTCAATATATACATCCCTAGACATGTGCATATATGCGTGTATATGATTTATAGTCTGTTTGAAAAGCTATGTCAACTACAGAGAACCGATGGTCACCAGAAGGCAGGGGGTGGTGGATGGGTGAAACAGGTGATGGGGTGAAGGAGAGCACTTGTTAATGTGACCAGAGATGTTGTACAGAAGTGCTGAATGACTACACTGTACACCTGAAACTAATACTACGCTAACTCATATTAACTAATATTACCTAAACTAATATTAACTAACTGGAATTTAAATAAAAACTTTAAAAAATATTTTTTTGACCAAAATGGGTACCACTACACAGTATTTGGTAAACCTAAGTGACAAATTAAATTAAGAATTGTAAGTATAATTTGTAACTAAGAGCCAAGAATAATAGCAAATAAAAACACAGCTAAATACCACCCTGATGGTAGACCATTAAGAAGCTTCTGGCCAAAACCCACACAGCGGCAGACACCCACATGTTTGGATGGCAGTGGGCCCTCTGCTAGGCATTACCAGGCAATGGGACTTGCTCATAAAATACCAAATTAGAGTCCATAATAAGCTCCAGTAATGCACTAATTTTAGTTTATGAATAATAAAATGTGAAAACCCTTAACAACTTACATAACTGATTGCTGTTAAATAGCTCTTAGTCATCCACGGAAATTAAGGTCTTTGGAACGAGGCACCCATCATTCCCCTGGTAAAGACCTGGCCCTTTTCTCAACACTTCAGGAGGCCCTAAAATCCACACATGTTCTTCTGTGTGACTGCTGGCAATATCAACACTGAGCCACTGTTCTGTGTCCAGGGCTTTGCATTCTGTTACTTACAAATATTAACTTGTGAATTCTTAGGAGCTATGAAACAACAGAGAACAGTTAAAAATGAAAACTGGATTCTGGCACCAAGTCCTCAGAACACTTGGTTTCAAAGAAAAGTCACCCAGACATATAAACATAACACATTTTGGAAAAAGAGCTGCATTGATTGAAGCCATGGTGCGAGGTCTGGAAAAATACAACATCACATATACATAGCTATGTAGATGTTTCTCAAAACCTGGGGGGATTAAGGGGAAACAGGAAGTCCAAAGTCTGAATGCTAGAAGGCTTTTTCTTTGATTCTCGCATGCATTTTTTATTCCCCTCTACTATTCTAGAAAGGCACGAAAGTAATAACAGCTATTGCTGTTAAGGTATCCAAACCCCCGATACCACTTCTAGAATAAATGAAGATAAACAGATAGGTTTCTCAAGCCACTCTGGCTGAATAAAGTCCTATCCCCACCTCACATTTTTTCTCTATGCATTTCCAAAGGGGCAACTCTCCAGAAAAAGGATGGACAGTTACTAAGCTTGCTCCGGAACTATTGAGAGCAGACTCCAAGGGAAACCTTGACATCTCCGGCACCATCTTTCTTCTGCATTGTCAGAAGGCTGCACTCTGATACCAAAGCAATCAAGCAGAGAATAATGCAGACCAAGGCTGGGCACCAGAATGCCAGAAAAAAGATCTCCAAGCTAGAAGGACCTAGAGAATGTAACCGAAAATCTATTCTTCAAAGCCATTAATGAACAACATCAACCCGATCTTGGGGGAATGTGCCCACTATCTTTGGCAGGCTGTTGGAAACAGAAGAGGCAGCCTGACCAAGTTCCTCACAGGAATATGGTGGTGTTGTGGGGTCTGGAACAGTGAATTCAGCTCAACAAGCCTAAGGTGACCTCCTGCAGAACAAGAATGCATGCGACTCATTACATTCATGACAAGATTGTGTTCTTCATGGTATCTTCGAGGATATGTTTACTCCCAGGTCAAGTCAAGATTGAAGACGAGGAGGATGTCTTTGCAGGCTAGGAACACTAACTGAAGAAACTATGAACAAATAAACACGAAACCCTTTCCTAGAGATCAGGGCCTGTGATAGGGTAAATATCTGATTCTGTCAGTGTGGTGGGCACACTTCCAAGAAGGTCCCAGTCCCTGCTGTCAACACAGCTTCTCCAAGTTATTCAATGGAACACTGCTCTAGGTGCTGCTGTGAAGGGATTTCACTGACATAGTTAAGATCCCAAGTCAACTGGTTTTAAAATACAGAGATTTCACTCAGCATAATCTCTTCCAGTCCCATCCATGTTGCTACAAAAGTTGGGTATTAAGCCAAGCAGAGAGAGTCAATTATATGGTTTCACTTATTTGTGGAGCATAACAAATAACATAGAGGACATGGGGAGATGGAGAGGAGAAGGGAGTTGAGGGAAGTTGGAAGGGGAGGTGAACCATGAGAGACTATGGACGCTGAAAAACAACCTGAGGGTCTTGAAGGGGCGGGGGGTGGGAGGTTGGGGGAACAAGGTGGTGGGTCTTAGGGAGGGCACGTATTGCATGGAGCACTGGGTGTGGTACAAAAACAATGAATACTGTTACGCTGAAAAGAAATTTTAAAAATAAATAAATAATAAAATACAGAGATTAATAAATAAAATACAGAGATTATCATAATAATCACACGAGTCCTTGAAAAGCAGGGTTTTCTCTGTCTCCTCACTGGGAAAGAAATTAAAGGTTGGAAACATGAGAGAATTTGTTGTGTCATTGCTAACCTGAAGATGGGGCGTGGGGCATGTAGCAAGGAATGCAGGTAGCTTCTAGAAGCTGGCAGTCTCCCTGGAAGCTTTCTTAGAACGAGCAAGAAAACAGACTTCAGTCCTACAACCACAAGGAACTCAGCTTAGAGACAGACTTTTCCCTAGAGCCTCCAGACAAAAACTCGGGCAACCTACCACTTTGATTTCAGTCACACACTACCCTTGGCTGAGAACCCAGCCATGCTGTGGCAGATTTCTCACCTGCAGAACTGTGAGCTAATAAACGGGTGTTGTTGAAAGGCGCTAAATTTGTGGTAGTCTGATTTAGCGATAGAAAACTAGTATCTCAGCACGTTTCTCATTCCCCTTTACCCATAAAAAATACTTGCTGTTTGTGTCCTTGAGTTTGTACAGGTACTGGAAAATATATATTCTTGTTTTGTGTATGTAGTTTGGTTTATATCAATGGCATTGTGCCATACCTGCCATGCTGTTTTGGGTGGGTTTTTTGTTTTGTTTTGTTTTTTGGGTTTTTCTACTTTTTTGGGTTTTTTTATTCAGGTCTACCTTGTCAAGATCTATCCATTTGCCATGGGTATATCTAGGATTCCCTTCTAATTGCTACAACATATGCCGTAGTATGTATCCACTATGTTTTTATTAATGCATTTTTCTTAAGTTGTTCTTCAATTCCCTGCTACCAAAACCTGTGCATAAGCATCTCTCACAGAATTTTCCTCAGTATCCTAAGAATCCCTCCAGAGTGTACACCCACCAATAGAATGGATAGGTCACAGAATATATTAATACTTATTTTAACCATATGCTATCAGATCATTCTCTCAAACTGGTCAGAACCAGCTCCTCCCCTAGCAGTGCACAGGATCCTGTTTCCTAGCTCTTCCAAGATGCATTACTGACTTCCTAATCTTTGTCAGTATCCTGAGAATAAAGTATTATCTAGTCATTTCAATTTGTATTTGACTCAATGACTCTGAGTGCTGCTTCATGTCATTATTAACCAGTTGGATTTTCCCATCTGTGGACTGCCTGCTCCTACACTTTGCCAATTTTTCTACTGTGTTTCCCACCTTCTCCTAGATTTGATTTGATTTTAGATATTGATCTCGAGACAGTCCTCACATCTTTTGGATACCAGACTCTTCCAGTATCTTCCAATGTGATATTTTTTCAGTGAATGCAGAAGTCCTTAATTTTTTATAACCACATTCATCAGTGCTTGCTTTGTAATTTATACTTTATTGGCATCTTTATTTTTTTTTAAACATATACTTTTTTAAAAGATTTTATTTATTTATTTGTCAGAGAGAGTGAGCACAGGCAGGCAGAGTGGCAGGCAGAGGCAGAGGGAGAAGCAGATTCCCCACTGAGCAAGGAGCCTGATGAGGGACCTGACTCCAGGACGCTGGGATCATGACCTGAGCCAAAGGCAAGCACTTAATCAACTGAGCCACCCAGGCGTCCCTACTGGAATCTTTATTAAGAAGTATGTCTCACCACTAACTCACTAACATATTATCCAGTACTGTCTTCACTTGGTTTCATATTTTTACCTTTCCCATCCTAGTCCTTAATCCACCGAGGGTCCAGATTTGTATGACGATGTAGTTTTACTTGTCTCCATATTGTAAGCCAGTTTTCCTAACACCATCTGCTCAACCATCCACCCTGTATAGAAGCAACTTGAGAAATATGGATGTATGTTGGGCTGGGAAGCCAAAGTGATCCCACTAGTCTCTGCAGGAGGGCGAGATGTAGTCACTGAAGATGTTGGTGGCGAGAAGAGGTAAGGAGAAAGATCTGTCTCAGTAGATACTGATCTGAACAGCCTCTTTGGCCCAGGTGTTTTAATTTCCAATCTTTGATTTATCTGCTTTCTTTGAAAACCAGAGTTCCTTTCCACTTGGGAGGGTGACAGAGAAAAGCCATGCTGGCATACACGTGAGCCCTGGGGACATCAGCAGTTGGCATTAACCACACTGAGCTGGATGTATTCTAGTCCAACACATGCTCACCCTACCTTAAAATCTTTTTCATTGCAAAACTGATAGGGCCCAGTGAGATAAACAAATGCTACAGTTTGTTAGGCCAACAATGGGAGAAGAACCCATGACAAGGACCATCATCATGAGCTGTGCCTCCCCAAGCTGGCACCCCCTGAGCACAGCATGAGGGAGGACTCTTGGGTCCTGCTGCAGGACTTGGTCTCGGACATGAGGAACCTTGACATACCGTTAGCAAGACCTTCCCTAGGTAGCAACTTCTGTTATATACTTTAAATTCACTGCTTATTTTAATGCTTTGAGGGCAAGTTTTCCATTCCTCTTCTCTTCTTATTCAACCAGGACCCTCCCTCCCCACCTTTCCAAAGCAGTACAAAACTAACTTTCTGCTATACTCACTCCCCTCTGCTTTTCCTTCAGTCTCGAATTCAAAAGTGATTTCCCAGGAACTGCATGGAAGGAGGATCTGACCTCTGGCCTCCAGAATGCCCCTGCCTTCTTTAACCCCCATGGGTCTTAATAATTAATTCCTCCCGGGGCCTCTCTGTTTCCTTGAACTCACTCCCTGGAATAAAATTCCACTACGCAAATATGATAAGTACAAAGCCTCCCTTAAGAAGGGCCCTTTCCAGTACTGCTCTAATGTCAACCAGCTTTCCTCAGTTCTCAAAGAATTCAGCCTCCCTTTACTGAGGAATCCATTTGGCACCAGAGATGGAAAGTCCCTACACTCAGGAAGGGTATTAGAATGTGGAGCCCCAGGCTCCTCAGCAACAGGCAGAAATCCTTCCCTAGGACCTTCTCGGTCATCCTGTACCTCTGACTCAAAATGTTAATGTCCTGAATCCTGATGTACAAAGGAAGGTAGGGAAGATCCCAGAATGGAAAGAGGCTTGGGTCATTGAGTATGAATCAAAATCAGGAAGAAGATAAGGCAGCCATTCCTGGCCAGCCCATGGGAATGGGGTTCTGATGGATCAGAGGAGAAGAAGGAGTGGAAACGAGTCTGGGGTGAAGATCAAGGATCTATGAGCAAGGCAGACTGGAGTGAAATGGCCCAACCAAGGCTCCTGAGAGCCACAGTTGTGGCTCTGACTCCCTTGGAGGGCCAAAGGCGGGAGTGACTCAAAGGGATGGGTGGCGAGGGGGCCGGGCAACTGGAGCGACATGATAAATGTGATCTGTAGCACGATCTGGCCTGAGGCCAACACAACTACATGATTATATTCATTTAAAAAAGAGATGGTAATCAGTAAACAGTCCGCCCACTCAGAAAGCAGCTGGATAACAAGGAACAAAATAAAAGTCTGGGGGTATGGAGGGGCCTAACAACTGTAAAGCCACCTATTAAAGAATTCTACCTTGGGCGCTTGTGTGGCTCAGTTGTTTAAGCGGTTGCCTTCGGCTCAGGTCATGATCTCAGGGTCCTGGGATCGAGTCCCACATCGGGCTCTCTGCTCAGCAGGGAGCCTGCTTCCTCCTCTCTCTCTGACTTCCTCTCTGCCTACTTGTGATCTCTCTCTCTCTGCCAAATTAATTAATTAATTAATTTTTAAAAAAAAGAATTCTACCTTTTTGTCACCTTCTTCAAAAAAAGCTCACACTATAACTGTTGGCAGTTGCTGATTTGATGCCTGGTTTCATTCCACTTTTGAAATGATTTCCATTGTGTCCATGCTACAGACTCTTACCTTATGAAGTACATACATACACATACATACCACTCAGGACACGCCTATTAACACAGTGCAAAAAACCTAACTGCAGTAATAGGAAAAAATAAATAATACTATGTTAGAGTCACTCTTTTAGCACACAACATACACGAACTCATTGAGTCCCATAAAGTAGCAACTATTTCTATCCCCATAGATTGAGTTCTGTAGTAAGTGAATATCTTCTCCAAGATCATACAATGAGACAGGGACAGGGCTGGAATCCCAATTCGTGCACCCTGGCTCCAGAACCCAGCACTAAAACCCCTCTGCCGCCCCTACCTCCTAAATGATGGAGACGTATCTGCCCAACAAAAATAAACAGTGACCTTAAGTTTAGCTTTCCTGTGAATGAGTTGAGCTAATTCCTGGGAATTAGCCCAGAAAGCAGTACAGCAGCTAAAGACAAATATTTTGCTTTGACACTGCCCTTTAAGTAATTAATTGCAAGAGGCACATGGTTGGGTCCAACCAAAGGGCCCCAGTTCCATCGTCTGGTTGGTCCCCAGCCTGGGTGACTTCTCACTCCTCGAATCACGCAGGAGATAGCACTCCAAAGCCAAGAGCTTGCCTCCATGCCATTTACTGTGCTGCTTAATCAGTAACAGAATGGCAGTTGCAAATGAAGCTGACCCCATCATTATCTCCTTTATATTCTGGACACTCATCACAATTACTACCCAATCTGCTTCCCCAGGAAACAAACTATATTGCCATGGCAAATGATTAGCTCCCCAAGAGTAAAATTCCAGGTGGCACAGAGTGACAAAAGCCCTGTCCCACAGCCAAGGCCACTGTAGGAGCCAGAAGCAGCAGGTCCTCTCAAGCACCTCCCAACACCCAGTGTGAGTCCTGCCAGAAATGAAAGAACAAGGGGTGTTCCCCATTAAGAGACTGGGGGTTTATAGGATCCCTGGGGTTAGCTGGTACCAAGCACTATTCCTTTCCTCCAGATGAATATAACACTTTCCAAGGGCTTCAGATTCATAGTTCAGGTGATCCCCAAGACCTTCATTTGGGACTTTTGCTGAAATTATCTAGAAAGGTCCAAATAGAAGATGGGAGAACAGTATCTGCAATTTGCTTTCTAAAGGAAAAATCCTGGATTCTGTGGGTTGAAGACCTTAAATAGTAAATGAGATCTTTTATTCGTTTCTGAGATGTAGTTGTAATTTTCAGTGTAGTTGTAATTTTCTCAAACACAAACTATAACCTTTCCAGTTTAAACAGAATTCCACTCAACTTCTGTCCAGACAACTGTGTTATACACTAAAACCCCTGCAACACACCTAACGTGTCCAGTTTCCACCACTCTTCTAACAAAGTTTCCACTCAGCACTGGGGCGTGGTAGTGTTCTCCCTTGGTATGTTTTGATTCAGAGACAATGATACATTTGAAACGATGGTTTACAAAAGGGCTGGATTTCCCCTTCTTTAAACATAACCTATACTTTGCCTCCATTTATATCAACACAAAGAGAAGGCTCACTCCTTCTAACTCTCACATATGCACCAGAGACAACCATGGGAGGCAGAGACCAGACAGAAAAACTGTCCTGACATCAAAAATTTAAGGGAATGGGGCGCCTGGGTGCTCAGTGGGTTAAGCCTCTGCCTTCAGTTCAGGTCATGATCTCAGGGTCCTGGGATTGAGCCCCGCATCAGGCTCTCTGCTCAGCAGGGAGCCTGCTTCCCCCGACCCCGTCTGTCTGCCTCTCTGCCTATTTGTGATCTCTGTCAAATAAATAAATAAATAACATCTTAAAAAACATTTAACGGAAGTACAAACTTCCAGTTATAAAATAAAATACAGAACTCTTAGGTACAGCTTTGGATAACTACAGTTAATCATACTGCATTGGATATTTGAAAGTTGTTAAGAGACTAGATCTTAAAAGTTCTCATCACATAAAGAAAAAAGAAATATTTGTATCTACGTGTGGTGATGGATGTTTATTAGATTTATTGTAGTGATCATTTTGCAATATATACAAATATCAAATCATTATGCTGTACACCTGGAACTAATGGATTGTTTTATGTAAATTGTATCTCCACAAGGAAAAAGTCACTTGATATTTCTCCATCTTTTGGTCAACCTTTTATTCTTCCTTTTTTAAAAATTCAGTCACTAGTGTACTCTTAATGTTTTTTCCTAATAATTTTTTTCATTTTGTTTTTTCTCATCATGATAAGTGTACTCTTTAATCCCCTTCCCACCTCCCCTCTGTAACCATCAGTTTGTTATCTACAGCTAAGAGTCTGTTCCTTGGTGTCTCTCTCTTTCTCTTTTTCCTTTGCTCATTTGTTTTGTTTTCTAAATTCCACACATGAGTGAAATCACATGTTTTTTGTCTATCTCTGACTTATTTCACTTAGCATAATACTCTCTAGCTCCATCGATATCATTGTAAATGGCACGATTTCATTCTTTTTGATGGCTGAGTAATATTCCATTGTAGATCTATACCACATCTTCTATACCATTCATCAGTTGACAGACACCAGGGCCGCTTCCACAGTCTGGCTGTTGTACATAGAGCCCTCTTATCAGCTTATTCCAGGAACACACTGACTTCTTTCTATTCCTAGATCTTTCAGAAGCCTGATAGCTATGAATAAAAATAAAAGATGTAAGTCATTGCCCCCATAATTTTATAAAAGCACACAGAAGTTAGCACGAGATGATGAAGGTGAACAACTAGATGGGGAGAAGAGAAAATAAAATTTCTGTTCACAGAAACTTTGTTCCATTAAGTTCCAAGTGCGCCTCAGGCCGCACAGCACCACTTACATTTTTACTCTGAATGCGGCCACACAATTTGGCTTCACTGGGCTTCAGCTCAACATAAGTGGTGGGATAAGGACTGAATTTCATTTTTCTCTTGGTAATTTTTATGGGTGTTTCAAATGTTCTACAATAAATGTGTTGCTTTTATATTTAGAAAAAATAATAAAAGTTATTTTTAAAACAAGTTCTTAGCATTCTTAAGAAATACAGAAAGGCCTTCCTGTAAAGCTACATAGTTTACAACGAGCTAAGTGCCAGGTATGTGTCAGCGAATGACTTACTCCTCACTCAGGAACCCCTGACTGTCTGTAAACTTTTGGCTTACATTATAGGGACCAGGGCCCTGCCCTTGTCCATAAAACTGCACTGAAGGAGTCAGAAGGACCAAGCCGATCTTCCAAAGTCAGATTAACCCCTGTTAGTCAGCCCCTCACACACACAGATTTCACCCAAGTTCCCTGGGCAGACAGGAATTTAGGACAGATGTCACCAGTGCTCTAGAGGATTAGGACACTGTGTTCTGACCTTGCATACACACAGGCTGCTTTGGCCAAGAATGATTCTTTCAAATGCTTGCTTGAAAATACATATTTAGGTCACAAGTCAAAGGCTTGCGATACTCACTGATCACAGGAAGACTAGTGATTCCAACTCCCCTGACATCCTTGGGAGCAGTTCAGACCCAAGTGACACCCAGGAGGAAGTGGGGGGCAAGAAAAAAGTAGAGAAAATCACCTACCCTGTGACAACACCTGGCAGAGAACTAGCAATGGAAGCAAAGATTAGGCCCTGTCTCCTCAGAACTCCCGTGACCCGTGAGAGGGGCTGCGCACTTTTCCTTTACTATCCCTCTAATTCTCAGCACAACCTCTGAAGTCATCCTGTTTCTCACAAATGAAGAAGCTAAGACTCAGAGAAGTTACTCGGCCGAGGCTGCCCAGTGAGTATGTGGCAAAGCCAGGACTGAGCCGAGGCCCATCTCCGGAGCCCCCGTTCCCAAGCACTCAGCTCCATTACCTCCGCAGGACAATGGCTTACTATATCCGCATCAGGGTCCCCTGGCAGGATTCACTGACTAAGGAAAGAAGACCATACAGCCTGCCCCCCAAATTATCTTCATTATAAGAGAATCGCCATTGACTAATAAGGCCTGGTCAAGCATTATCCTCAGTCCTTGTGCTAACTTCGCAAAATCAGAACTATAATCACCATTTTAGAGTGGTGGTCACAGGGCCTTAAAGCCACGAGGACTGGAAAATACAGAGCAGGAGAAGAACCCCCCCACCCTGCACCTGCAAAGCATTTATAACCAAATTGAGGGTGTCATCTATGCATGATGTATCTAGCTCAGCGGTTTATGCAGAGACCAAATGAGACACGCATGCCGCAGCTCAGTACAATGATAAACGTTCCTGGTTTTATGTTTCCTGGAGGTCTACACCCTCAGTGCAGTATGTTTTCCCAAAGCATTCACCCAGATGGGAGAGTTGAAGGAATGTGAACACTGAATCCTGAAACCATGCATCCGAGCCTGCTGTGATCTGGTCGGGCCGGGGGAGAAGGGTGTACACGAGCCGCAAGGGGACTCCTCCAGCTAGAGGAGCAGGTGGAGACAATTTGGAATGGCTTCAGAGCAGCCCTACAAATCGTCCCTCCCCTAAACCCTGGCGTTCTCAATGGGTGACTCGCTCCTTCTGTTCATGCCAGCCTTCTCCAAAAATCTTCCTTCAACAGGCAAACACCCAGACAGAGTGGCATGTTACATTTCTGGGAGGAGAGGCTAGTCAGCTGGACAACCTCGGAGGCTAGAAACAACTCCATTCGACAATCTTTATTTCATAGTCACCAGATATTAAGGACGTAACATACAGTAAGAGTGAACGAGACAAAGGATCTTCTGCCGTTGGGTGAACTTTCATTCTAGGGGAGGCCACGTGGTTTTAAGGCAAAGAAGAAGCACAGATTAAAGCACTGTGGGGGGAGAGGGGGATGGGGATGGGGACACAGAATGGAAAATGATAAAGAGGGCAGACACTGACTTTGAGAGCTCAGCCGACTCTCAGAGGACGTCATATGTAAGCAAAGACCCCTAGGACCAGAGGGAACCAGATGCCAGTAACGCATCTTCTAGCCAAAGATAGCAGCACTTGCACAGGTGGGAAAGAAAGAGCTCAAGGCATCCAAAAACATTAAAAGGAGGCTAGGGTAGCTGAGTATTGAGGACCAGCGGACGCATGGGGAGAGAGAGGTCATGTCCCGCCCCTACAGCAGTCTAGGTTCCAGCCTATGAACAATAGGTAACCACTGGATGGGCTTAAGTGTGTCAGACAAGACCCAACTTATGTTCCCTAAAAGGTGACTTGAGCTGTTCTGTGTAGAATGAATCATACAGCAGTAAGAAAAACAGCAATGCAAGCACATAAGAGATGGGGGGCTTGGACTAGACTGGCAGAGTGGACATGGAGGAAAGAGAAGGACTTGAACTACACTTTGGAGGCAGAATCAGCAGGACTATGGATGGACCTAGATGTGGCCGTAGGCAGGAGGAGGGGAGAACACATGTCCCCAGCATCAGGACAAATATATATTGTAAGAAAACTCATCCTGACAGCTCTGCTCACTACACCCACATGAACAAATTCTTCCAATGATGGACCAATGGGTACACCAGGAAATTCTTGAAAAGCATCCATTTCTTATAAGAATCTGACCTTGTAGGGCAGGGAATGCCTTTGTTTCCAGCTGAATGGAATGCCTAGGTTTGGGCAGAGCTCTTCCTATGACCTCCCGTCCCCCCAGCATCTGCCATGGCATTCCTGCTTAGTACTTCTTGGAGGGTAGGGTTATTCTGTAAAAGAAAGTTTAAAAGAATGTGCAGAACAGGATAATAATGCAACCAAGGAGACAGGTCAATGGCAGTGAATATCTGGATTCAGTTAACAGCCTTACTCAGTCAACACTTCCTACAATCAGAACACTGCTGAGAATTAATTATTGAAAGAAACCTCACTTGTAAATTTTTACCAGGGAAGCAGATTTCCTAAAAATGAGGGTCTGCCTTCCAGAAAACTTTCTCTCAAGAAATTTAAAAGTTGTGGAGTTCCTGAGTGGCTCAGTCAATTCAACATCCAGCTCTGGATTGCAGCTCACGTCTTGATCCCAGGGTTGTGAATTCAAGCCCCATGTTGGGCTTCACACTGGGCATAGAATGTATTTAAGAAAAATGTAAAAGCTGTATATAATATGAATACATTATGAAAACTAGAACTTAATAAGAACATTAAAATGTCACAATAAAATTAGACCAGTATTTGTGGCTATGCTTAACATCTCTCCCATTTTTTTTTTTTTTTTAAGTAAGGACTATCTTAAGGAACTACATTGCATTGTAATTACCCTCCATAACATCGCCACAGAAAGGCTTACAGAGACCTTCCCCAAATGCCTCATGTGGACTTATGTGGGTGTCTAGACTTCCGGGATGAGCAAAGACCATACAAATTTAGAAAATATGAAGCAACAAGGTCATCTTTTAAGAGTGTAAAGAACCAAAGATGTTCCGTCACAAGAACCACATCAATTACAGTTTCTCAGATCCCAACAGCTGAACTCGTTGCAGTCAAAGTATAAAAAAGACAAAATTAAAAATAGAAATGACAGTATTAGAAGAAAAGATGAGAAAAGATAAGGGAAGCTAGAGGCCGACAAAGAGAATCGTAGGACATAAAAGTACTAAAGAAACAGAAGTAACAGGGGTGAAGGGAGACCCAGAAAGAACCAGTGTGGGAAAGATGGAGAAGGAGAAAGGGATTGGGGAGGGGACGAAGAGACAGAGCGTAGGAGGGAAGAAAAAAAAAAATAGAGGGAAGAGCTCACCACAGGATACGGTTGGTCATTTCCTAAAAGAAAATGTGCTTTGAGGTTAGACAATTGACTAAAACACTTGGAAATGATTGCATGGTCATCATAACTTCCTCTTCTGACTGAAAAACAACTGGTCTCAGAATGTCCCAGCTCTGAAGTTAATCTGAGATGCTATTTCAGCTCTCAGTTCAACCTCCCTGGATGGCAGGTTCCTCATCAGTTACCAGATGCAGAACCGTGAGCAACTCACTTAACTTCCCTGTGCCTCAGTTTCTTCTTCTGAAGAGTGGACATCACAACAGGACCATCTCATAAAACTGGGTTGAAGGTTAAATAAAATCCAAAAGTAAAACACCTAATATAATGCCTGGCACACACCTGAAAGCTCAATGTAGTAATAGCCATGGCATAGCACCAAGGGTAGGCTCTCTTCCCAAGGTCCCAAGAGCGCAACAGGCTAACTACAGCTTTGGTCTTCCATCACTTGATGGGTGTGGCCACTCAGCCACTGGTAGAAGTGGCCACCAAGGCCAACCAGCAAGGGTAGGAATGATCTTCAGCCTGCAGACTCAGCCTCTGCTCAGTTTCTGATCTAGCCAGGTTGTCAGCCTCAGGCTCCCAGCTACCAAGGCCCATGGTCTAATGCAAAAGTTTATGAGCCTAGAACCTTCCAGGTCTGCTAAACTGAGCTGCCTCCATCACCAGTCCTCTGGTGCTCACCTGGTCTTTGTGGCTAACCTTCAGCACCATCTCTTGGTTCATACACTAGTCCTGGATTTTCACCCTGAACTCCAGACTACCCAACCAGGGGATGCTACTCACAGCCCTTAGCAGTTCTGGCCAGGGTTCCAAGACTCCAGACACTGCTAAAGCTGCCTTCACCTCCTGTTCCCCAATCTCACACTTCTCTGCCTCTCTGTCTGCTTCACATCCATCCTTGTATCTGCGAAAGGGATTCAGCCTCATAGCCAGGCTGTGCTGTAAGCCCTTATTCTGAAAACCACCTGCCTGCTCCTGGACAGCCTGGCGCCCAAGCTTGGCCCCGCATCCTGGCGCCCAAGCTTGGCCCCGCGAGCATGCAGCAGTACAGAGCCTATGAAAAGCAGCAACGGCCAGCCTCACGGGCACCATGCTGGCCTCCAGCCCAACCTGCAGCTGGGCCCGCACACCCACGGGAGGCATGTCCACAGGCTAGAGTGGAACACCCAGGGGCTTTAACACTTTCCAAAGCGGCCCACCCACAATCACCTCACCTACCAGCCCAAGCAGTTCACTGCCCTGGAGATCCTAGTGAAGGAGATGTGGTGGGCAGTGCCCATGGCGGGGGACAGCCCCGAGGTGGACCCGTGTTTCCCAGGGGTGGAGGATCCGCTGGGAAGAAAGGCGTGCAGCCACCCACTTGGCACAGCCAGGAGCAACAGCTGGCAGCGTATTAGAAAGCATGGCCCTGGAGAGACAGCCTGAAGTATTTCTTCCTCCAAAGGGTCTTCAGGAAAGCAGCAGCCACAGTGCAGAGAACATGGCCCCCAGGACAGACCAGGCAGAGTAGCACAGGGGGCTGCAGTGGGCAGGTGTGACATCCGGTTTACCTTCCGGGAAGGGGCCTCCAACACCATGCTGCACGGCTTGTGCATCTGGAACCTGCACTAGCCCGAGCCCCCAATTCACGCCAGATGTCCCCAACAACGCCACCGGTGGCAGAACCACGCCTGACACTGCAGAACCACGCCTGATGCTCCAGAGCCACAGCAGACGTTCCCAAACCAGGCCTGATGCTCCGGAACCAGACCTGATGCTCCAGAACCAGGCCTGACACTCCGGAACCAGGCCTGATGCTCTAGAACTACGCCTACCACTCGAAAACCATGCCTGATGCTCCGGGGCCACAGCAGATACTCCTGAACCAGGTCTGCCACTCCAGAACCACGCCAGACACTCTGAAACCACACCTGACACTCCAGAACCATTCCTGACGCTCCAGAACCACTCTAGACACACCAGAACCATGCCTGATGCTCCTGAACTACACCTAACACTCCCGAACCACACCTGCCACTCCAGAACCGCACCCGATGCCTTGGATCCACCCCAGATGCCCTAGAGTCCACGTTCAAATACACACACCCCCATCAATGCTGGTCGCCGCAGAACCCTGCCCGAAGCCCTCATCCACACTGGATGCCCCTGATCCACGGCAGATATCCGAGACCTAATCTGGATACCCCAGAACCACTCCAGATCCCCTGGATCCACATCAGATCCCCTGGAGCCACTCCAGAAGCCCTCAAACCACAACAGACCCTCCAGGATCCATGCCGAACACCCAGATTCATGGAGTACACTCTGGGGTTCAGGCCCAAGGCTCCAGATCCCCACAGGACACCCCTGATCCACATCGGAACCCCACACCTGTGCACACCCTGGGGCTTCCACTGGATGCCGCGGCCTTGCTTTCTCTCTGCTAGAAGCTGTACAGAAGTGCAGAAACCCTCAAAGAGTCTTCATGAAAGTCACACCTTTCCAAAAACTTCCTATCCTTGACAGTCTTCTTACTGTGCCCTGGGTCTTCGACATTATTTCCTTAGGGTTCTTGTTTGAACGACTCTCCTCTCTCTGTGGGATTAACCTCTGGATCCCCATGGCTCCTCTCAAGTCGCTCCCAACTTCAAAAAAGAAAAAGTCCGTTCCGACGTAATCTTGTTTCTTTTTATTCATTGACCTGTAACTATCTTTCCTTCAGAAAGAACTGACCACATTTTGAACTCCATTTCCTTCTCTGTCCCCTGCCATGTAATAGGTTATGGTTTCTGCCCACCCCACACCACTGTTCATCACGATTGCCGGGACATGGCAGACTCTGGCATCTGTTTTCCTCTTATACCATCCCCTTTCTGACTCCATGATCTCGAACCCCTGCATACCTGAATGCATGGTATTAACAGCACCCAGGCATCAGATAAGACTGTCTTCCCTCCTTAACTATGTCTCAGAACCACCTTCTCAGTCTCCAGAACACAAAGATTATGACTTTACGTTGCTGGGACATCTACATATATAAGCCCAACAGGTAACTGGAAATGTTCACCTATGACTTACGAGATAGAAAATACTTCGTAATCCTATGTACAAAAGTGAAATGTGTTCTCCTGGTGCCTTTTCAATCATGCCTCTGCTCCTTTTGCTGATTCACATCTTTCTTTCCAACGCTTACATAAATTTAAAAGATGCTTTACTTAGAAATGGATTTCAAATTATACAGCCGAATCAATGGTAAAACAGCATGGACTTGGGGGCTGATGTCTCTGTAAATAAACTTACAGAGCTGTGCCTATCCACAAAGGGAGGGCTAACAAAAGTGTAAGTCAGTCTCTTAAAAGCCTTTTAGAGCAAAAGGAATTCAAAACAGAAGTCATCCGCACTGCAACCCTTAAACAGACCTTTTTACACTGAAACTAGCATAAAGTTGACTTAATATCTATAATGTTCCATAAAGAACTATTGAGAACACTCCACAGGCAGCTGGAAAAACACAGGGAAATAGGAAACAGGCATGCTGCCAAGGACTGGGGCAGCCTCTCCAGCTAAGCCATCTAATGGTTAGGGCAGAGGCTCTGCAGGTAACTCAGACAAGGGCAGAAGACTCCAGGACACCAGCAAAGTGGGCATTACGTCCAGAGCTAGGGTAGCAGGTGTGAGCACAAAGGCCAGAAGCAAAAGCAAGGACAGCTTCCAAAGGCAGAGCCAGACGTGGTGGACACAGAGGAACTTACCAAGGCTGGGCTGAGAATCTGTCATCAGCCCTGGTGGAATCACAGAACACCTGACCTGGACAGGCATTTGGTGATCCCCAGACACACGTGGTCAAATTACGGACAAGGTGCCTTCCCCCTCCCTACTCTCCTCTCTTCCTCAACAACTCAGTTCTAAAGCCCCTAAGTAGTCAGGAGGCAGAAGGCATCTGCATGGGGTTGGAGTAGGGAGGTCAGGGTCCAGGGATCCCTGAGGTGGACCAGAGCAGCACATCAGCGCCTGAGTAGAGTGAAAAGATCTCTGCGGTGGGGAGATGTGGGATGCAGGGGAACAGACCTCAGAATGCAAACAAGGCAAAAGCAACACTGGGTTTCCAAGCTAGTTTCTGAGCCCTCACAACCCCACAGGGCAACAGACTAGCTAGAGAATCAGAGCCCGTGGCCCGGCCTGAGGGCCAGACTCTAAGTGAGGTGAGGAGAGCAGTCACTTGAGGCTTCTGCGGGGGGAACAGGAAGCGCGTTTGAGGTGAGGAGGGCGTCCACCCAAGAGGGCAGCGGCTGCAGCGGGGCACGGGGCACAGGCCAGGGGTGTGATCCAGTGAGAAAATATGCCAAGAGTAACAGGAACCAGTGGTCGTTGTCAGAGAAGCTCTTTTGACAAATTTGGAAAGAGAAAACCAGAATGAATCCTGTGGTCTTGATCTGGAATTGAAGGTATTGGTATAAATTCATGACTTCCTACATAGACTATAGACTGTAGGTGGACTTGTGTGTCTTGATTATGTGTAGGTACACACGTCTACGTGTTCCACTGAGAGAGCCCGGAGCAGCAACACCCAGTAGCGATGAGCACGTCTAGTGCCCAGATCTTCGCTTAAATACCACTCTTCTGGCAGGGGAGTGGTCGTCGCGGAGGGAAAGTTCCCTGAAGAAGTGACTGATTCGGGGCACTTGCTGGTTCAGTTGGTTAAGCCTCTGCCTCTGGCTCAGGTATGGTCTCAGGGTCCTGGGATCAAGCCCTACATCCGCTCTCTGCTCGGCAGGGAGCCTGCTTCCTCCTCTCTCTCTGCCCGCCTCTCTACCTACCTGTGATCTCTCTCTCCATCAAATAAATAAATTAAAAAAAAAAAAAAAGTGACTGATTCTAGGGCTGGGAAGATACAAGGTGATCTTAGAACATCTTACTGTACTGAAAACAACAGCGTGCTCAGACAAGGATGAGACAAGTCAGAAGGACACAGAAACCAGATGGAAGGGCCTCCACTGTCCAAACTGAGGTCACTGAGCATCGCAGTAAATAATGGCACATCACATGAAATGATAATGTATTAGTATGGACATATTACCATAAATAAGGGAATGAGTGAATTGAAACCTGTGAGACAGAGAGTGCTCACTGCCCACAGCACCTTCTTGCTGTTCCTCCAAGAGGCTCTCTTTGCGCTTCTTGCTCCAGGGCCCAGACGCATGTTCCAGAAATGCTCTCTTCCAGTCTTTTCTCTTGTTTGTCCTCCAAGCTCAGATCAAAAACTAGCCTCTCAAAAAAGCCTCCCAAATCCCAGACACCACTGGGTCCTTCTTTTATAGGGTCCTATAGCATTCACAGTGCTTGCCAACAGCCCAGTTCTATGTCAGCGGTTAACTGTCTAAGAGCTCATTCCAACAGTGCACCACAATGACCGTGTCTGGTGTTGTGGACGCTTAGTAACGGCAGCAGTCAGGTGCTGGGATTTCTCTTCCTGTGTAAGCTCTTGCTGGGGAATATTACCAAGGTGGACATTAACGAAACACACGGAGGACCTATGGGAAGTCATTCATTGCACCTCGCTGTCAAAACCAACTCCCTGAATGAAGTCATGGGAGGCCTTGGAGTGCAGATCTTCTGGCTCTATGCTCAGAGATTTGTCCTATCACACCACCAGGCTCCACCTCCAGTCCGGGAATTCCAGGTGACAGTCATAATTTCTGTTCTCCACACAGACACTAAAATTTTTAAGGTCTACACTAAAAATTTCCTTCCAATTTAAGACTGAATAATTAATTAGAAAGAAGAGATTATTATATATCCTCAATCTATATTATCGTATGTAATAATGATCTATTATCTAGATTATTAATGATCTATATTATTCAGCCTCGGAAAGGAAAATACAAATGGCCAACAGGTCTATGATAAGATATTCACCATCAGTAGTCACCAAGGAAATGCAAATCAAAACCAAAATGAGCTATCACTGCATACCTGTTGGGTATAGCTATGATTTAAAAAATTAAAAGCTAAGAATTGCTGGGAAGGATGTGTAGAAATTGGAACCCTCATACCCTGTTGGAGGGAATATAAAATATTAGTGCAACTGCTTTGGAAAATAATATAGAGACTGCTTAAAAAAAAAAAAATAAGTATAGAACTACCATGTCACCCAGCAATCCCCCTTCCAGGAATATATCTGAAAGAATTGAAATCAGAATCTCAAAAAGATATCTGTACTCCCATGTCCACTGCAGCATTACTCATAAAACCTGAAGGATGAAAATAACCCAAAGCCCATCAATAGATAAAAGGGTAAAGAAAACGTGTACGCTGTGGAATATTACACAGCCTTTAAAAAGGAGGAAACGCCACTATCATGACAACAGGGATGGGGCTGGAAGACATTATGCCCAGTGACATAATTCCATCATAAAATGAAGGCTGTATGATTCCTCTTAAAAGAAGCATCAAAAATAGTCAAAGGTGTAACGTGGAGACTAGAAGGGTGGTTATCAGAGGGTGGGGGAGAAGGATATGGGGAACTGTTCAATGGGTATAAATGTCACAGTTGTACAAGGGGAGTGAGTAGCAGAGATCTGCTATACATGAGAGCCTGTAGTTAACAATAAGGTGTTGTATACTGAAAAATGTCAGAGGAAGAACCTCATGTCAAGTGTTCTTACCACAAAAAAAGAAAAGGAAAAGAAAGAAAGAAAAAGAGATACATGGAAACTTTTGGACATGATGGGTATGTTTATTATCTGGGTTGTGTTAACAGTAACATAAGTACATACATAACTCCAAATGTACTACTCTGGATATATTAATTTTGTGTCATTTTTCTGAATACCAAGTATACCTCAGTAAAACCATGGTGGGGTTGGGGGGGAGAAGCACGTGCCACAACATGGTTGAACCCTGAAGATAATTATGCTAATTGAAAGAAACCAGTCACAAAGAACAAATACAGTATGAGTCCATTTCTTTGAGGTCCCTAGAGTAGTCCCATTTATGGAGACATAAAGTAAAACGGGGGTTGCCAAGAGCTGAGGGGAAGACTCGGATGGGGAGTTGTAGTTTAATGGGTACGGGATTTGGGAAGCTGAGACAGTTCTGGGGTTGTGCAAGAATGCAAATGTCCTTCATGCCGTTGAACTTCAGACATTAAAGTGGTTAGTTTCTGTTATGTGTATTTTACTACACACAAAAGTAGTCTAGAATAATACCTCTTGAAGGCTAGGCAGAGCAATTCTGGGAAGTCCCTGGGAGGCAGAGGTCGGTGACAGTACAAGCTGCTTCATAAGTCTTTTTGTATTTTTTAAATATTGCAGCTCATGAATGTATTACCTGCTTAAAAAACAAAAAACAAAAAACAAAAACAAAACAAAACAAAAAACAATTATAACTGGGGAGGAAAATCTGGAGTCTTCTCCTGGGGTGATTTGTACTCTAGATTATTTTTTCTTCCTCTGGATCAGTAATAAAAGGTGAAGACGGGCAGAAAGAGAGTAAAAACTTTAAATGCCCAAGCTTAAGGCAGAAAAATGTGTGTGAGGAAAAAGAAGTAATTGAAAATATTAATTTTCTTGTCTAAAAGAGTAAATGATGAATAATAAAGTATATGTTAATCCCAGGGCACTGCAAATAAATAGGAATAAATAATTTTAATTTGAATAAATAACTGGAATTAAATAAATGGGAATAAATACTTGAACATTAGAAAAGCCATTTTCTAGAGAACTGAATCTTCTAGTTATTCTACAATTGTAACAGTAACATGAAAAATAATGGTATCAATAATAGTAATGGCTACAGTTTCTCAAACCTTTGCTCTGTAAAAGACAGTGTTACGTAATCAATATTTCATTTAATCCTTACAGGCAACAATAAAAAAAGGTGTTATTAGATTAGCCACATATTACAATCTCAAAGATCATTTGCCCAAATTTACCAAAATCTATCTAACTCAAGAATCTGCCAGGCTCTAAACACTAGATGCCTCTCACTGAAGTGACCTTAGGAAATCTCCAGGGAAAATTATCACTGGGAAGGTTCTCCTATCAGCATCCTCCTTCTGCCAGCCATCCAATTCCACGGCACAGAAAATGTCAGTGCCCACCTCTGGCACCTCTCAGCCTAGAACACAATTTCTCACTCTCACATATTTTTTTTTCTAAAGATTTTTATTTATTTATGTGACAGACAGCTCACAAGTAGGCAGAGAGGCAGGCAGAGAGAGAGGAGGAAGCAGGCTCCCCACCGAGCAGAGAGCCTGGGATCACGACCCAAGCCGAAGGCAGAGGCCTCAACCCACTGAGCCACCCAGGTTGACTTTAATTTTTCAGATTTACTTTTCAAGGAGAGGTTTTTAGCTGCCCATGAATCATCACCTTCCTTTCACAGACCAGAAACCTGGGACCACAGATGTGAAGGGACGTGCCTTAGCGCTTCTGCAAGCCAGGAGTGTCGGACACAAAGCACAGGTCCCTCAACTCCAGGTCCGATGTTTTTGATTAATAAAAGCCTAAATCTCAGGGGACTGGCCTGGAGATTAGAGTAAAAAGGAAGAAAAGCCTGCTTACCAAATTTGCGTCTCTCTATTAAAACAGTTTAATGTAAATAGAATTAACTAATGAAAGAGCAAATCCTTTCCAGAGAAAGGATGTAAAGCATTTATCACTGGATCTCAAAATCCTTTCCTGGTCATTTGCCATGGCTACTGCCATCACAACCTTCCAGAGAAAAAAGAAAACTCACCCCGAAGGGAAATTGGATGGTTGTCCCTCAGTCATCATCCAAGCTCAGATGTACCCTCCCGTACAATGCAATTTCAAATGAATGAGGGTCAAGGCTGTTTTTACACACTTAACTATACCTGTAACTGTAAATTAACTAACTGTACTTAACTAACTTAACTATAACTGTAACTGTGATTTCAGCCATTTCTCCTGCAACATAGCTTTAGATAAAAACCTCTTTCTGTGGACTTATTCTGCATTAGGTAGTGCCCTCTTCTCATACCTAACACACACACACACACACACCCCAGAGTCTGCTTCTCTTCTTCCAGTAAACTCCATCTCATCCGGAAGCTCTGCTAGAACAGCCTATTTCCATTGTTCTTTCTCTATCAAGCTACACAGAGATTGGAAAGGAGATAAGAAAATTTTTTTAAGTTTATGTATTTATTTATTTTTAGGTAATTTCTACACCTAACGTGGGACTCAAACTCATGACCCCAAGATCAAGAGTTGCATGGTCTTCCAACTAATCCAGCTAGGTGACCCAAGATTAAAATATAATTGAGGCAACTGGATGTCTCAGTTGATTAACCAGCTGACTCTCCATTTTGGCTCAGGTCATGATCTCAGGGTCATGATCTCTGGGTCCTGAGATCCAGCCCTGCACTGGGCTTCACGCTGGGCATGGAGCCTGTTTAAGACTTTCCCTCTCCCTCTGTACCATTCCCCTCTGGCTCATTCTAGTGTGCATGTTCTCTCTCTCAAAAAAAAAAAAAAGAAAGAAAGAAAAGAAAGAAATATAATTTAATAAATGATATATAAGAGGTATAACTAAATGTGATTAATTTAATTAATATATACTATTATATATAACTGATGTAAATTACTTGAAGAATTTATAAGTAATATATAACATATAAAACATATATTATAAAATATGTAACATATAAAGTTATATAAGTTAAATATACCTGTTTTGGAAGTTAAAACTTATATAAGTTAAATAAACCTCAATTTAGCTAATTGCTCAACTTCATGGGTTCCTGTTACAGATCTGTTAAAAAAAACAAAAGATAGTAAAAATATCTAAAACACAGCAAGAGTAAGAAAAAGGAAGGAAAGCCAAAAAGAAAGCCCAGAAAACCCACAGCTTGTCGGGGAGGGGGGAGAATCAGTCATCAGAGATAAGCTGAGAATGTTGGCCCTCTCTGCAAGAGAAAGGGGCCCTCTCTGCAAGAACATCCTCCCAGAACTGAGGGGAAAGCCTCATTCTTGCTTTGCCATTGCCCCTTTATTCCTAGACTTTCCTGAACATCCTGGAAAACTCCACACTTACAATCTCTTAAGGGAGTATTTATAAACATTAAGGTTTCCTCGTTGTTGACCCAAACTTAGCATCAGCAAGGCTCCATCCTCTTGGGAGCAGGAATGAAAGTCTAAACAGTATCAGTTGTTAGGGTCTCTCCTAGTCTTTGGAAGGCCAGGAAAGCTTATCTGTTCTCAACAGCTTAGATGAAGACCCCAAAACAAAAGATAATTGTTTTAGCATACTCATCAGGGAGGAGATTAAAGAACTTGAGAACAACGGGAAATTGTCCTGGGAAGAGCTCTCCATGCCAGGGCCGAGGGTTCTAATATAACAAAATGCCACGGAGGACAGAAGAGAAGCAAAGGATGACAGAGAGCACCCCCGGCCAGCAGAGCCCCTCTCATTTGGCTCCCAAGTTCTCGTGTATCTTTTCAGTCTTTTTTTTTTTGAATCACATTATCTAAGATTCCTCTTCCAACCTTCTATCCACCAACATCCACTGGGACAGCAGCATCCCCCCCTACTGCTTCCAAGCTTCATGAGACGTTCAGGCCAACAATTTGCCACAAGGTTGCAGTACGTAGAAAGGAGAACTCAACCAGAATGAGTGTCTCTAGGTGCGGTGGACCGATGCCTGTCAAACAGTTATGCACATACAAATTACCCGAGGATCTTGTTAAAATATAGGTTCTGATTCAGGAAATCCTGGTAGGACCTGAGAATCTGCATTAGTAATAAGCTCCCGAGCGATGTTCATGCCAGTGGTCCGAGGGCCACACATTTCACAGCAAGGACTCAATCCACTCAAATAACAGACTCAAAAAAGGCAAAGGGTCTCAACTAAGATCACACAGAAGTAGGATTGAGCCCAGCTCCTCCGACTCCCAAATCCAGTGTGATTGCTCTGTATGAAAAATATGCCAAGTCGCCACAGACCTGGTTCCGTGTCCCTCTGACATAGGTTGTCTGGTCAAAAATAAATCAGTTAGGTCACACTGAAAGATCATCTCCAGCAACCAAGCGAAACATTTTTTTCAGTTACAAAACATAAAACTCAGGCCTCCTGTTTTCTCATTTTTCAAAGCTCTTATTAATATCTGTTAGTCAAAGGAGACATTTGTGAAAGGAACTAGAGCTTTCTGAAAGCTAATATTTAAGCTCCCTGGACTTATGATTCACACTCCATCAAAAAAGAGGAGGACTGTTAATACAGGAACATCAAGTGGGAAACTCTGGACATTTTGTCTTCAGTCTCTGTAATGAAAACAGAAATGAGATTCCAAATAGTCTTCAGAGAAGAGAGACAGAGGAGGAGAGAGTAACATCTCTAGCTGAATTCGTGTGAATCCATAAGCTAAGTAATGAACCGGTAACAACAGAGCACCTGGCCTCTGAGCTCCGGTTAGCTGAAGGTCAGCTCCTTCAGGACCAAGCTCCTGACCTGTGCTTGGTCCACAGAGAAGGCCCTTAACTCACAACCCAGTAAAAGAAAGAAAATAATGCCGCTTCTTGAAATACAGGTTCTACAGTTCTCTCCCTCACTTCCTGTATATCATGCTGGGAACTCACAAGATGAACCGAAAAGGAAGCAGAAAGACAAAAAAGAAGGAGGGCGAGGGGGAAACTCATGTTTCTGAGCCTCTAACACAAAGCACTGATGGTGAGGAGGGGACTCTGCCGCCAGCCAGAGGCCCTGTTCCAAAGTCTCCCGTCAGAGTAAGCATGGGTCTGACCGGGCAACCCCCAAAGGTCAGGGGTCACAGGGAATTCCTCAGCCTGGGAGCAGGGTTAGAGGATACACAGAGCCTTTCTTTCCATCCCTCCTACTGAGGAACAACAAACCCTGACCCAGAGGCATCCCACAACTCAAAAGGACTGTTTTCTGCAAACAAGCACAGAGTTCCAGATCAGGAAGCAAGGCTAGAAGCCATGCTGGGGAAGTTTTCCCACACAGCTCTGCCAGTGCATTTCATTCCTTGGCTACATCACCCCTTCAGCCAGAGTTCAAGAACAAGAGGGCAGAAATGGTTACATTCTTTGATTGTATGGAAAAAGAACACGCAGACCTTTCCATCTGGGTCAAGAATTGACCCACACTGAGGGACTCATGTGGTAGGAAGCCCACCCCTCTGTCGGTGGAGGCGCCATGCTTGAGCTTAGAGGTTTACATATCACTCATGTCACTGACAGCATTTGCACAGTGAAACACAGAGAACACTTAATTCTTGCACTTATGGAAATGAGAACCTAACAAAGTTCCCAGAGTTACAGTGCTATAACAGCATGCGGTAGCAAAATCTGAGGTCTTGGTAGTGAGAGGCTGGAGGACCACTCCAAGGCTTCATAGTGGCCCACAGCCTAGAATTAAATCTCATTTTTGAGCATACCTTCCATTTGTTCTGGTGACATAAATCAAAATTCTCTTCACCTCAATGCAAAGCTGACTAATCAAGGAAACAGGGATGCCTTCAAAGATGGGTATTGGGTGGAAATGTGTTTCTCTGACATGTCGGTAGGATCTGAGCATTTATGTAACCGTCTCTTCTTGAGAAAGCCTCCTCCCTCAGTCCAGCTCAAGCAGCTGTTCACTGGAGATCCGAAGCCAAGAACCCAATAGTCTCGGGAAATAGACACAGACTTGTTCTTCACCTTGAATTGAAGAAGAGGTTGGGAAAACGTTTTGGTCAAGACTTTCGGGAGGTCAGCGGAAAAGGATCCCCTGGGGCGCCTGGGTGACTTGGTCAGTTAAGTGTCTGCCTCTGGCTCAGGTTATGATCCCAGGGCCCTGGGATCAAGCTCTGCATCGGGCTCCCTGCTCAGTGGGGGACCTGCTTCTCCCTCTCACTCTACCTGCCATTTCCTTGCTTGTGTGCCCTCTCTCTCTGTCAAATGAACAAATAAAATCTTCAGAAAAAACAAAAAAGGAAAAGGATCTGCTCTTAATGCCCATACATAGCCCAACTCTCCATACTGCTATATGAAACTGAGCACCTCCGGCTTTGGGAAACGTGGGAACAATGGGAGACTGTGTCCTCATGTGACTGTCACCTGGGGGCCACAGAGCCAGCCCAAATCCTGTGGGTAGGCGGCTCTGGGATTATTCTAATAGCACACATTTGGGCAAATTGCAAGAAGGTATGCAAGAGAGACAGATGAAATTATAAAGGTATCCCTTTCAGACAGATGAATTTTAAAAGGCACCTAAGTTGACAAACAAAAAAAAAGATGCTCCACTTTGGGCAAAGAGCTTATAAAAATCCCTCTCTTCCTCCTGAAACTAGGATTTAGTTCCATTAGCAGCGTGAGAGCTGGATTTCAGCCCTCACTGGTCCCTGTGATGGGGTGCTTTTATGGGGTTGGCAAAGCACAAACTGCCCTGGGGGGCCCAGCCACCTTCGGTTGGGGATTCCCCTGAAGCAAGTAGCTATTCCTTACAAGAAACACCTGGAAAGAAGTAGAAACAAAGATGGGCCTGACTCTGGGGTGAGATATTCTCCTCCTTTCTCAGAGGCTCGTAATTGGGCCCAGGACTCAGGAGACAATTATGCTTCTGTGTACCCCTCAGCAGGGGGATTAACAGTGGGGCGACCCTTGCTACAGATCAAAAGCCCAGCACTTGGTTAGAAACCCTCTTGGAGCTCAGCCTACACCCAGCACAGCCAAAGCGAAGAGAAGTTTCAGGTCATTATTCGTATTGTCTTTCCTTCCTTTTAATGCAAACTTTCTAAAAGAGTCTTACTAAAAATTACACTTTGAAGAAGAAGAAAAGGTCTGACCCAAGCCCAGAAGAGAACAGCAGAGTTGACAGCAGTGTCCCCTTCCCAAACTCAACATGATGGTGGCAGTCCCAGCGTTCTTAGAGTGATGAACCCAGGAGGGCCACAGAGCAGAGCGACATCACACTGCCATCACGAGGAGCCAGTGCCCTGGGAACCCACCCGAAGTGACTCAGGGACCATTTCAGCAGACTATGTTTTGGAAGTCAATAGATGGCTTTCCGGCCCTTGGTTGAGTCGTTGAGGAACCATCATCTCATCGTGAAGCCACAGCCAGGGACGGTCTGCAGAAACGTGGGGCAGGAGAAGGCTAACGGCTGAAATAAACACGTCCATCCCTTCAACCATGATTTACTGAAGGTTTACTACGGAACACGGCTAAACATGCGTGAACAAGACAGGGTGAGGGAAAGAAGAGTTAGGCAAAAAGGAGAAGAAAATAGCAGGTATTGCCGGTTCTTTTTTAAAATAAAACAGGCAATGTGATGGAACTCTGGAGGTGTCTCTGTAGACTGAACGGCCAGGGAAGATCATGAGCGGGGATCTGAGAGACAAGAAGGGGCATCTACGTGGAAGTCTGAGGGAAGAGCATTCTAGACAGAACATGAACGCAAAGGCGATGAGGCCAGAGAGAATTCTGGGCAGCGTGACTGCAGAACTAGGCAGGAGGCCACGGGATGGGGCAGGAGGGCAGCGAGGCAGGCCGGGAGCAGGTCAGAGGGAGCCTGGCAGCCAGGACAAGACATTTGGATTTTATCCTGCTGTGGTGGGAAATAAGCGGAGATTTTAAGCAGCAGAGTGCACCGCTCTATAAATGTGTTCAAAAGCCCAGTGTACCGCTGTGAGAAATGACTTGCAGGGAATTAACACAGGAAGTGGGGAACCACTTGGGAGGTCAGTGCTGTGGTCCAGGAGAGGCAGAATGGTGACGAGAACTAGAGGAGAGTTTCTCAACCTCGAAACGATTGATATTTTATACCCTATAATCCTTTGCTGCAGAGGGCCGTTCTGTGCACTGTAGAAAGTTTCCAACATCTCTCACTAGAATCCAGAAGCAATCTCCCCCTTCCCAGGTGTGACAACCAAAAATATCTCTAGACATCCCCAAATGTCCCCTATAGGGCAAAACTACTGCTGAGAACGAGCGGACTAGGGTGTTAGCTGTGGAAGTGACACGAGTAATAGATTCTGCACACACTGGGATGGAAGAGCCGACAGGATTTGACAGGAATAAATACAGAGTGGGAGAGAAGTAGATGAGTCAATGATAATTCCATGGGTTTGGGCCTGGGTAACCAGAAGAACAGAGTTGACACGTACAGCGATCGGGAAGATGACAGGAGGAGGGAATAGAGAATATTGCTTGGGGGCACCTGGGTGGCTCAGTCAGTTAAATGTCTGCCTGCAACTCAGGTCATGATCTCAGGGTCCTGGGATGGAGCCCTGGGTTGGGCTTCCACCTCAGTAGGGAGCCTGCGTCTCCCTCTCCCTCTGCCTGCCATTCGGCCTGCTTGTGCTCGTTCTCTCCCTCTCTCTGTCAAATAAATAAATCAAATCCTCAGGAAAAAAAAAAAAGAATATTTCTTTGAACGTGTCAAATTTAAGATTCCTATTAGGCATACATATGAGATGGCCAAGAGCTGGAGTTATAAGGAAATATCAAATAAATAAATAAATTGAGTAGTTATTCACATAAGTATAAAGAGATGGAGAAAGATACGATGACAGAGGAGCGAGAGATAGACAAGTGGATACAAAAGGCAAACAGGTAACTGTACAAATAGATCATTACGTAGACGACAGATAATAATGATAGATGATGAATGAACAGATGGACAGACGGACAGATAGGCTGACAGAGAAGTTGATAGCATTTGCGGCTGGTCAGGATCCACCTAATAAGAGGGTCAAGTGAGAGAAGAGGGAGCCACAGACCAAGCCCTGGGACACTCTATTAATTAAAAGATACAGAAAGGAGCAAAGGAGGTGGAGACGGAACTCTCAGAGTGGTGGGTAGGAGTAAAACCATAATAATGTGGTGTCACTTAAGCAAAGAGAAAAAAATACTTAAAAATAGGAATTGTGTCACATAGTGCTGAAACACAAGTACAAGGAAATCAGAAAGGCACCGACCGGCAACATGACCTTCACTGTTGACCTGACAAGAACAGTTTTGTTGAGGTGTCCCAGCACTGTCGGTGAAGAGATCAACTCCTCCTACTCAGCCAACAAGAGACAAAAGGTCAGGATACTTTTCTCAAGTATTTTGAAGCTGTTATCTATAGCGGTGTGAGATAAGCAGGGCTGACTAATGGGATTATCCATTTTTTTCAGGCAGGAATAGTTTGCAAGGGGCCTATGAGGGTTAAGGCAGTCACAGAAATGAAGGTTCTTGCCACAGCTTTCGAGACAAGCTGACACTTAAAAACCTATCAAAAGGGAAAAGGGCACTGGAATTCTTTGGACTGAAAAGAAATCGTAAATCATACTAACGAGCCATAGAAACTTGGGTTCCATCAGAGCAGACTCTTCTCCAAATCTGCTCTGAATCGATGAGCTAAGTCTCCCTGGGAATCAAATGCCGTCATCCCACCAGCGGCCATCTTTGAGCAGCAGGGGGACACAGTGAGGCTCTGCGCAGAAGAAAGTACTATCGTTCTACCAGACTAATTTAGAATCAGAAAACTCTCCAAAATAGAATACTTCAAGAATAAATAGGAGTGAACAAACCAAGGGAACACATTTGCAAAAAAAAATACAAGGCAAGTTTTGATTCCACTTAACAGCCTCATTCTCTAATCACACTAACTACCTGACAGGTGGTACGGGCCTGCCCTTGGTAAGGACCGCCCACTTAATGGCTGGGAGATTTCCTGGTGAGAAATGCCATCAGAGTGAGATTTAGAAGGGAGGGCCCAAGGAGCTACAAAATTCTCATCTTGGGAAGGATGGACAACCTAGTATTTTGGACGTTTTCAGTCCCACCAGTCAACCTGGATAAGTTTCATGAGAAGAATTGGAAGAGACCTACTGTGTTCATGGATTGGACTAAACATAACACATGCTAATTCCCCAAATCTCTCTCTATATATACAGATTTAACGTAATTCCTACCAAATCTCAGAAAATTTTTGTGGTCCGATTATTCTAAAATGTACAGGGAAAGGCAAAGGAACAAGAATTACTAAAGCAGGTTTGAAAAAATGTAACATGGCAGGCATCGGTCTACTTGATTTCCAAACTAATTATATAGCTACT
The DNA here is from genome assembly GCF_964662115.1 of Mustela nivalis. Classification (NCBI taxonomy): domain Eukaryota; kingdom Metazoa; phylum Chordata; class Mammalia; order Carnivora; family Mustelidae; genus Mustela; species Mustela nivalis. The sequence continues at coordinate 153,961,211 of NC_139022.1, read as the reverse complement.
ACAGTAGTAAAGATTCTACTGGTGGAATAGAACATAAAACTCAGAAATAGACTCACAAAAATAAGCCTCAGAAAGCCTTCCCAAATGCCACCTCTGTCCTTAGGTTTGGGGGGTGGGGGCTTAAAAGTGAATATATCCTAAGCTCAAATCCTGTGGATTTGAGTGTAGGGTCATGTTTGGGTGAAAGGAAAATAAATAACACAGAAGTCAAATTCCCAGATAATTGATCAGGAGAAATCAGACACACGTCCAATCACTATCCTTTTGATGAGGGGCACTGGGTCTTTTTTTTTTTTTTTTAAGATTTTATTTATTTGACAGATCACAGCAGGCAGAGAGGCAGGCAGAAAGAGAGAAGGGAGGAAGCAGGCTCCCAGCTAAGCAGAGCCCAATGCGGGGCTCAATTCCAGGACCCTGAGACCATGACCTGAGCCGAAAGCAGAGGCTTTAACCCACTGAGCCACCCAGGCGCACCAGGTCTTAATCGCAAATGAACTTGAAGCTGGCCAGCTTGTATGCTCACAGAAAGGAAAAGAAAGTCCTTTGGATTTTAGTGCCTATTTTATAACTGTTCATTAACTGCTCAATTCTGGGTGAAGGGCTCCAAGGCAATGCAAGTGGACTGGCTCTTCTGGCAAAAAAATCATTCAGCAATTTGAATCTAAAATTTTCCATCATCTTGGCTACCACATTAGTCCATTAGTTCATATTTGCTTTTTTGTGCCCCTGTACTCAATAGGAATCTGGAATCTGAATATGAAAATGCCCAGATGGTTGTCTTCATGGCTCCCTGGGGCCATGTGAAATTGAAAAGATCCCAATATTCTGTTCCCGAGCCTGGAATAATGCTAAACAGTGTGCAACCTCCCTTACAAAGCACAAGGTGAAAAGAGGGGCCAACTGAGAGCAGCGGTTCTCAACCCCGGCTGCACACGAGCATTACTGTGGAGAGCTGCTACTGTAGAGTCATATTAGCTAATACTGTTAATTAATCCCCGCTCACGCCAATCCATTGGCCGGCAACACTGACCACATGTTAGAGTTTCCCAGGGAGCTTTAAAGAATTACAGATGTCTGAGCTCCCCTCTCAGACCCATCAAATCAGAGCATCCGGGAGGACAGGTGGGCAATGGGTACTTTTGAAAAGCTCCCCAGCATCATTTACTGAAGAGACTGGCTTTTTTCCACTGTATATTTTTTCCTGTTTTGTCAAACAGTATTTGACCATAAGAGTTGCGGGTCCATATCTGGGCTCTCTCCTCAGTTCCACTGGTCTGTGTGTCTGTTTTTGTACCAGTACCATGCTGTCTTGGTGATCACAGCTTTGTAGTAAAGCTTGAAATCAAGCAACGTGATGCCCCCAGCATTGTTTCTCTTTTTCAACATTTCTTTGGCGATTCTGGGTCTCTTCTGGCTCCATACAAATTTTAGGATTGTTTGTGCCAGCACTTTGAATAATGCTTTTGGTATTTTGATCGGGATGGCGTTGAAAATATAGATAGCTCTGGGCAGCATACACAATTTAACAATGTTTATTCTTCCAATCCATGAGCATGAAATGTTTTTCCATCTTTTTGTGTCTTCTTCAATTTCTTTCATGGGTGTTCTCTAGTTCCTTGAGTATAGATCATTTACCTCTTTGGTTAGGTTTGTTCCAAGGTATCTTACGGGTTTTGGTGCTATTGTAAATGAAATTGGTTCTTTAATTTCCCTTTCTACAGTTTCACTGTTAGTGTATAAGAAAGCAACTGATTTCTGTGCATTGATTTTGTCTCCTGTCACATTACTGAATTGCTATATGAGTGCTAGAAATTTGGTGGTGGAGTCTTTTGGGTTTTCCACATAAAGTATCATGTCTCTGTGAAGAAAGAGAGTTTGACTTCTTCTTTGCTAATTTGAATACCTTTTACTTCTTTTTGTTGTCTAATTGCTTCAACAAAGCAGGAAAAAATATCCAGTGGGAAAAAGACAGTTTCTTCAATAAATAGTGCTGGGGGAAATGGGACAGTTAAATACAGAAGAATGAAACTCAATCGTTCTCTTACACCATACACAAAGATAAACTCAAAATGGATGAAAGACCTCAATGTGAGACAGAAAGCCATCAAAATCCTAGAGGAGAACGTAGGCTGTAACCTCTTAAACATCAGCCATAGTAACTTCTTTCAAGACACGTCTCCAAAGGCAAAGGATACAAAAGTGATAATGAACTTTTGGGACTTCATCAAGATCAAAAGCTTCTGCACAGCAAAGGAAACAGTCAACAAAATAAAGAGGCAACCCACAGAATGGGAAAAGATACTTGGAAACGACACTACAGACAAAGGGCTGATATTCAAGATCTATAAAGATCTCCTCAAACTCAACACACACAAAACAGATAATCATGTCAAAAAATGGGCAGAAGACATGAACAGACACTTCCAATGAAGACATAAAAATGGCTATAACAGACACATGAAAAAATGTTCATCATCACTAGCCATCAGGGAGATTCAAATCAAAACCACATTGAGATACCATGTTACTCCAATTAGAATGGCAAAGATTAAAAAGGCAGGAAATAGCAAATGTTGGAGAGAACTTGGAGAAAGGGGAACCCTCTTAAACTATTGGTGGGAATGCAAGTTGCTTCAGCCACTTTGGAAAACAATGTGGAGATTCCTTAAAAAAATTAAAAATAGAGCTACCCTATGACCCTGCAATTGCACTACTGGATATTTACCCCAAAGACACAGATGTAGTGAACAGAAGGGTCACATGCACCCCCATGTTCATAGCAGCAATGTCCACAAGAGCCAAACTGTGAAAAGTGCCAAGATGCCCTTCAACAGATGAATGGATAAAGAAGATGTGGTCCATATATACAATGGAATATTACTCAGCCATCAGAAAGGATGAATACCCAACTTTTGCATCAACATGGACGGGACTGGAGGGGATTATGCTGAGTAAAATAAGTCAAGCCGAGAAAGTCAATTATTGTATGGTTTCACTTACTTGTGGAACATAAGGAACAGCATGGAGAACATTAGGAGAAGGAAGGGAAAAATGATGGGGAGGAATGAGAGGGGGAGACAAACCATGAGACTGTGGACTCCAAGAAACAAACTGAGGGTTTTGGAGAGGAGTGGGGTAGGGGGGTGGGTTAGCCCAGGTGGGTATTAAGGAGAGCACATGCTGCATGGAGCACTGGGTGTTATATGTAAACAATGAATCCTAGAAAACTACATCAAAAACTAATGATGTACTGTATGGTGACTAACATAACATAATAAAAAATTTAAAAATTTTTTCAAAAAAACTCCCCGTGGATCCTAATGTTCAAACAGGGTTATGAGTGACTATTGTAGTCCGGTGACCGTTAGACTTCAGTGAGCACCAGAATCTCCTGGAGGACTCATTAAAACAAAGGTTTCAAATAGGCAGATAACAGAGACAGAAAGTAGATTCATGGTTCCCCAAAACTATGGAAAATGAGGGGATCAGAGTGCAACTGGTAGAAAGACTCGGGCTCAAATGAACTGTGCAATTTATTCAACATCTCCAAGCTTCATCATCTACGCAATACAACCAAGATGGGGGGCTGGAGAGCAGGAGAGAAGAACGTATGGAAACTACCTCATATGCCACATATTTTAGTACCTGGTATGTTGGAAACATAAAAAAAGATAATAGCCACCAACAACCATTGAGTGCGTATTGTTTATAAGCACTCTTCTAAGGTGTTTATATATATTAATTCATTTAATTTCCACAATATTCTATAGGGATCAGCAAATTTTTTTCCTATAAAAGCCAGATAGCAATTTTGGGGCCTCATGGGTCATACAGTCCTGACCCCAACTACTCATCTGCTGTTGTAGTCCGAAAGCAACCTTAGACAATGCAAACGTGTGGGCTTATCTGTTTCCAGTAAAGCTTTATTTATAAAAACAAGAGATGAACAGATTTGGTCGGCAAACCATATGCCACGCCCTGGTATATGAGATGGGTACTGTCACAATCTCCATCTCATAGATAAGAAAACGAAGGCATGGGGCGCCTGGGTGGCTCAGTGGGTTAAGCTGCTGCCTTCGGCTCAGGTCATGATCTCAGGGTCCTGGGATCGAGCCCCGCATCGGGCTCTCTTCTCAGCAGGGAGCCTGCCTCCTCCTCTCTCTGTGCCTGCCTCTCTGCCTGCTTGTCATCTCTCTCTGTCAAATAAATAAATAAAATCTTTAAAAAAAAAAAAAAGAAAAGAAAGGCATGAAGGGATAAACTGACTGCCTAAGTTTCTGTATGAAGTCTGAAGACGAAGTCTACACAGTCAACTATAGACCGCAAAAGCTGCTGACAATACCGTTAACACCAGTGAGCCTCTCAGTCAGTGCAAATCCAGGTTTTCCAAATTCAAAAGGGGCCGGCCAGCCAGTGAGGCACAACACCCTCACAGAGGCCTCAGAGGCTGAAGACGCAACTCCAGTCCTCCCTTGCTCCCAGGCAGTCCCTGGTTGAAGTTGCTCTCCCTGCTGGGAGTCCTCAGCGCCCTCACTCTCCATACCTTCCAGATCGGTCAACTTTTTCTTTTATGCATTTCTTCCCCAACCCATTTGGCAGCCAGGACCGTGCACATCACAAGTGCTCAGTTTGCACACACTGAAGGTGTGTGTGAACCCATGGGTACTGGGTGTGTAAGCCGAGAGGACAGGGGCCTGGGGGCAGAGGAGGGAGAGAGGGACCCAGGCACTCACCAGTCCCTGGCAGGCACTGAGGGCTGCGGTCCCGATGCTGGCACCCTGTTGCAGCACTGTGCCCCTGAGATGGCAAGGGGGTGCTGAGGAAGCCACCATCTTCACGTGGGAAAGGTTCCCGTACCTCCTCTCCAAGATATAGCTTTTGGAAAGAAATCCCTGATTGACCGACAAGTTAAAGAACAGGTCCTTCTCCTCATGTGAAATTCTGTAGTACACCCGGTCCTCTGAGCCATCCACATCTCTCTTCCTCCTGCTGTTGCCAGTGACGGGATGGTGCAAGCCATAGGACAGAAAGTGCCCCCTGGCATCTACTCGGACTGGGGCCACCACGTGGTACTCGGGCAGGGCCTTGAGAAAATGCTCTGAAAGAAGAGAAGACAAAGAATGAGATGGCGAGCACTCTCGGCGGAGTCTACAGCAAGGTCAACGCTCTGCCGTTCGGAACTTAGCGTGTTGAGGGCAAAATACCAGCGTTGGCCTGAAGTCTGCAGGTCCCATCTACTGCGCAAACACTGTCAACAGTAAATTCCCTGAACAACTCAAATCCACTCGGGGCCCCTCCTTGAGGACACGTGGCAGTCTGAGCCGACACCCAGGCACAGCTCTGGAGGGCAGATGTTTTCCCAGAGTCAAATTAAGATGAATTCATTCATGAGGCGTCCTGTTAGCAAAGGGGCAAGGTCAGCGAAAGGAATGTTTCAAGCCTCGAGTTCTTGAATACAAATCACAGAGCTCCACTGTTTATTTGAAGGAGCTTAAACGCCTCAGGAACTTCTCATTAACTTGGGTCCGAGGAAAAATAAAAACAGCTAACCGGTCGGTCGGTCGTATACACGCCGACAAACTTCACACCAGTCACGGCGTTCGCGTTCCGTGCCGCGAAACGGGTCCTTAAAAAAACAAACTCGCATTTTCTTTCTGTGTTAACGAAGTATACAAAATAAAATGGTAAGATGAAAACGACCACTTTAAAAACGCAAGACAGGAACGCTTGTCCCTTCCACACGCGAGAACATACACGCACCTTTTGGCTTGCTCACGCTTAAATTCCCACCCCTTCCTCCTCAGCCCGATGTTTTTGAGAAGAACAAGGAATCTAACAGGAGCAAATCATCACTCGGGATTACAGACTATTTAAGGCAAACCATGAGCCACTTAGTAAAATAACCAACTTTTGCATTAAAGGGGAAAAAAAAAGAAAAGAAAAGGAGCCAGGGTGGAAGCAAGAGAGAGAGGGGAGAAAACAAGTGCCACCTGCCGTCTCCCAGCGACATTCCGCCTCCCAGCCTATGCAGTTTCGGCTGTTACTTCCCGCTACCCTGTCTGTTGCACTGACAGCCCTTCTGTTCTCATTTAGGTTTGGAAGTCCCAACTCCAATCCCCCTTCCTTCCCCTAATGTTCCTGGCTGAAGTTCTCTCAGGTCCTTACTTTCCATACCTCCCAGAATACCTCATTTTACCGTGCTTTTTGTTAATGAGACTTTATTCCCGAAGCCTCTGGGGGCCAGAATCTTGCACGTCACAGGTGCCTGGCGCGTAATGTGAGCACATTTGTAGCTGGTTAATTAAAAGAACCGGACTTAATGGGGGTACATTTATAAAACAGCCTCTTTTCCCAGATAACTGCCTTCTAACACACTTCGTGAAATCGTTCGTTTCTGCCTTGGATGAAATTTGGGGCCGAGCACAGAGTTTTCACTCTTAGGTACTAATGAACAGTCTCCGTTTTTTAAACATAAAAAAAAAAAAAAAATCCAGAACTATTGCTTCTGATCGCAGCTGTTCAGAGCAAGAGATCACACAGCAACATGGATATATCTTTAAAAACAATGTTGAGTGTAAAAGAAGAAACAAAACAAGTTAATACAGAGCCACTGACATCAATGGAAAATACAAGCACACCAAAACAATAATACAAAGTCAGCCAGAACATATGTAAATGAAAAATACATATGGAACCCATTAAAATGATTTTCCATGAGGAGGAATGGGTGTAGAGACAAAAGTGCAGAGAAAAAAATAAAAGAAAAGGGTTTTGCCTGAATCAGTGACACTAACTTGCCATGAACTCGGAGTCAAATGGCCTCGGTCTCCATACTGCCTACTGTATCTGACTATATATGTATCTATGTACGTATATATAATATAAATACGTACATAGATACATATGTATGTATAGATACATATATATACATATATATGTATATGTGTATATGCATATATATGCACATATATGTGTATATGCATATATGTATATGTGTATATATATGCATATACACATATATATGCATATACACATATATATACTATAGTATCTGACTATATATGTCAGATATTTAGTATCTGACTAAAATTTAGTATCTGACTGTATATATTTAGTATCTGACTAAATATACTACATATATTTAGTATCTGTATATATTTAGTATCTGATATATTTAGTATATTATATTAGTATAATATACTATATTTATATATAGTATATTCAGTATATTATATTAGTGTATTTAGTATCTTTAGTATATTTAGTATCCTGCCAAGTTCCGAGCTCAGGAGAAAAAAGGAGAGGATGGGTCAGAACAGGGTGGATACAACTGGCTTCCCTGGTATTCTTCTCAGGTTACTCTTTTATTCTACTACTCACAGTGATGTCTCTGGCTTCTTCAGGGTGAGCAGTGGATGGGAAGTTACGGGCAGAAAAGCCTTATTCAAGTGGACAGCCATCACCTTGCAGTGGGCCCAGCTGTGCGTGGTCCCTGCCCAGATGCTCTCAGGGAACGCTCGTCTGTGCCTTACAGGGCCTGTCTCTGTAGTTGTATCTCAAAGAATTAAACACGATTTTTGAAAGTATAAAATGAAAGCTAAAGCTTGCCTAAGCCCCAGCACCTACTCCTCAAAGAACAAAAAAGCAAACAAATTTAGACCTCTTGACCCAGTTGCTTTTCATCTAATGGGTTTGGAAGAGAACCAGCGTAAGTTGGCTCTGCAATAACACGACGATAACAACCACTGTCACCATTTACCGAGCACTTGCGAGGAGCCAGGGACCATCAGTCCCTTCTCACTCGGTCATCGCAACCTGTGCCACAGATCAGGGAATTCCCATTTCATAGATAAAGACACTGAGCCTAAGAAAGGCCCCAGAGCCAATAGGCAGCATCCCTTATACTGAAATCTCATGCTTTCTATTTCAAAATGATCTTCCTAGCCACTGCCCTTCACGTACAGAAGCAGCTGCACTTGGCAGAGTGTAACAGATCAGAAGCTACATCACTGCCTTAGGGAGATAATCTGACAAGAAGAGGGTGGCTTAACTTCTTTAAGAGGCTTTTGCTTGGCAATAAAGAGAGATAATAATGGCCTGTTTAGCAGGTAGAGTAGTAAGAGGTTAAGACTAGTATTGCCTCTTAATTTGATTGCAAACGAAGCAGCAAGCCATGTCAGCCTATAGGTGTGGACAGAAATAGGAGGCCACAGGAGTCTGATTTATGTTGGTAGCCCACCTGCTGTTGCCTTATCTATACAAAGGCGTCACTGTGAGAATCCCGTGTATTTATAAATGTAATAGAGGTTGAACAGTGCTTGACCAAGAGCACTCGGTGGCTATGACAGAAACTTGGCCATCAGGGATCACTGCACCATAAAGATACAACCTCCGAGCAGAGGCAGGGGAGAAGCCCACGCTCACCTTGGCTTCCTCTCAGTGCATATTGAGTTTGGAAGATGAGGTAACTACAACCTTGGCCAACAGAAAGCTCAGCTCAGAAGGGATATGACAGGAATGGAGAAAGCACAAATCAGGAAATAATCGTTACCATTTATACTAACCATTTATACTATACGATTTATCCATTATACTACCATTTATACTAACCATTTATACCGGTATACTAACCCGGTCTTGTCTAATCCGTACTGTTCTCTGGGACAGATATTATTAACTGTGTCCCTCAGCTTAGCCTTCATTCCCACCCTGATAAAAAGAGGGGTGAGGATTCATTCTGGGGTGATCTGACCCCAGAGCCGACCCTTCTAATGGCTGCCCTTGCGGCTTCTCAAGGGTCTACTGCTGAGAACCAGACATCAAGATGGCACGTCAGCAAGGCTGTGGGTGGGGGGAACTGAGGCACACTGTAATCCCATCACAGTCTGCCCCTTTATAGAAATACATTATCAGCCCTGAATACCTTGATTTGCCTTCTTTAAAATTAGCCTCCAAACCCTCAGTCATAAACATTGATGATACCTCATGGGAAACTTTGAGTGAAGCCTGTTGGCACAAGTGCTTTTTTTTTTTTTAAGATTTTATTTATTTATTTGACAGAGATCACAAGCAGGCAGAGAGGCAGGCAGAGAGAGAGAGAGTAGGGGGAAACAGGCTCCCAGCTGAGCAGAGAACCCGATGCGGGGCTCGATCCCAGGACCCTGAGACCATGACCCGAGCCGAAGGCAGAGGCTCTAAACCACTGAGCAACCCAGGCGCCCCAGCACAAGTGCTTTTGAAAATTCACAACACCAGGTGATCTTTTACCCTCTGCTTAGGAAGAAAGGAAGAGTGCTGAGAGAATATTTTACCTGCCAGATTTTATAGTTTAGGTTAAATCTATATTTAACTCTTGATATGGTGTATTTCTCTCTTAGAGAGCAGTAAATTTCTAAGACTCTTCACTAAAAAGGGCAATGAAATTCTCTAAGAGTCAGAAGTTCATTTTCAGAATTCTCCTCCAAGTGGGATGTTGCAACTTTTCAAATACATTTTTATGGTAGAAAACTACAAATGTCGGGATGTGGAGGATCGTATTGGTCCCCCACGTTGTACCACAGGCCCCAGGATTTCGGATTGGCTCACCAACCCTACGACCACTAACCTCCAGACCATCATTGCTTAGGATAACAGACGCAAATAAAATACCAAAACTGTGAAGTGTCTCCTTACATAAAGAAAATAAATGAGATCATTTCCATCCTTTTTTTTTTCCCCCCAGTAGCAGAAATACATGATTAGACCATTTGTCTTGAAACACACTCGAAACTTCTGTCTGGAAACACTCCTTCTGTTCTTGCAGAAACCTGAGCAGCCGAAAGCACATCTCTACCCTGGGACGAAATGCCGGCACTGTTGATTCCCGAGTTGCTGGGAGCACCGAGATCATAGAAACAGCCAGCGACTTGCAGGCAGTAGAAGGAATAAGGAACCCAAGGGGCTATGATGGCTGTCGCAGAAAGGCAGTATGTTGTGCACAAGACTGAAGCTTCCCACTGTTCTGATACTTGATTGGGAACCAGGAAAGCTTGGGGAAGTCCCTGCATGTTTTGGTATCACAGGCAAGCGCTGTAGCAAGAATACTGGCCAGGGTGTCAAATCTGCCTTTCCTGGTCCAAGAAAAGATTGAATGTACCTCTGTGTTCTTCCCAGGGCTAAAAGCCTGCCTCTGCCCTCTGCCCCATAGAACTAGAAAGAATGTTAAGGATTATGTAGGATCAGAATGTTTCCAACCATGGGACCCTGTGCACTCCCCTCCACCCCTGGGCTGAAGTAACACTTCCTAGGTGTCCGCGAATTCACGCTGACTAAAAGACTCACCTCCCAGGCCCCTCACTCCACCTCCGGAAAAATAAGGCTGGCAGAGATGATATCTGAAGTCTTTGGCGAGTTTAAACATGCAGCATTTGGGCGCAATTCAAAAATGTCAGAGTAGAAATGGAAATCTAGGGACATTGGTTCTTTGTGAAATGAGGGGTTGGCCATTTGGGGCAAAATTCAGGTCATCTTAGTCCCAAGAAGCCCTAGAATTTTCTCGTCCCTTCTCTCCATCTCTCTGTCTCTCTCTCAGTTGTTCTCTCTCTCTACTCGGTTCTAAATGAAGCCTGCTCAGAAATTTCTCTGTTGGACCAAAGATGGATTACTTGTAAGTCCATTGGTAAGTTTATTAAGAACAAATATTGTGGGGAAAAGACTTTTAGGAATGAAAATTCTTTTTAAAACCTAAATAGCTGGGCATCGCTGATAAACTCGGAGCACTCTACAGCTCTTTGTCAATATCAAATAATTTCAGCACGTAACCCCAGCGGTGACCAAGCAAAAGAACCATCTCTCACCTTCCAGAAAGGAGAGAGCAAGGCCCAGGGGCATCTGCTCCACACTAAGCTGAATTCACTTACAAAGATGTAGAGCAAGGAGACCTGAAAAGCAACCAATCCACGAGAATGTGTGTCTTTGAACCAGGTCATCTCTAAATGCCCTGGGAAGTGCTCACAGGCTCTGTCTGTGCTGCCAGAAGAGAGATTTTTCACAAAGGGGCTGTTTTTCAAAGAAAAACAAACACTGCTATTTTAAACTTGGGGGTGGGAGATGGTATCTGGAACGTTTACACAAGCAAGTGCTGGCTGGCTGACATCTAACCCCAGTGCTCGGCTCCAGCTTCCAAGGAAAGCAAAAGGGACTTGCTCCTGATGGCTCTTGAAGTCACAGTAGATGAGCTCTCAGCTGTGTTGGAACTTTGCAACGTAGGCAGAACCCTGTGTAGAAAGCCTCAACAAAGACAGGCTCGTGATCTCTGCCACCCAAGTGGTCTTGAGGATTAAGAGGGTCAGAATGCTAGGCAAGCTTCTCAAGGCTTGAGCACAGTCAGCAAAACACTGGACTCCATGTCTGCTAAAGCAGTGCTGTGGGTGTGTGGGTGTGTCTGTGCATTTGTGTGTCTGTATGTCTGTGTGTGTGTGTGTGTGTGTGTGTGTGTGTGTTGTCCCTACCTTATTATTGCTAAGAGGCCAGCCTCCGGAGCCAGGCTACCTGGGTTCAAAACCTCACTCTGCCATGAACTGGGCCCATGAACTCATCATGCTTCCCCAGCTTTAAAACAGTAACAATGGTCCCTGCACCCCAGAAAGCTGTGGGCAGTGGTTGCTGAGCTGATACAGGCAGAGTGCCACAGCAGTCTTGGCGCATGCAACTTTCTCCAGCCACGTGGGCCATTGCTGCAGCTCTGTCTTCTCCCAGAAGCACATGGAACTCCCCACAAAACACCGGAGTGTCTCTGACACTCCCAAGTCCAATAAAAAAGCAGAGGCAGCAGTACCCTCTGCTCCAGGTGTTAGGTTTAAAGGGCAAGTTGTCCTCACACCACTTCCAGGGTTTCCAATGGCACCCTATGCTTCAGGACATTCACAAGGAGATGCAGCCAGCTGCCATCAGAAGGCCCAGCAGGGAAAGGTGAGCCCCTACAGTGGTCAATTTCCCCCCAAAAGAACTGTTATTTTTAAAACACAGCCCTAAATCTTTCCAGGAAACCAAAAGACAGCCAAACTCACTCAGCAGGAGGCCGGAATCACATTTCCCCTCCCCTGTCCAGAGCTGAAACTAACTAGAAACACCCCCAGTGGCCAGTTGGAACTAAAAAAAAAAAAAAAAAAAATCATTTTCTGTGTTCAGAACTTGAAAAATAGAGATTGAAACAGTGCAGCATTCAAAGAGGAGACAAAAGGGGAGGGGGGGCGTTACCAGTTACCACTTGGGTCTTTTCTGCCTCAGCATTAGTGTGTAAGAGACGGGATTCGCAGCCTTTCGGTAAGAATTAAGGAATCATCACTTTCAACACTGAATTCTGAGACAACCTATGGTACTGAGCTCCCAGCCCAGATTTTCTTACGACTCAGCCAAACGGTTTTGCAGAGTTCAGCCAGTGGGGGAGGGGGAGCAACCAACTTTCCACGCGTCTCCCCACCACGGTTTTTAAAGGAAATAAAGAAAAGCCACTAACCTTGCCTTCTGTCCGGGAACTGCACTGGGCCTGGCTGAGCTTGGCTCCCATAGCAAAGGACCCCAAAGTTAAGGAGGTAGGCTACAACGGAGAGGTTTGCAAGCCAGCTCCTCTGGGCACATGGCATGATTCAGTTGTTGGGGAGAAGAAAAGTCAACAAAGTTTAGCTCTCAGCTCAAGAAATCAAGTCCTCGCCTGTGGCCGAGCAGAACGCTGCAGAGGTGCATGGTCCAGGAGTGGGACAGAGCGGCTGCAAAGCTGCCCGGGATCTCCCTTTGCTTTCTTACGCAGAAAGGGGTTAGTTACCTTTATCCCCCTTCCCTCCTGAAAGGGGAATGATTCAACTGGCAGCGCCTGCTTTCCGCGGGGTGTGGAATGGGTCAGAGCGGGAGGGGGCAGCCCACCCAAGATCCCCACCCCTCTGCCTTCCGCGCCGCCCGGCCTCGGCCTCGCAGCCAGCTCCGCTCATCTTCCTCCGGCCTCCCACCCCCACGCTCCTCCAGCCCCGCCCAGAGCCCTGCCGAGCCGGCCAAATAGGGGAGACCCGGGAGAGCCACCCTGGGCGGGACTGCGGAAAGAGAGGCCCCCAGGCCAGCCCTCCCTGGCCAAAATACAGGCCGAAAGTGCTGAGCGCAGAGGTGGGGCACGGGGGAACCCCACTCCTCCACGCCCCGGCTCAGTGCTGCCCCCTTGGCTGCCTTTCTCCACCCAGTTCCGAACTTTTCCTAACACCTCTCTATGGAGACCCCTCCGTCTTCTCCGGGACTCTTTTCCAAGGCGAGATAGGATTTTTGCATTTTAAAAAGAAATGGGCAGTTTCTCTCGGCCAAGTTCTGCAGAGGGAAAAGGCCTGAGCTAGTCTTCTGGTTCAACCCTGAACAAGTTTCTTAGTGGCCACCAAGAGGTGCTGAGACCAGATGATTATGAGCCACTGTGGGTCTGCAGGTCCCCCTGGTGCCTTTCTACTTCTATTACCCCACCTTTCCTAGCCCACCCCACTCGCCCACAAGCAAACCAAGACAGTGGAGGAAGTAAGCCCAAGAACATGCGAAGGTATTTCTCCAACTCGCCTGCCCAGGCTGCTCGCGGAGGGGGCAACCACGGGGCTGGAGCTTTCCATTACTGAGATTACGCTGCAAACCAGGGAGCTTTGCCAAGCATCCTGAGAATCGACTGGATAATCCAGCCAAGATTTCACATCCCTGGGCTCAAACAGGCTTCCTTACTCCATTCAGGAAGAATTTGGCCCCATACTGGTCCTCCAGGCCTTCTAGCCAATGAGACATGCAGGAAGGCCACTCGTTCAACCCTGGGCAGGCCTGGGCAGCCCCAGTAAAGCAGTGATCCAAGGGCAAGGTGGTCCTCGCAGGCTTGGGGTGGGTAGGAATCCTTCAGACTGGATACTTACACGCCACTGTATTTCCAGGGGTATGAATTAGTTTCCTATTACCAGCATTAGACATTCCCATACAGTTGGTGACTTAAAACAGCATAGATTTAGTATCATACAGCTCTGGAGGTCACAAGTCTGAGATGGGTCCACCTGGACTAAAACTCAGGTGTGAACAAAGCCGCATTCCTTTCTGGAGGCTATAGGGAAGCATTGTTTTCCTGCTTTTTTCATCTTCTAAGGGGCTACCCACACTCCTCAGTTCCTTGCCCTCGGCCCCTGGTTTCAAAGTCCGCAATGGCCAGTGAGTCTCCTGTATGGCATCATCATGACACTATCTCTTTTCCCCCCTTTTCCGTTTATAAGGACTCTTATGATGACATTGGGCCCACTCAGATCATCCAGAATAATCTCTTGATCTTACGATTATCCCATTAGCCCATTAGCAACCTTAACTCCATCTGCAACCTTCAACCCCCCTGTCCTGTAACATAACATGTTATGTCATCATGGGCCAGTCATAAAAGTGCTCTGAGCCTCTTCTCCTGTGACATAAATATCAAGTAGGAAGAGCATAATTTAAGTACAAAAGAAACTCAGATAAGACAGGCATGTCTGGTGAAATGGCATGATTATCTAGCAGAAATGTAATTGCAAGGGCACTGAAGAACCACTTTGAACCAGACTCCTTTGGTTTCTTTTCCTTTCTTTCTCTTCTCCTTCCCTCAGTCTCCCTCCTCCACTTCCTACTCTTCTTCCTCTTCATTTTATCCTTTTAGTAGCAAGCAGGGGCTCATCTGAAGGGCTGGATCACTCCTGGCTTCCATGTCCTGGAGAAGAGCTCTGTCTCTCAGCCCAAAAACTCTGGGAACTTCTGAGTCCCAATAATGTCAGTGAGGACCCATGGAACATTCTAGACTCAAAGTTTCTTAACCTCTTCAACTCTGATGGCTTTCCCGTTACTTTCTCTTCCTTCCTACTCTTCAAGACCATGACTAGAAATATGTCATCCAGAGTCATCCAACCTAAAATATTAAAACTCTAAAATTGCACCCAAATCCCAGCCCTTTCAACCCTTTGTACCCAATACCTTGGGTCCTCAGCCTAGTAAGAACTGCCTATCTTCTGATCTCTCCATTGTTGGTTGTCTCATAATCTATAAGCATCTCTCTGACTTTACCTCCTTTTCTGCCCAGCCATATGCTATGATTCCTCTTCTTAAATAATCTCTCACCAGTGCCTTCAACAAGGCTTCCTCATCAAGCTCTAACCTTGTTTTACCCTAACTGCTGATTTTCTCTGCTTTTTGTCTCCAAGTGCTGTTGAAAAGAGTCACCTAACTGTACCTACTGGTGCGACGATCAATTCATGTCTTCAAGTTCAGTAAGTTTTCAACATGACTCAGTGCAAACACACATCCTGCTACTAATCCAACACCAAGTTCTTCCTACTTTTCCCAGAATTTACAAAATCCCTCCAAAGCCTGGTATTTCCTTAGAGTAGAGGGAAGAGTTCATCTTACTCAACTTTCCTCTGATCACTGGGAAAAAGTAACAAATGTTCATGGTGACAATTGTTGGTAGTGATTTAAAAAAAAAAAAAAAATGCCAAATTTCCTGATATACCCACTACAGAGAGCAGAGCTGTGAATCACTGCAGAGACTCCAAAATACCTCTGAAATAGCAGAAGCAAATATACTACCACTGAAGGAAGACTATAAAAATATGTAGAATACAGGTATTGAGTAATAGCTAAGAACAGAAAAAAAGTATTTCACTCTAATTATGGACAGAGCACTGTGCTGAACACTGTATCAGCATTACTTCATTTAATCTTCACAAAAACCTATTAGGTAGGTATTATTATTATCCTGGGTTGATAGATGGGGAAACACTGAAAGAGTCTACTCTGAAATGGGAACCTGGGATGAAGTAATGAGGTTCAGAAGAAGGAAAAGCATTAGCCAAGCCACTAAGCAGAATCAAACACACATATGCCTTACTTAAGGCATAATTTAACACTTGGTGGAGATCCTATGGAATTGGAAATTGGAGATGCCTAATAACGAGAAGTTAGTAGCCCACTGAGTGCCCGGGCATGGCAGTCTCTGAGCAGTCATGCCAGCAGCTGCAGATACTGTCATTGTCACATTGGTCCTGGGTTATTCCTGAACCATGTGGGCACCAGTCCCCCTCTGTCGTTGTGCCTTAAACATTAAGTCTCTGTTAAAGAATCGTGTGCCCGTTGTTCCCAAGGAGAGGAGGAAATCAGGGATGGAATAGATTAGGGAAACCTTGAGCGCTACTGCCCTAGCAAAAAGAGAATACTTCATGTAATCCTTCAGCAAGTATTTATTGACTGCCTTCTGTGTCCAGGCATCGGGGATATAGCAACAAATAAAATAATCAGAGACTCTTTCCTGTGTTTGCATATGCCATGGCTTGAGCCAGAGGGAAAGAGAATAAACAAGTAAATGTATAATATGTAAGACAGTGGTAAGAGCAGTGGAGACAATAAACAGGCTAAGGACTGGAAGTGATCAACAGGGGAGGGTTCCTGTTTTATATAAGAGGGTCAAGAAAGGCCTCCACCAAAAAGATTTTAAGGAAGGCACTAAGAATCTGAATGAAATAGGTATCCGGAAGAAGAACATTCCAGGCCAAGGAGATAGTAATAGGAAAGACCGTCAATTGGGAATAAGTAGGAGTATGCTCAGAGAGCTCAAGGGGAAGCCAAGTGTTTGTTGGGACTGTAGTGTGTGAACAGAGTGGTGACGGACAGGGAAAGGGAAGGTCATGAAGGCCCTTAGAGACCACAAGAAAGACTTTGGAATTTTACCTTGAGCACATTAAGAAACCATCGGGTGGGTGAGGGTGGGGGTGGGGATTTTGAGTACAGGAGCGCCAAGAATTGAGTTAGGATTGACAAGATGCCTTGGGCTGCTGTAGAGGGAAAAGGAGGAGCACAAAGAGCGGTTAAGAGGCCACGGGACTGACTCAGGGACGAGACAATGATGGATAACATCAGGTGGTAGCAAAAGACATGGAGGAAGTTGGGCAGACTCTGGGCATGTTTTGAAGGCAAAACAACAAGACTTTCTAATTAACTGGATGTGTGAGAAAAAAGAACTCTAGATGGATTTCAAGGTTTTGAGTTGCCCATAATTGAGATGGGGAACATGGAAGGTGGACTAGAAATGGTGGGGGTGGGGAAAATAAAAAGTTCACTTGGAGACATGTTGAGATGTCTCTTAGAGATCTGAAAGGAAATGTCAATAGGCCGTTGTATGTATAAGACGAGTTCAGAAGAGGTTCGGATTGGGGTCAGCGTGGGTATTTGGGTGATATTAACAGCCTTGAAATGGAAGGAAAACACCTACTGTGTGAACGTAGCGGGGAAGAAAAAAGACACGAGGCTTGTACTCTGGGTGCTATGGACTAAATAGCTGTGTCTGCCCTTGCTCCTACCCCTACACACACACAAAACTGCTACGTTGAAATCCTAAACCCCAGTGTGATGGCATGGGAAGGCGGGATCTTTGAGAGGTGATTAGGTCATGGGAGTGGAAGCCTCATGAATGGGGTTCGTGCCCTTATAAAAGACAGCCCAGAGAGCTCCCTCGCTCTTTCTACCGTGTGAGGATACGCAAGCAGACGGCCGTCTGTGACCCAGGAAGCAGGCTCTCACCAGGCACTGACTCTGCTAGTGCCTTGATCTGGGACTTCTCAGCCCCCACAATCATGAGGAATGAATTTCTGCAGTTTATAAGCCTCCCAGTCTTTGACATCTTTCTTATATCAGCCCAAACAGGCTAAGACACTGGGAGTGCTCCACTATTTAGAGTTCCGGGAAATAAAGAGAAATCATCACAGGAAATAAGGGAACACCAAGTGGAAAGTGTTTCAAGGAGGATTGATTCACTAGCTCAGACTAGAATAAGGACAGGGGGTAAGTCCAGGCTTTACCGCCTCTGTTGCCCAGAAGAAGAAAAAAAATGGAGAAGAAAGGTTGAGTTTGATTGGTTAAGAAACAATAACTCTACCCACTAGTACATACAGCTCATCAACGTCCTTGGAATCTGACCAATCAGAAATTCTCTCATAGAAAGCAGCGTCAGGAAGGTATGAAAGTACTAAGAAAGGTGCACAATCCTAGTTTACCCCACTTCTAATGTTCTTTTAACCTACTGAGCTCAAAAAGAGCCTATGAGTAGCCTGGGCTGGCATTCTTCTCCTCAGAGGAGAGCTCCTGCCCTGGCCCCAGAGGGACTCCCCTGCTACTCATTGCTGCTTTCTGTGAGCCTCCTGGGGTCATTGAGAGCAGATCAGCTCTGCTCCCAAGAAACTTGGAAACAAGTCAATGAGATTAGTTCAGGTGGCAATAAAGATAGACCACAATAGTACCCCCACTTGTTTGCCTTACTGAAGTACAATTGACATGCAGTGAACTGCATATGTTTCAAGTATACAATTTTCTGTGTTTGCACATATACGCAGACACACCTGTGAAATTATGGACACAGTAAGCTTCGACATATATATGTGTATGTGCACGTGTGTGTGTGCTAGTGTGCATGAGTCAAACCAGAAACTTCCTCCTGCTCCTTGGAAGTCCCCGCCTCCTGCCCCTCCTTGAATGACCCCACAACCACAGGTAGCCACTCCCCTGCCAGCATGGACATTCATTAGCCATTTCTTGAATTTCACGTAAAGGGACTCATGGTATAAACGGACTTTTTTCTACCTTCTTTCACTCAGTATCCTTATTTGGGCATTTTGTGTCCCAATCTTCTGCTTCTTTTTATTTCTGCACAGTTTTCCACTGTAGGGATCTACTGCTGTGGGCCTGTTCATTTGTCTTGTCACTGATTTATCTGCTGGCCATGGAACACTGACGGAGCGAAAACTTGGTCAGCTGCACCTAGCCTAATCAGGCAGACGCATGCCTTCTACTAATCCCTGTTAAAGATATTGCCTTGAGGGCACCTGGGTGGCTCAGTTGTTAAGCATCTACCTTTGGCTCAGGTCATGATCCCAGGGTCCTAGGATCGAGCCGCATTGGGCTCCCTGCTCAGCGGGAAGCCTGCTTCTCCCTCTTCCACTCCCCCTGCTTTGTTCCCTCTCTCGCTGTGTCTCTCCCTGTCAAATAAACAAATGAAATCTAAAACAAAACAAAAAAGATATTTCCTTGAAACTTAACGAAACCAAGGCCCCTAAGTCCTCCAACAATCTCATTTCAATGGACAGTATATGTTTCTCCTCAGGATAAAGTGACTTGAAAAGATGCAGATGAAAACCATGACAAACAGGCTTTGAAGTTAACCCTGGATTAAGATAAAGCTTCTCTGGGCGGTTTGGTAGAGTTTCAGCATAGACGGTCCTCTCTGCCAGACAGAGGTGTGGCTTCTCTCTACTGCCACGAGATGGGTATCTGCAGCCCTTTGATCTTCAGAGCACAGAAAGCCCGGCTCTTTGCTCTCGGATACCCTTTCCTGGGGCCCAGGGGACAGCTGGCCGAGACCTAGATGCCTCTGCGAACACCTTTCTCTACTGCGGCCACACTCTCCACATGGCGTCCCCCAGGATCGCCTCCTTGGCAACAAGAAGGCCTGTTCTGTTGCTTCACAGTCCGTCTGAGTGTGGCAGATAGCACTGGCTCGCACTGTTAGTGTGTTTGCTGTCCTGGGAAATCTACCCCCTCCACCCCCACCGCCGGCTCCTGAGCAGCCTCCAGGAGCAAAGGGCTCTATCCATCCAGCCACCGTTCCCAGCAGTAAAGCAGTGGCTGCGATCCGATGAACATGTCCTGATTCCTCTTCCGAAGGTGAGAGGACCGATGTGTGTGTGGCTATCCCTGCTGGAGTCCTTGAAACCCAGTGTGAGAAGATGGGGTACACAGGATATGTTTATTGAATACAGGGGCTAGTAAGTAAGGCAGAGAGAAGTCTGTGAAAGACTCATAGAACAGATGAATTAGAGAGCAGGCAGAATTTCACACAGGGAAACTCGAGTTTATGAATCTCACGACTCCTTACTATTGATTTTCCCCCTTGATTATAAACTATAGATACAAGGACTATATTTATTTATTACTACATTTCCCTCAAAGATAAAAATGATAAACAAATATTCGATCCAAGGGTGGGTGGCTGGAAGACCGAGTGGGGAATGTTCTGGAAAGGACGTGCTTTGAGACCCATGGTCACGCCTCTCCATTAAAGAGTTGGTTTCCCCTTCTAACTACCATCCTGGAGTCAGGAAGCAGATTCTGGTTTTAGTATTTAGACTATTCATTTCTCTCTTTTTCCCCAGAAATAAATATTGTCCTTTGTGTTTATGCTGAAAGCCCCCTGAGTAACCACACCTAGGGCTGCTCTGGTCTTCTCTTGAGACCTCCTCTACCCGCTCTCTCTGAATCAGCAGCTAGAGGGTTGATCCCTGGTGTAGCAGGGGCTGTCCGCATACTCTGCTCTTATCTTCCATCTTCCCATGTTGCTTCTTTGGAATTCAAGTGTCTTGTCTTCCTCTAGGATTTTGAGTTGGAAGCTTAGATCATTGACGTGTAACCTCTTTTCTTTTTAAAAAGATACACTTGTAGCTATAAATTTCCCTCTAAGCATTGTTTTGATTGCATATCAAAATTTGATGCCATGTTTTAATATGATTTACCTCAAAATAGTCTATATTATATAACATTTTACATTTTAGTTCCTTAATCAGGATTATTTAAAATGTGTGGCTTCATTTGAAACATTTGAGGACTTGCAGTAATCATCCTTTTGTTGAATCTAGTTTAAGTCCACTGTGCTCAAAATACACATGTTCTGTATGATTTTAGTCCTTCGAAATTTGTTGAAACTTGATTTAGTCCCATGAAATAGCCTATCTTGGTGAATGTTTTTTGTGTATTTGAAGAAACTGGGTATTTTCTGGATGTTGAGAATAGAGTGTAGAACTTACCCTTAGGATGTGCCTCTTTGGGGGTCTGAACTGAAAGCCTAGACTGTTTATGCAGTCCCCTCCACTTTACTAGACTTGAACATCAGTCTTTATTGTCCCAGTACTGCATAGCTCTGGAGATAACTACTCAGGTAAGTGGGGCTTCAACTCCTGTTTCCTGCTGGGTGTTGTGATAACTGTCCTACGGTGGTAGTCAGCTTTCAAGATGATCCCAGTGATGTCTGCCTCCTAGTAATTATATTCCTGTATAATCCCCCTCTCCATGAGTACGGGCTGGACTTTTTTTTTTTTTTTTCAAGATTTTATTTATTTATTTGATGGGAGAAGGAGCACAAGGGGAGTGAGTGGGAGAGGGAGAAGCAGGCTCCCCACTGAGCAGGGAGCCCAATGCTTCCAGAACCCAGGGATTATGACCTGATCCTCAGGAAGATGCTTAACTGATTGAGCCACCCAGGTGCCCCTAGACTTATTGACAGGCCTCTGAACAACAGAATAGGGACGACGTTGTGGGAGATGAGAGAAAAAGAATGACTCTTGGGCTTTTGGTTCAAACAGTTAGATGAATAGTCATGCCTTTGACGAAGACTGAGAAATCTGAAGGAAATCAGCAACCATGTAGAAGTAGCAAGTAACAGTTGGATATGCAGCTCTGGGAATTAAAGGCTAGAAATCAGATCTGGGATGATAGTCGTACCAGCCTCACTGGTTTTCAGTACTAGGTGAGAAAATGCTGGTAAAGCCCTTTGCATAGTGCACACAATTGTTACCTGCAGTGGGTACAATTGCTTCTCCTAAAAGGATGTGCTCAAGTCCTAGTCCCTGGTACCTGTGGATATGACCTTGTTTGGAAATGTAAATGTACATTCTTTGCAGATATAATTCGTTAGGATGAGGTCACATGGATTAGAGTAGACCCTAATTCAATGACTAGTATCCTTATAGAGAGAAAACAGAGACACAAATATATACACCAAAAGGAGAATCCCATGTAAAGACAAAGACAGAGGGGCGCCTGGGTGGCTCAGTGGATTAAGCCTTTCTGCGTTCAGCTCAGGTCAGGATCTCAGGGTCCTGGGATGGAGCCCCGGGATAGGGCTCTCTGCTCGGCAGGGAGCCTGCACCCCCCTCTCTCTCTGACTGCCTCTCTGCCTACTTGCGATCTCTCTCTCTGTCAAATAAATAAATAAAATCTTAAAAAAAAAATAAAGACAAAGAGATGACAGTGATGTAGTTTCAAACCAAGGAATCAACATAGACCCACCAGAAGTTAGGAGAGAGGCGTGGAATTTTTCTCTCTCAGAGTCTCCAAGGAACCCACTCTGCCAACATCTTGATTTCTGACTTCTAATCTTGAGGATTTTGAGATACTATATTTCTGTCATTTTAAATCACCTGTTTTGCTGTTATTTGTTACAACAACCCTAGAAAAATAATACAGTGCCCAAATAAATGTGGAGTATGAGTAGTTAGTTAGTCATGGTTTCTATTATTATCATTCATGTTGTGCTATTGTTGTTTTCGTTGTCTATCCAAACACCTAACACATTGCTTTGCATATTAGGAACTCAATTCATAGTTATGGTAAAATAAAAATCTGTGATATCTGCAGACTGAAAAGAAGTAATGCACAGTGAGGGGTAACTACACATATTCCAAAAGAATGTTGAAATCATAGTTTTTATCTGAAAATCCTCTTTGCTTTATAGAATCCCAGAATTACGATTCTGTATCTCCTCTCTAACCTGACTCCTGTAATTTCCTGTCTCCTCATTTAGGTGGAGCTTAAGTTCTTCCATTTTGCTACAGTCTACCCAGAACAAACAATCCAGGTGATAACAGGTTCCCCCAAACTCACACCCTACTTTTACTTACCTGTTTGTTATATTTTCCATTATTTGGATTATGATCTTGTATACCTAAATGATATTTGACCACAACTAATGTTTCTCTCCTTCAATTTTTTAGATGATGTTTGAGAAAAGCATGGCTCATGCTTTTAAGTAAATGGTCTAAAATATCTTTAGTTCATATTGGAAAATTGCATTTCATATTTGAAAGTGGATTTTTGCTTCCATAACAAAGGCTTAGTTAAGTGATACTACAAATTCCTGAACATGATCTCTGGTTCATTTTCAGAGAGCCGATTTGAAAATGAAGAACATTCTAGACTCAGAAGCATCTGACAACATTCTTGGAGAGTAGCACTTGGGACCAGCCAAGGCCTGGTGTACCTCAAGAGCACCTGCCCTCTCAAGTCCCACAGTGAAGAAAATGTCATGGTTGGACCCTAAAATGTGATTTTAGGAAAACTTGTCAAGACCACCTTCTCTTCCTTTACTTCCAGTCCTAGTGTGTGATAAACTTTGGGGAGCTTAATTTTTTTTTTACATGGAAAATCAGAAAAAAAAAAAAAAGTCCAGATGTTCTCAAACTTAGGAAAAAATTAGTATCATCTGGATGAAGGCTTTTAAAATGTGGAGTCTTGGGCCCTTTTCAAATCCACTGAAAATCAGAGTCTCTGGGTCAGCATGGGGCTGGGGGGAGAGTTGTAATTTATATTTTTAAGCAAGTTGTCTACCTGACTCTGAAGTCACCTGCTTAGTACCAAGCCTCAAAATATTTGCAACTATAATTCCTTCCATTAACAGATGTAAAAACCAAGGCAAAGGGCTGTCAGGGTATGCCCTAGTCTTCCTTTTCAACAGCACCTTGAATTTTTTTTTCTTTTTTTACTTTTTTTTAAAGAAAGGAGAGATAAAAATTTGATGGAGAAAGAACTGGTAAAACATGAAGTCAAAAGTGAGCTCGAAGGTTAGACTAGTAAAAAATACAGAGATAAGAGGTGTCCCCAAAGGAACCCTGTGGATTGGGAGCAATAGTCCCAACATCGCTGAGCTTCTCTAGATTAGAACTGTTTGAAAGGGGGTTTGGTTTTAGTTCATTCCTTCACTAAAGTCCTGACGCCCTCTAGCGGACAAGTGGAGAAGTCCAGAGTCTGTAGTGAAGCGTGTTCTGGGCTTCGAACTAGGTTCTCGCTTTGGAATCCAGCCAGACTGTTTCGGTTTCCCCTCATATGTTTTGGGTATCACATTTCTTTTTAAACTAGTAGCTTAATTTCTCCTCTGCTTTAAAGTCACATCCTCTCGAGAACTGTAAGTGAAGTTGTGGATTCTGCGGGAGAGAGGAGAGCCACGCTTAAGATTTTTTTTTTAAATCTCAGTTTTATGGGGGACAGTGAGGAAAACATTTCAAATTTCTTAAATGCACCCTTAAAAAGTGCGATTTACACTAGAGCAGTTGAACTGGCATTTAAACAAATTGCAATCTGAGAAGTAATTCAAATGGCTTACACCTGTTCCCCTTGTCCAAAGTAACTTAGAAGATTCCTTAGCATTTACTCCCATTGGTCTGAAAAACACCTGCTAAAGAGTTCTGATCATAACAGTTGTCAGAGTAAGGGGCTGGTAGTCCAAAAATAGCCTTATGGAATCCTCTATTCCAATCTATCAAGGTAAAGAGAGTCATGTGGATAAACAATTTGTGGAAGAGCTTTGGGCTGAGAGCTGGACCGGTGGTACCTAGTGTCTATGAAGTCAGCTCACCAATGATACAGTCTCTGCTGAGCCTCAGTTCTAAGAATGTACCAAAGGCAGAGGGCAACCCTTGAACCCAGAGTTTTGCTAATAGGAGGATGCTTTGAAAATCCTGACAGCCACAGGCACCAAGTAGAAGGAGAAGTGGAGCTTGTGTTTTTGTGTATCCGGTTAAAGCCCATCATCGATCGGACTTAAGGTTTGGGCTTGAAAAGAGGTTACTCATTGCTTTCAAAAATAGAAATGGGCAACAGCGTGAAGTTTTAGAAACGCCTTTCATCGAATGGGATCATTTCAAAGATAAAGTGGGAGTAACGAAGAAAGAAAAAAAAAATCTAATACCTGTTTACGTTTGGAATAAAAAAGAAAAAGGGATCGCAAATCAAAGCCGACTTTCTCCAGCAACATGGGAAAATAAAGGGTTACAACATCTCCTGAAACTTTGAAGTGGAAAGGGGGAATCAGCTGGTGGGCTCTGCCAGCTCCCCACCACTTCCCCCTCCCCGCGGAGGGCGTGGCGAAGTTCAGCACCTCGGAAAGCGCCCCCCTCTTGTCCGCGCGCGGGTTACGCATGCTCCATGGGAGCCCGCAGCCCGGGCTTTGCGGGTGCGAATAGAACTCGGGTGGCCGCCGCTGACAACTCACTGGGAGCTGACAACAGTGGAGAGATGAATGCGCGAGGCAGCGAGGTCGACATCGAAAGACCTCCAGGGGGTCAGAGCAAGGTAGTCGGAACTCTCCTATCTCTCTCTTTCCTTTCAAGGGACAGAAACCTCGTCCAAGCTGCAGAGAAACCGACAAAGGTTTGAAAGAGAAGGAGGGAGCCCCCTGTAGCGGTCCTGAGCGGCAGGGTGGGTATGGGTATAAGCTAGTGCCCAAAAAGGCAGTGGGGGGAACGTCTGGATCGTACAGCAAGGACCAGAGACTCCCACCTTGGCCAGAGAATCCTTGGATGTCCACCGCTCGCCTCAGGAGCTGCGCTGCTCAGTTCTAGATCTCCCCTCCAGAACAAACGCCGAGCACAACTCCGGCCCCCAAGGCTGTGTACCCCGCGCGGGGAGAGCCTTTGGCACCCAGTTCCCGGGGGCTATCTACAGATGCGGCTTTGAAAGGGCCCACGCACGCCCTGCGCCCTCGCCGGGACAGAACCCCCACAGTTCGACTCGCTTTGGTCTTCACTTCTGCCCTCCGCCCTCCCCGAACATGACCTAGAGGCACCTGCGCTTGGAGGCAGTCGCCGCAGCCAGGACAGTCACCATGAATAAGGAGGCTGGCGGAGACGAGCTCGCAGAACTCTTTGGTCTGATCCCGTACCTTCTGCAGGCGGCCAACACCAGCGGCAACGCGTCGTCGCTGCAGCTCCAGGACTTGTGGTGGGAGCTGGGGCTGGAGTTGCCTGACGGCGCGGCGCCGGGGCATCCCCCGGGCACCGGCGGGGCAGAAAGTGCGGACACCGAGTCCCGGGTGCGGATCCTCATCAGCGCGGTGTACTGGGTGGTTTGCGCGTTGGGGCTGACTGGCAACCTGCTGGTGCTCTACCTGATGAAGAGTAAGCAGGGATGGCGCAAGTCCTCCATCAACCTCTTTGTCACCAACCTGGCGCTGACAGACTTTCAGTTCGTACTCACCCTGCCCTTCTGGGCGGTGGAAAATGCTCTCGACTTTAAATGGCCCTTCGGCAAGGCCATGTGTAAGATCGTATCCATAGTGACGTCCATGAACATGTACGCCAGCGTCTTCTTCCTCACCTCCATGAGCGTGGCGCGCTACCACTCGGTGGCGTCCGCTCTTAAGAGCCACCGGACCCGAGGGCATGGCCAGGGCGAATGCTGCGGCCAAAGCCTGGGGGACAGCTGCTGCTTCTCAGTCAAAGCACTGTGTGTATTGATCTGGGCCTCCGCCGCGCTGGCCTCCATGCCCAACGCGATCTTCTCCACCACCATCAAGGTGATGGGCGAGGAGCTGTGCCTGGTGCGCTTCCCAGACAAGTTGCTGGGAGGAGACAGACAGTTCTGGCTGGGCCTCTACCACTTGCAGAAGGTGCTGCTAGGTTTCGTGCTTCCGTTGTGCATCACCAGCCTGTGCTATCTTCTGCTGGTGCGTTTCATCTCCTACCGCCGTGTGGCTGGGACCGAAGGAGGAGCCTCAGCGGCCGAGGGCGGCCTGGCCGCAGCCAGCGCCCGGAGACGGTCGAAGGTCACCAAATCTGTGACCATCGTGGTCCTTTCCTTCTTCCTGTGTTGGTTGCCCAACCAAGCTCTCACCACCTGGAGTATCCTCATCAAGTTCAACGCCGTGCCCTTCAGCCAAGAGTATTTCCTGTGCCAGGTATATGTGTTCCCAGTGAGCGTATGCCTGGCTCACTCTAACAGCTGTCTCAACCCCATCCTCTACTGCCTGGTGCGCCGCGAGTTCCGCAAAGCGCTCAAGAGTCTATTGTGGCGCATCGCGTCCCCCTCTCTGACCAGCATGCGCCCTTTCACGGCCACTACGAAGCCAGAGCCCGAGGAGCAGGGGCTGCAGGCCCTGGCACCTCTCCACCGGACCGCGGAGCCTGACCTGGTCTACTACCCGCCTGGCGTGGTGGTCTACAGCGGGGGGCGCTACGACCCGCTGCCCAGCAGCTCCGCCTACTGACTGGGGGCAGGGGACGCAGTCACTGCCAACTGGCCTTCCCCGGATGGGGAAAGAGGAAAGCGGATTAGGCGATGCTGGGGGCCCATCGGATGAGAGGTAGGGGGGACCAGGATGGGAGAAGCCTAAAGGAACAGCCTGTGAAATGGCGGGGCAGGGGAGGCCGTCTGCGGTGAGGGAAGGCTTCAAACCAGGTGGAGAGAGGACGCTGGCAAAGGGGCCGAGGTCAGACTCACAGGAACACGCCGCCAGCCTGCGTCTCCTTCTCCCCACATAGACTTCTTCCTCTCCTTAAGCTCTCAACACTGGGCAGGGTGAGAACGCCCAGAAGCGGAGAAAGGAATCAGGAATGTAGAGAAATTGGGGCACAAGGAAGTGGAGCTCAGCCAGAGATGCGCTGACAACTGAGCGCATTTACTCCAGCGACTTTCATGGAGCTCTTGACGGGGTCTTCAAAGTGCATCCAACCCGGCGAGCCGCCCGCAAAACCTTTCCTTTGCGCCTCGAGCGCGAGACCGCCACAGCGCGCCATCTGACTCGCAGCGTGGTTGCGCAGGGGACCTAGTTTGGGAATAAGAAACTTTTTCGGAGTCGCCAGAAAGTACTGACAACCCCGATCCGCCCTCCAGAGAAAGGCACCGCGGGAGGGGTACCTCCCATGGAGCCATCGTATCGTTCATCATCCCGGACAGAGCCGGCGGGTGCGCGGGAACCGGACAGAGACTCTGTGCTTAGGTGTCACCGAGGCAATATACTTGTCTCCAACAAGCGCTAGAGATTCGCTGGGGAGTGGCGGCCCTGCGGGAGGAAGCCGGTGCGGAGAGGTGAGAGGGGCTGAATCACGGGGCCGGTCAAGGCCTCAATAGGAAAAGGGGAGCTGACGTACTCACTTGGTGAACGAGGAGAAAGTGAGTGCGCCAGGCGCTGGCAGCGGGGAGGTCCCGGTTCCCGGAGGACGGAGCGGGTCCCCTGGAAACACTGTGTGCTCCAGTTTGCGCGGTGCAGGCGAGCTGTGCCCTGGAACAACTTGACAAGTTCCGAGTAGACAGGCCTGCGGTGGGGACTTTTCTGCAGCACTCCCCTCCCCGCCCCCACTCTTCGCAAATCCGGACGCCCATTTGATAGAGGCTCGGGACCAACCAGTGGAGGGATGGCTCCGACAAGGTTTTTGAAGGCTTAGACAGAAAACTAAGATTATGACTTCCATCTACCACAAAGACAAAAATAAATAAATAAATAAACTAGGAAATGGCCACATTTATTTTATGTTTTTGAGTGCCAGTGTGTGCCAAGCCCTGTACTGGCTGCTGAGATGACATATACAAGCTAGAAACATTAATGATTTTGACATCTAAAAGGAGACACAAGTCATGTCCACAAGGCAACTAAGTCACTGAAAGAAGAGCTGAATGTCCTAATGGCTACAAGAAAGTGCGTCCATGGGGATGGAAAGCTTAGCTCTGCTGGGGGTTCAGAGACTTCCTCACCAAAACAGTACTTGAGATGGACCTAGAAATATGGGTACAATTTAGACGGGCAGGAATGGCGATTTAGATGGGCAGCAGGGACATAGAGAGGACATTTGAAGCTGAAGAAAAGCAATGATTAAAGGTTGGAGATTGGCCTGTCGGCTGCATGGGGGGGAGGGAGCAGGAAATAAAGCAGTTTGGCTTCCTTTTCTTCTACAGAATTTCCTGGGATTTCTGTTCAGAATTAAATGTCCCTGTATTTGTTTTGTTTGTCTGAGAATGGAACATTTTTTGTTCCAGACAGAACATGTCGTTGGTATTCTCAGAACAAATACTTGAGTTCCCAAAGGTGGTTAAAGACTTTTAAAATTTACTTCTATCCTCTCATTCAAACCTCCTTGGAGTTGAGTTAAAAGAGCAGAGTGTTTATTTGAATATTTGAATGAGTGTGCATGCATGTGTAAAAGGGGGATGGGGTGGGTAGATGCCCCAGGGTGGGTACTCTGGCTCCTTTCTTCATGCCAGCAGCCCATCCAGTGCTCTAGCTGAAAAGAGCTTCAGTCATAATAAAGATCATACCCTGTGGTAGGCCAGAGATAACAACTCTTAACTTCTTAGGGTCCAGGTAAGAGGGTCCTCTGCTGCAGGTCACCCTCCTAGCTCACCCATTCATTGATTTCAAAATATTCAATCACCAGAACAGTCTTTGGAGAAATGATCAGGAAATAAACATTGAAGTCTGCAAATAATTCCATTTTGAAACCTTACAGAGGTCAAAGACAGCTGGGTAAAGCAAGAGGGGTAGCTTGGTGCTGTCTCTTTTAATAAATGTAGGGTACCAAGTCACGTGGGGTCCTCTGGGCATTTGCTCATCATCATCCCACATTTACGGGGAAGGGAGCAAGGATTGATTGTCCCTGATCATTCCTCTAACTCAGTCATGACCTTGCAGCTCTAGGATAGTTAATGTGAAGGAGACGGAGGAGGGAAGACTGGAAGACAGACTGGTTTTGAGAGTTGATTATCTCATGTAATTTATTGAATACTGTATTGAAAGTGAAAAAAAACAACATAGCTCTATGGGGACAGAATAGTTGTCAATGTACCAGATGTTCACCTTTGTGATCGTGAGGCTGATGGGGAGCTATGGCTGCCACTGCCTGGCATCAAGAGAGAGAGGGTCATATGGCATTATCACCTGGGAAAGATCAAAATTCCAAAATTCGAAGTATGGGTTTCTACTGAATGCGCATTGCTGTCCAACTATCATAAAGTAAAAAAAAAAAAAAAATTTTTTTTTTGTTAAGTCCAGCTATTGTTAAGTCAGGGACTATCTGTCTGTATGAGCGAATTAAATATGAATAAATTAATATCATAAAATAAATCGTCAGCAATATTTTGAGTATTGGTGAATTAATGAAAAATACGACCCTCTGACAAAATATGGACCTCTAATTAGAAAAAACACAACACATGATAGAATAAAGCCAATTGTCGTGTGTAGAACTAGTCTGCTTCTCAAGTTTGGTCAAGGCCAGAAATACCCTGAGATGGAGGCGCTCTCTCCCACACTCAGCTTTTGCCCCAGTGAATGGAGGCCGATCCCAGTCTTTTCTTTTTTTTTCTTTTTCTTTTTTTTTTTTTATCTATTTGACACACAGAGATTACAAGTAGGCAGAGAGGCAGACAGAGAGGCAGGAGGAAGCAGGCTCCCCGCTGAGCAGAGAGCCCGATGTGGGGCTCGATCCCAGAACCCTGGGATCATGACCAGAGCCGAAGGCAGAGGCTCAACCCACTGAGCCACCCAGGTGCCCCGATCCCAGTCTTTTCTAAGATGAATAATGCCTGAAATCTGGAAACTTGTGCAGAGAGCTGGCAGAAAGTGAGATGTGGGCAGACCACTGACGCTGATGTCATAACACAGGGCGTCCAACAGGCAAACCCCAAAACTGTAGAGCCAAAGAAAGAGATTGATTTCCTGCCATGGACTTTCCAGTGTCTGAGGGTAGGGACAATGTTTATTGACCTAGTCCACGTATCTAACAAAGAGAGCCACAAAACAGCAGCCGATCAGCGACACTGCAGAGGCCGTGATCACCACAATGACGCTCCCAGCCTTGTTGACCAAGAAGCCCAGGCCACCTCCGACCAGGATCTGAGCCAGCTGCACCATGCAGGTGAGGACAGCGCAATCCAGGCCCTGCCCTCTCCCATCGCTGTCCAGGCTCCATCCTGGGGCCTGCTGTCTCTGCAAGGGAAATGCAGGAACACACTTACTCTACATGAACCGTCCTTCAGGGCAGCCATTGGGATGGGGGGCCCAGAAATATTGCAGCTGCAGGGGACATTGGGGCAACTGTCAGAATCCCCAGGTTCCCCTTTCCTCTTCTCTGTGTGATGGTGGGGTGGTTTCTCAGCATTCCTGAGCCCCCTTTTCCTAATCGGATAACAGAGGGTAATGGTACCTGTTCTGCTGCTCTCCGGGGGCGCAGGGCTTCCACGTCAGGAATAGGGTGTGGGCTGGGAATTTGGTCATGCTTTGGCCAGACCATCATTACATTTGGCTGGGCATTTTAGAGTTGCTGTTTCAAGACCTTTATTGTCTGGCTCAGCCTTCCCCTTCCCTCCCACATCCCCCCGGCCTGCCGGTGAGGTTCTATGACATACCTTCTCATCCTGCTCCTCACGATGGTACTTGGCAATGAGACTGAAGGGCACAGTGTACAGAGTGCTGGACATCACACCAAACAAGGTACACATAGTCAGGGTGGAATAGACGTTCGGGAAAAGTCCAATCAATCCTGTCCCCAGGCCAAATAGAAAATACCCCAGGAAATAAAGACCCTTTAACCCTAAGTAGGATCCTAAAGGTCTCTGAAGGTCTGTGGGGAGAAGAAAGAAAGAAATTACGGTGAGCAGTTCCTCATATTATTTTGTAATTTCAGACAATCTTTTCTTTTCAAATACACTTTTTTTCTAAGGAGTTTTCCTTTGATACTGAATATGGAACAAAAGAACCTCCTTATCTGCGCTTCAAGACAGCTGGCTTTTGGAATCAGTGCACACAGAGGGCTGGAAATTGCCTCCCGAGGCTGATTTTCTTTTTCCACAAGTAAGGACCAGGCAGCTGAATAGCGCCAGGATGCAAAGAGGTGGTGGGAAAGGTCACCTTGGCTATAGGACTGTGGGCCTGACAGGGGTGCAAGGTGTGGGAGGAGCGGAGCGTGGGTCCTTCTGATTCAGAGTCTGGCCTAACAGGACACAAACAACAATCCAGGCCCATCTTGGCCACATGGCCCAAAGTCAGGTTGGAGGAAACTGAAACCATCAGATTTTAAGAATGATGCAAGTAATCTCTCCCCCACCCCACCGCCCTCCCGCATTTGAATGTCATCTGCATGCCTAAGAAGGAAGCCAAAGAATGTTCTCTGTCTATGGACAGGCAGGTTGTCTGACTTGCCAACACTTCTCCTTTGGGGAGGGGTCCTTTACTATACCCAGTGCCACCCTATTGTAGGCTCCCTCCCCATCAGTCCATTCCCTTCACTTGTCAAAACCCTTCACTTGCTCATCCAAAAGAAACATAAAAAGACAAACAAACAAACAAACGGGACTAGTAAAACCCCTCTTTGTGGTTGTTGTCAGGATCAAGTGAGATCCAAAGCCTGCACCCAGCAGGCAGAGACCATCCAGTTAATGATTAATGGTGGGTATTGTTATTTCAACAAATACAGGCACGCAAGATGGTTATCTCTTAAGGAGGTTCCCCTCCCAGCAAGTAAATTTGGCTTGCTCCTAAAAGTACTGTAGGAGAGTTCATTCCAAAAATTTGAAATTTTTTTGCTTTAAAATGTTTCATTCTGTGTTCCACCTTGGTAGGAAGATCCCCAAAAAACCCTCCAGCCTCTCTGTTTTAAGTGGCTGTTTCTCATCCATAGGCTCCCTGTCTTTCTCCTGGCCATCCTACTGGAACATATGAACCCAGGGGATGACTGACAAAGACCTGGAGTGTGTCTATTCAAGAATGACATTCTCCCTATCTAACCAAATAACTGTTGGACTCGCATCACAGAGAGAGGAAACCTAATCTGTATTACACTGGATTCAATTATGAAACTAAACCCTGTTTCAGATCATCCCATGGAAGTCAGAGCTTGACAAGTAGGCACCATTGCTTCCTCTACTAAGGACATGTGAAAATGACAAGTGGGCACCATTGCTTCCTCTACTCAGTTCATATCATCCGTAGGGGGCTGTTGTCAAGGTGGAGAGAAAAAGTCATCTAGAGCTAGGTCAGCTTCTGTTTGCTTAATGATTATATTTATACAAAAAATGTAATCTAGGTGTCTCAGTACCTAAAAGACATCATCAGTGTTCACTGGAGAAATGCTCTCATCCAGTATGTCGGCCAGCCAAGAGGAGGGCAAAGAAGCATAAAGAGCTATTGGGAAATATAAGCAACTTCAGAACAAAGACTAGAAGCCAAGCAAAGAATCTTTTATCCATGAGAAGAAATCAGTCAGTTTAAGGGTAAAGCTGACTTGCCTTCCACTGGGTCTAATACCGAGTTACGGTATGTCCTCACGGTGTGTCTCTCGTTACAACTGGAGATAAATGACAGATTTAAGCATCGGCTATGAGTAGGAGTGTTGGATATGAAAACTTGGCTACATTTCAGTACTTAATACTGCTATTTTCATGGATCTAAGTATGCCCGCTATGCAAAAGGAACTTGAAAATACCATCCCTCATCCTCCACCGCAACAGCCAGATTGCCCTGCTAAACTCCATCTGGATAGAAATTCTAGATCCACATCTGATGTTATATGATGAGTCCAAGATAGCGGGTGTGCTCTGGAACTGAAGGACATGACTGATTTTGCTCAGGGTGGGCTGGAGTGCAGGGGGAGAGAACTTGGAAGATTTAACAGACAAGGTCCACTGGGCCTGAGTCTAAAAGCGCAATTAGCAGTTGTCTAGATGTGGAATTAGAGAGAGCATCTGGAGAAGGAG
Organism: Mustela nivalis; assembly: GCF_964662115.1. Lineage (NCBI taxonomy): Eukaryota > Metazoa > Chordata > Mammalia > Carnivora > Mustelidae > Mustela > Mustela nivalis. Next base: position 153,927,656 of record NC_139022.1, on the reverse strand, counting down.
AAACCAAAAGCAATAGGAAATAACACAGAGCTGAGAAAGTCTGTGTAGTGAGTGAGTCCTCAGGGGCAGTGAATCTGAACGGGGAGCGAGAGGTCAAAGCGTGACCGGGACCCAACCTGAGAATCTTGGAACACCAGGTTCAGGACTTGGACTTTGTCTTATGGTCACAGAGAGCCCCTGAAGATCCTCAAGGGCTGGCTGGTAATTTATAAATAAAATCTAGTTCTAATTCAAGTGAAAGGGATCCCATAGATTGATAGATTAATATAACTTTGGGAAACTATTCAAATAATAATTTATTGTACACAGGACTTTGAACTCAAAAGGGCCTAAAAATAACATGCATTTTAATCTTCAAATGCCACGCAATTCATAGAGGAACTAAGACTAGATTCATGGAATGTCCCTAATAGGGATTCCTTGAGAAAAAAATATTGACACAGGGGTGTCAACCCACTGGGTGGCTCAGTGGGTTAAGCCTCTGCCTTTGGCTTAGGTCATGATCTCAGGGTCCTGGGATGGAGCCCCGCATCGGGATCTCTGCTCAGCAGGGAGCCTGCTTTCCCCTCTCTGTGTCTGCTTGTTTCTGCTTACTTGTGCTCTGTCATATAATTAAATAAAATCTTAAAAAAAAAAAAAGTATTGACACAAAACTAAAATGCGTATTACTTGTGGAAAAGTGGGCTCCTCTTACAAGAACGAGGGTGTAGTAAATAGTCTCCCCACGTCTTGAAAGCACAAAAGAACTGAGAGCAATGAAGAGACCCTTTTAGTCTATTACTCTCTGATTCTATTTTAAGTACTTGAAACCCTCCTCCTGTGATTTTCTTCGTTCATGCCCCCTGGGAGTGGGAGGTAGGGAGTGGGGAGGGGAAATATAAGTTTTAAGCCACTATTATTTGGTTATCATAAATTTTAAAATAATAAAGCTTACTCTTTCATGATTACTGGGCTCATGAATTCCTTACATGTTTTTCCCAATTGCACTTTTCCCAATTGTGCTATATTTTGAGGAGAATTTTTGACCCTGAAGCAGGTTTCCTGCTGTGCTGTGGCTAGTTGGAAGTCAGACAAGGGGACACTATAAGCATTCCCTCTCTTGCCCCCACTCAAGAAGCACACTTCAATGGCAGAATGAGTGCCCCTGAGAATGGTAACAGGGATCACCCTCCAATACTTCCCCCTCTCCCACAACGGGCCATAACCCTGCTGTCCCTTGGGCCTGCCCAAAGCTTAGAGCTCGAGTTGGGGGCCAGCTATCTCCCCACAATCTAAGAGGAGCTTCCATTATTAGTAGTAGCCCAATTTCCACCCAAAGGGGGGGCCTGATTACATTTTATAGGCTAGATTATTTCACTTAATTCAATGCATACAGATCTTGGAGATGTCCATATACATTGGCAGGCACCAAATGAGACTAAGGTTATAGTACATTAATTTGGGATTGTTTAAAACCAATCACAGGGGGGGGCACCTGGGTGGCTCAGTGGGTTAAAGCCTCTGCCTTCTGTTCAGGTCATGATCTCAGGGTTCTGGAATTGATCCCTGCTTAGGGCTCTCTGCTCCACGGGGAGCCTGCTTCCTCCTCTCTCTCTCTGCCTGCCTCTCTGCCTCCTTGTGATCTTTGTCAAATAATTAAATAAAACTATTTTTAAAAATAATAAACCAATCACAGGGGTGCCTGGGTGGCTCAGTCTGTTGAACGATAGACTCTTGATTTCAGCTCTGGTCATCTGAGGGGTCTTGGAGTTGAGCCCTGCATCAGGCTCTGTGTTCAGCTTGGAGTCTGCTTATATCTCTTCCTCTGCTCCTTCCCCAGTGCTCTCTCTCTCTCAAATAAATTAGATAAATAAAATCTTTAAAGAAAAAACACAATAAATAAATAAACAAACAAATAAATAAATAAAACCAATCACAGGAATCTCTTTGTGTGCAGTGTCTTTACAAATGAAATGTGGCTAAGTGGGGGTTAATGGACTCAGTCCCCATGGAAAGCTGGTACCTGGGAAAGAAAGTTGTCATCCTCCATCCTGCAACAGTGCTCCTGTAACATACCTTCCTCCCCACCTGAGCTAAGGTCATTTTGCATGTTAGTTCTGTTACCTAGCATATTAACCATCCCTCCTATGTTCTGTCATCTACAGATCTAATAAGCTGTATTTGTGTATATGTGAAGCTCCACCAGAGACCTAACTCCAACAGAACACAGACCTGATGCTAATCAGTACTCAGTGCTGGGACTCTAGCCCTTGTGCATCTTACAGTTCACCATCTGGTTTCCAAGGTTTCCTTTTATTTTCCGGGGAACTTTGATCAAGAAACCATGAACTCCAAGGAAAAAATAATCAATGAGGAAAGTAACATAGAATTCAGTATGGAAAGAGAATACATCTTGTGGTCCTTTCTAAGGGAAGAGATTTTCTGATCTCCATATAATTATCAAGAATCTGGTATTTTATTTTATTATTTTATTTTATTTCATAGATTTATGTATTTGAAAGAGAGAGAGCAAGCATGAGTGTGAGGGGCAGAGGGAGAAGGAGAGAAAATCCCAGGCAGACCCCACACTGAAGAAGGAGCCTGACATGGGGTTCGATCTCACGACCCTAAGATTACGACCTATGCCAAACCAAGAGTCAGATGCCTAACTGCCTATGCCACCCAGGGAACCCAAGGATCTGGTATTTTAAAAAGCAGAAAATAAATATAAAATCCAAAATTCTGCTAGACCAGAGGCCTCTAGAAGATACTTTCAGGAGGAAGAGACTTACAAGAATAAAGTGAGGAAAACATGGCATTGATGCACAAGCCCCAACATCCAACCTCAACCCCTCTTTCGTAGATGAGAAACTCTGTGGAGTTGTGTGCACTGTAGGGATCCCCGTGGTACACAATCTGAAAGAGAGATTTGGGAACGTTGAGATACAAATGCACTGTGGTAGGGACTCCCTTTTAAGTGCTCTGCTTCTCCATCCCTGTACAGCTTCCCAGGACACAGAGCTCACTCTCCCATGAGCATATTATCCCTCTCTTCCTCTTACACTTCTACTCAAGGACCTTCAGGAAGTCCTAATGCCATCAAGTCTAAGCAGCATTTCCCCGGATCATTAATACCCTTCCTTCTGCCTAACCCCTGGATCCTGCCTGACTTAGGCAACCCTGCCACCCTTCTTCGGGTAAACCAGCAGGCTTCTGACTCATCACCACATGTGCCATTCCTATTCCTGCTTAGAATGCTTTCTCCCTCTTCTCTGTCTAGCTCCTATTCACCTTTCGAGGCCTGGATCATACTAAACCTCCTTTGTTGAGCCTGCCACGACAGCTGTAGCTCACACTGATTCTTCCCTGTCTGCTGTATTTGATCAAGTGCTGGTCCCATAGAGATGCCTTGGGTGCAGTAAATTGTCTCCAGCTCCTGTCTGTAAGACAGCTCTTTGAAGGTACTCTTTCTTATACTCTCACTGTGCCCATCCTAGGGGTGAGCCGAGAAGAAACTCGACAGGTGCTGAACAAGGGAGTGATGTGCAAGTCAATGAGTCTTTGCAGAGACATGTTTATTACCTGGCCCATGAAATCTGTGAAGAAGAGCATGTTAGACAGGAAGGCGGTCCATCCAATGAAGTGGCTGATGCAAAGGCAGCGGTAGTGGGGAGGCATGTTCACCAACGTCCTCAGCAGTGACTTCATGGTCATCACTTTCCTAGACTGGAATAAAACATGAAACCGGTGTAAACTTCAGGGCAGACATGCAGCCAGCTGTGTAAGCCAGAGCACACAGCTGTGTTTCACATTTGTCTGTCGATTATCCCCACAGAATCACACTTTCTGGGCACAGCACCAAGGTTTCCATGGAGAGGTCTTATAGGAGGTGTTCTGTTAAGTCTGTGTGGATACTGAGCACTTTCAGGCCCTGAATAAAGCTTTGGAGACTTAAGGGCAAAGGGACTGCAAATGGAACTTGCTTTGGGCCAAGATGGAACAAATATCTAACATCCTGTCTTTGAATGACAAAGCCACTACATCAGGACAGAGCTCACAGATCTAAGCTTGCCCTTGGATTATTATAATTCTTAGATTTCTTGAGTCTGAAAGTGTGTTAGACTGAATTCTAAGATGGCCCCATGAACTCTGTCCCCTGGTGTTACCCCATAATTATGTTATATTACATGGAAGAGGGATTTTGCAGATATAATTGAGGTTACTAATTTCTTGACTTTGAGTTAATCAAAAGGGAGATTATCTGGGTACTCTAACCAGATCACATGAGTCCTTTAAAAAGCAGAGAATTTTCTGTAGGTGGGAGCAGAAGAGGAAGTTAGAGAATTTCAAAGCACAAGGGTTACTGGCTTTAAAGGTGGAAGAGAATCATTGGAAGGGATCTTAGAGTAAACTCCAGGAGAAGAGAGTGACTCCTGGCCATCAGCCAGCAAAAAAAAGGAGCACCTCAGTCCTACAACCACAAAGAGCTGGGTTCTACTTAAATGAGCTCGGAAGCTGATTCTTCCCCAGTTGAGCCTCCAGATGAGAATGCACTACCATCAACAACTTGATTTCAGCCTTGTGACACCCTAAGCAGAGAACCTGGTTGAGCCCACCCAGAACTCTGACCTACAGGACTGTGACATAATAAATACGATTTTAAGCTCCTTAAAATTTTCTAGGTAGCAACAGAAAACTAATACAGAGAGCCAAGTAGCTCCCTGCTATTGCTCAGGTCCCTCTTTCCAGTTTATTTTTTTCTGGATCCTGCCATGAGCCAGCACGTGCAAATGATCCCTCTATGGAGTCAGAGGTGAAGACAATATAGAATATACACACACACACATATACACACACAATGAATACACATATCCACATTCTTTAATTTAGACTTAAATTGTGTTGAAACCAAAGGCTACACTGTTTTTGTTTTTGTTTTTGTATCAGAAACCTTGAGAAAATGAGAAATGTTGAACTATTGACACAACTGTTTTGAAATACAAAGAATAAAAGCGCTTTTGGCGTCTTGTTTTATAACAGAAGAAAGAAATGTTGGGAATATTAAGACACTGAGACTATAAACATCAATCATGGTGGGGAATTAGGTCTTTCTTGTCAGATTTTTATTTGTTCTGAGTCTTGACATAATGAAATTGAGTCCTGGCTAGTTTATTTATAAGGTGGTCTCCTGGGAATTTCTATTTTAACTATAACAACATATTGTTTTATAACTCTTAACTTCATATAACAATGCCTTTCCCTTCAATATTTATTGTGGAAAAATACATTTACTTATTGTAGATTTGTTATGTAAATTGATTTTTTTAATTTGTCAATTTTTTAGTATTTAACCTACTTGGCATAGTCTGCCTATAGGTTAAATAAATAAATGATCTTACACAGTCATTCCCACTCATATCCATGGGGAATACCTTCCAAGACCCCCACTGGATGCCTGAAAGAGCCTATAGTATCAAACCCTAGATAGACTATGTTTTTTCATATGTACACATACTAATGATAAGGTTTAATTTATAAATTAGACACTGTTGGAGATTAACAACAATAACTAATAGCAAAATAGAACAATTACAATAATATACTATAATAAAAGTTGTGAGTGTGATCTCTCCCTCCTAAAATACATCATTGTATTGCACCAACTGTTCTTCTTCATCTTCTTCCTGTGATGACATGAGATGATAGAAGGCTTTTATGGAATGAGATGAAATGAGGTGGATGACATACATTAGGCTATTATTATTGACCTTTTTTTTAAAGATTTTATTTATTTGACAGAGGGAGAGAGAGAGAGAGAGAGATCAACAGTAAGGCTGAGCAGCAGGCAGAGAGAGGGGGGAAGCAAGCTCCCCGCTGAGCAGAGAGCCTGATGCGGGGCTCGATCCCATGACCCTGAGATCATGACCTGAGCCAAAGGCAGAGGCTTAACCCACTGAGCCACCCAGGCGTCCCCACTATTGACCTTCTGATGATAAATCAAAAGGGTCGTCTGCTTCCAGATGGCGGTTGACCATAGGCAACTGAAATTTGGAAAGTGAAACTTCAGATAACTCGGGACAACCATACCTAGTCAGTATTTAAAAAGCATAGACATTCCTTTGGAATTAGGAAAAATAACTTTTTGCATGTAAAATATAGTAACTGTCAAAATAAATGCTGCCTGAAAAAGAAACTCAATGCAGGATTGTTACTTTTTATTTGACCATAGGAAGAAGCTAAGGGTAGAGAACCAAAAACAGGGGTTCCTGGCTGGTGCAGTTGGTAAAGCACACAACTCTTGTTCTCAGGGTTGTAGGTTTAAGCCTCGTGCTGAGTGTAAAGAAATAAAATCTTTAAACAGCAATAGCCTAAGTTTCATGCCTTTCCTTCTTTTCATTCCAAAAATGCAAAATTCTAAAAAGTGAATGTGGCCGGCAAGTATTCATCCTCTTTCCAAATACTAAGTTATGCTTCTGACTTAGATGTAATTTTCATCCTACTTTCATTGTTAATCTAACTTTTCCTTTCATCGAAAAACAAATAAGAGCTTTCAAATTGTGTCTAGTGTTTCTGCAAAAGCTGGGATTGTAAATATTCAAACACTTTGGGTATTTCCACTCAGAAGGAACATTCAGAAGGCATCTTATTCTAGGACTCATCAGTTCCCTTGGAGAAGCCCTCTCCATGGCACAGGACCCTTGGGAGTTGCACTACTGCATGTATCCTGCACCTTTGTCAACTGGAGGTTGAGTGGTGGTGGATTTACACGTGAAAAATGCACAGAGTCAGGAGTGGGCAGGAGAACTTCATGAGCGCACACTCAAAAGGAGACCACTGAAAGGCTGAAGTAAGCAATGATAGCATGGGGGAACTGCAGATGAATTTTATGAAGGATCCAGTTTGAACCCTGAAATAATTCAGGCCTCCTCTTGCCGTTGAAAAAAAAATTAGTCCCAGTTCTCCAACTGCATCACCACCCTCATTTTGGGAAGTGTTATATTCCACCTTGGAATGTAAGTAATGGTATAAATGGCTTATTATGCCCCCTGTTAGGACTGTAAGTCTTTGAGCATAGGGAGCAGATTAGTCAATTTCATGATCCCTAAATACCTAGTAATGCCCTGTACATACTTGGTACCCAAAGTAGTGTATTGACTAAATAATGACTATAATGTTTTTATAGTCATATAAAGCTTAAAAAGCACCTTTACATGCTTTATCTTAGTTGAACAACCCAATAATCCTGGAAAATAGGCCAACCCATCAAAAGAAGTTGAACTCACAGAGACTCACTGAGCTCGTATGAAAGTTCTGTTGGAGCACAGATTAAGTCTATTCCCTGTTGGTGTGTGAGGGGCTCAACATTCTGCTTGGCTCATAATAGGCACTTGTAGCTAACATCTTACTATGTGGTAGGAACCTATCTAAATAAGTTTTGCATGGCTTATGTCATAGAATCAGCACAAAACACTTGTAGGTAAATAGAATGACTTTCTCATTTTACAGAAATGTAAAGGCTCAAGGTCATGTGTTCTAGAAGCGGTAGAGGCAGGATTTGAACACCTATGCTCAAATAGGTGGAGAAGGAGGAGAAGGAGGAGGAAGACCAAGGAGGAGGAGAAGGAGGAGGAAGACCAAGGATATTTTTCCTGAGTAAGGAAAAAAAGAATTTGCCTCTTACCTGTCCAGTAGAATTTTTGTGTTTTTCTCCCTGCAATGCCAGTTCTGGGTTTACAGAACCAAATTTGACTTTCTCAATAGACCCATACTGGTACATTTTGTCTGATGACAATGCAAAGTCCTGGGGGGCTTGCTGTGGGGATATGTCCTTTGTGACATCTCTAAGTGGGGCTTCAGGGATACTGCAGAGATGAATAATAAAACACAGAGTGAGCACCAAGGCGGAGAATAAGAACATGACCTGGAATTCTGTGCCCAGTGCTCTTCCTGTCTCCAGATGAGCCCAGTCGATGCCACCCAAAAGGTAACCCAGGGCACCTCCAAAACCTAGAAAGCAAGAAAAATCTGTGTTAGCATAGTTAGCAAACCATCTTCTCTTTCCATGGTGTCCGGCGACCCGCACCCTTCCGTGGGAAAGCTCCCTGAGCACAGCAGAGGTACCTGGTTATGATAGAGTTAACACAGCAGGAGGCCAAGACATCTGCAACCACAAAACGTGGGTTTAAGCTTAGTTCTGGCATGTGCTTGCTGTGCCCTTGGCCTTCCTCACTCATAACATGGGGGTAATGATAGAAGAGCCCCACTTGGCTGTGATTCACAGGGCTGTTCTGGGACTCATGGTCCCGCAGGATCTTTATCAGATAATGACTCTCTTTATCTCATCATGGAGATGCCCAGAGTGTCAGAGGTCGTGGGCTGAGCTGCAGCAATCAACCAATAAAGATGTACTAAATTCCCAGCACTATTTGAGGGTCTATCTAAATCAGGACTGATTGGAAAATGGACTAGTGCCAGACACAAGCATTGCCACCATCAGAAACCCTGTGGCCTTTCTAAACTGCACACTCTAAACTGCTTCGGAACTAAAAGTCCTGCCCTTAAAGAGCCCTAGGGAAAACCAACCTCTGACTGCAGTAAAATTATTTGTATTGGCATTTATCTGTTAATAAGCTTCCTAGTGTGGTGCAGGTTTGCCAAGATCAAACATCTTTGGACTCTGCCTTCTTTCCTCTATTTGAAAATAAAGGAATTTTTTCTAGTGAATAACAAAAGGTGAAATATGAATTTTAAAAATCTTACTGTCTTCTCACAGGATGGGATTTTGACTTGAAGTTTTTCCTTTGCTCATTTTACCTGCTTTTGCTAAAGACAGTGTGATTTAAGGAACAATGAGGAAGGACTTCCCCAAATCAATCCTGCCCTCTAATGGTCTAATATTTGAAATCCTATTAGTAGTGATTCATTCTTTCTGGATTTTGAAACACAAGAGCCCCTGACCTGGGCAAGACACTGTATTACCCAGCGCCAAAGTAGTTTTTAAGTGCTCTTCGGATGGTGGCAGGTGTCAGTGGTTCTAAAAAACGCGAGGTGGGGGGCACTTCTCGGCGTGGGAGGGTGCCGGGGGAAGTAAGGAGAGGGATGCCAGACACACCGCCTACCTGTGTCACAAATTTATGTAGGGCCGATCACCCTGTCAACCTTTCCACGTCAACTGCCCATCATGCCTTCCCAAACACAGAGAGCCACCTGGACAGAAAAGCTTTGTTTTTGTCTTTATTTTTCTTGGGCCACTGAAGTCTCCATCTTATTTCCCAGATAAAGACAGTACCCTCACAAGCCAGGGAATCAAGGAAGAAAAGGGAATTTAAGGGATTCTCTAAGTCTAACCCTAAATACCCAACATAAACCCTGACCCCAGAAACCCAAGTATCAATGTCAAATACCATGACTCCTAATTTATCTCAAATGGTGGAAGAATGGGCGATTCTGGTCACGCTACATTCTGGTTAGTTGCAATTTACAACAGAGGATATTTACAGGCGACCAACTATTTAACGGTTAACCAATGGATTTCAAAAATAAAGAATCGTTGTCCTGCCCTGAGTGCCAAGGCATTATAAGACAGAACTATGAGAGACAGTGGCAGACTGGGTGCAATGAGGTCAAAAGTTCATGTCTTCTGCCAACAGGAATACATGGTCCAGCTGTGGATGACGGTCATATCCATAAACAGATAAGACACGTGTGGGGACCTGACCTGGATGGTGGGTCCCAGGCTGTGAGAGGAAGGAGGGGCCACTGAGCCAGCCACACCCGGCTGTGATTTGGAGGGCCTCTCTGGGACTCATGGTGACTCAGAATCATTATCAGACAATGACTCTCTTTATCTCGTGGTGGAGACGCCCAGGGTATCAGAGGTCCTGGGCGGAGCCAAGCAATCAACCAATTAAGATGTACTAAATTCCCAGCACTACTTGAGGGTCTATCTAAATCAGGATTTCCCAATTTCAGCACCCGGGACCTTGGGGGCTGAAGGATTCTTGGTTGTGAAGAGCTGTTCTGTCCCTACAGGGTGGTCTGCAGCATGTCTGGTCTCTCCCTACCAGATGCCAGTAACAACTCCTCCACCAGCCTGATAACCAAAAATGCATCCAGACATTGCCTAATGTCCCATGGGGGGCAAAATGACGCCTGGTTGAGAACCTCTGATCTAAAGTAATCCTATGGAAAACTTACACGTTCTTTTTTTGAAACTGTTCATCATTCGTTACCAGATCAACAGTTGTCATATTGTCATTTAGTTCTCCTGTCATTTATGCCTCTTCCCTTGTCAGCTACCATTCCACCGAGCAAGGGAAATGTAGAGTAAAAGACCCCTGCCCATTTAGAAGTATTAGAAGTATTTATATGTGCAATAGAATGGTGGGTCTATTTTATGGATGTAAATATATGGGCATAAATCTAATGATGAATTCTTGTTCAGCATTGACTAGAAGGATCGAGTCCTATAACTGGAAGGTTTCCTAGTCTATTTTGATGTCTGCTGGCTTAGCGTACTTCAATAAATATTGTTGAGCACTAAATAATTAAATAGATGCCCGAACTTCTGGGCATGCAGATGTAAAGGAGACACAGCTCCCCTTCCATTCCTCCCCAGAAGGCAGTGCAAAATGGAAGAAGCAGGTGAGTAAACAGCTACTTTATTTATTTTTTTAAAGATTTTATTTATTTATTTGACAGAGAGAGATCACAAGTAGAAGAGAGGCAGGCAGAGAGAGTGGGGAAAACAGGCTCCCCGCTGAGCAGAAAGAGCCCGATTCGGGGCTCAATCTCAGGACCCTGAGATCATTATCTGAGCCAAGGGCAGAGGCTTAACCCACTGAGCCGCCCAAAGGCCCCTAAACAGCTACTTAAAATAAAAAAAAAAAAAAACTGGGGGCCTGGGTGGCTCAGTGGGTTAAGCCTCTGCCTGTTCTCCCCCTTCTTTCTGTCTGCCCCTCTTCCTACTTGTGATCTTTCTCTCTGTCAAATAAATAAATAAAATCTTTAAAGAAAAAAAAAACTGTAATAAATTATGCTAGAGGGGCACCTGGGTGGCTCAGTTGGTTACGTGTCTGCCTTTGGCTCAGGTCATGATCTCAGGATCCTGAGATCGAGCCCCACATTGGGCTCCATGCTCAGTGGAGAGCCTGCTTCTCCCTCTCCCTCTGCGCCTCTCCCTGCTCCTGTTCTCTCTCTCTCTCTCAAATAAAGAAAATCTTAAAAAAAAAAAAATAAAAGAAAATGATGCTAAAACTGTGACCTGGGTACTCAGAGTATAGAGGAGTTCTGTAGAATTTAGTTGTTTCTGGCACCTAGTTAATAGTACCAAGATGATGTTGATTATTAATAATTATTATAGGATTCCACTTGATTAGCAATGAAGTTCATAAGAGTTCAGTATATCAAAGATATTAGAGGTAGAAGGCTGTTCCAAACTCGTCTGGGTGAATTCGATCTGAAAGCCAGTGGTTTCCAGTGGTTAAGTGACAGGGGACAGAACGGAAAGAAGGGATGTGGAATTTTCCCGGATTTCAATCCCTGCCCGCCCCCCTGCCCCCGCACCATGTGCTTTCTGGGGGTGGTGAAACTCCCTCGCTTGAGTTTTGTGACTGCTAACATGACAACACACGGCAGCACCAGGACCCAAACCGAGGGCCCTCTAGACTTGTTCCAGAAACCCTGACTCCAAAGCCTTCCCCAGAAGTGGGAGAGAGAGGACTATTGCATCAGGGGGACAATCTGCCCAGTGACTAGAATCCAGGGATCTTTCTGGGGGATGAACTGGGCCTACCACTGACCAAGCAGGGCAAGTGGGAAGTATAGTGGAAGGAAAATGGATCCCAAACCTGGAAAGTGCCTGATTTAACAATGGTAAGTGCCCGATTACCTGTGATCTCTGTCTGTCAAATAAATAAAATTAAATTAAAAAAAAAATCAGTCTATAGCAGTGCTTCTTAAACCTTAATCTGCATGTGGATCATATGGACATCTTGTTAAAATGCAGAGTGCCTTGGTCTGTTTGGGTTTATGTAACAAGAATGCCAGAAGCCGGGTGGCTTCTAAACAACAAAGAGTTATTTCTCCCAGTTGTGTTGGCTGTGTGGGTAGTGGCGACTGTGGCGTCAGCAGATGGGGTATCTAGTGAGATGCGCTAATCCCACTCAGGAGGCCTCGTGACCTAACCACCTGCTACAGGCGCCACCTCCTGTCCCTATCACATTGCGGCTTAGGGGGCTCACATATACATTTTGAGGGCAAACACTGAATTTATACCACAGGTTCTGGTTTTAAAGATTCAGGGTATGGTCTTTCCAAGCTCCCCAGGGATGCCAGTGTGGCCAGTCTAAACATCACTCTGCGTAGGCGGGTAAGAGAGCAGTTTCTTTCTTTCTTTCTTTTTTTTTTTTTTTTTTTTTGTTTTTATTTATTTATTTGTCAGAGCGAGGGAGAGAGAGAGAAAGAGAGCACAAAGCAGGGGAAGCAGCAGGAAGAAAAAGAAGCAGGCTCCCTGCTGAGCAGAGAGCCCAGTGCGGGGCTTGATCCCAGGACCCTGAGACCATGATCTAAGCTGGCTTAACGACTGAGCCAGCCAGGCACCCCCAGGGAGCAGGTTCTAACCAACTCTGCTCCACCCTTACCTGATGTTCTCAGGGAACGGGATTTTGTCGTCAGAGGATATTTGACCAACAGTGCAAAACTGACCAAGTACAATGATGGACAGTTGTGTAAAATTGAGATTAATTTGCAGACATTATTAGGGTTCTACAATTTGATTATGTTTTTGTAGCCTGATAGAGGAATTACCCCCCAAAACATGACAGGGGAGTTATAGTTTTACTGCCCTGTAGAAAGCTAACCAGATTTATATCTAACCTAACACTTTTTCTTTTGCTAATCACACACACACACACACACACACACACACACACACACACACACCCCGCAGGAACGTGGGGAAACCATTCTTTATATCTTCCCTGTCAGTTCCCTCAATAATTTGTTGAGCAAAATTCAGACACCTGCTTCCAGTAATTTAGAGAATTTTGGATCCTCTCTTTTCTTAGGGAGGGAGAAAAAAATAAATCAGGCAAAACTGTTTCGTTTGTTCCAAAGCTATTATAGGATGTAGTTAAATGTTACAACAAAATGTATCCTGAAGGAAGAGTGGGCCATTGGGGTAATTACTCCGTAGGCACCGTATTAAAACTCTGGATAGAAACACCCTCAGATATGACAAAGGCCAGCAGAGGGCTGTAAGGATTCACTGAAAGCTTTCCTTTCTGCTGCCTCTGCTTAAGCTAAGGATTTTATCTTCAAAGACAGTCTCCAAGACAAAGCCAAGTCAGCTGCAACAAAGGCCAATACTGACTCCCACATCAGCATCCAGACAACATTTCTTTCTCTGCCAGCGTTGATGAAGTCCCAGAACCTTAAGTCAGGTTCGGTGTGGTGAGGAGGTTCGGAGCCGACGACTAAAGAAAGAATTCTTAAGACGTCATTGGTGCAAAATGGTGGTTTATTAAAGCACGGGGACAGGGCCCGTGGGCAGGCAGAGATGCAGCTGCCGCCCCGGGTTGTGAGGGGTGGTTGGTTATGTACCCTGCTGTTGGGGGAAGGTGAGGGGAAGGGAGGTTTCAGTGGAGTTTTCATATGTTAAAGAGGGCCTACAAGGTGCCAGGATGTTCCGGGCCTGCCGGAGGCCTTGCCCTTGCTGCTGGATCAATGTTGTCTTTAGACCAGTCATTAACATTAAGATAGTTGGGAGACTTTTTGGTGGGGTGTCACAATCCTGCTATCAATCGTCTTTGTTAGTGAGATTTAGAACATTTGTAAGCCAAGGGAGACTCCTGTCTAGCAGGATTGTGAGTTCTGCAAGTTAACTATTTGCTTATTGTTCATGGCAGTCAGGGCTGCCTGAGGGATGTTACACATATGGAGGGGAGCGGATGAAGGGGGGGTGCAAGGCGCCAGCTTTTGCTTTGTCCTCAGCCAGCCTCCTGCTCCCTCATCAGCGTCAGTCTCATTGGGGCCTCTGGGATTAATCACCAGGTTATTGGCCAAACCCAAACCGTAAGCTGGAACATCTAGAGGACATCAGCCAATGTCCGATGAGGAGCCTTTACAGTGGTCCAGCTGGCTCCTTTGCAGAACCAGGCCTCGCTGTCACATGCAGACCACAGCCAGCCTCAGAAGAATGAACGGCTTGACGGGCAGATGTTACATTTCCTAATTAACGATACGACTTGAACAAGGCTCATCCTGGAAGAAGTCCAAGCATATGGAAACAGGGTTCTTTCTCTTTAGCTCACAACTATACTAGGTAAAATGGGCAACTGGGGAGTTTTCAGGTCAAGGAATCTAAAAAGTCTGTCTGTGTTGATCTCTGCATCTACAATGTACCTGGAATTTCCCCTCTGCTTCAGACATGTGGCTTAACGATCCACGATCGGACGGCAAAATAGCTCGAGTCAAGAGAGCTAACGGTGTTCTGCCCGCTACTTCACCTCAACAAGAGATCAGACTAAAAATCCCCAAATTCCCATGGAGTTCATGAGAGAGTGATTCTGACTCTATTCTACATGCTAAGAAAATAACAACGGAAGTATTCAATTAGGTATATGGTTCCTAGATTCCCTCAACATATACACCCCCATCCTGGAGAGTTAACAAATAGGTATTAGCTACTGTGTGTGTGTGTGTGTGTGTGTGTGTGTCCTTGGGCCCAGTTATCAATAGAAATTGATGGAGCATCCACTCTCCAAGAGCTGTGGAAGGCCCTGGGGACACAGCAATGAGTAAGACAGACAACCTGTCCTCTTGGAGGCTGAGAGTAAAGGAAAATCAACCAAGAAGACATATGTACTCTGGTCAAAGACAGGAAACATGAGTAGTTGGACATTTCTTCAGATTTACAAGGCAACTTTTCTCCCAAAAACATGGGGAGATAATATATTTAAAGTGTTGGCCATTGTTTTCATCACCCCCACCCCTCCCTGTGGTTTCGTGGTATTTCCTGATGTCTTTGTCCCTCTGGGCTCTTCCTTTACATTCAAGCTGAGCCAAGATTCATCATTGTTATAGGGGAAGGACATGAAAGTAGAAAGCAGAGAAACAAGAATGTGTCTTCTTGCTTTGGAGTTTAAAAAGCCCTTAGGATCCAAAAGCACAGAAGGAAGATTTGGTAGAAAATGTGTCAAATAAATAAATAAAATCTTTAAAAAAAAAATGTGATCCAAGAACAAGGCATTGTTGATGGGTACACATGTACTGGTGAACCCCTTAGGCAGTGGTGGTTCTGCCTCCTGCTCTTAGGGCCTAGCTGGTACTGGGGGAGGGGAGAGGGGGCAGAACCACACCCAAGCAGCTTGGGGGGAATCCCCAAATAGAAGGGACCAATGCCTCATTTCCTGGGCAGACCCCAAGGAGATAATAAGACCTCGAGGAAGAAATGGTTTGGTGTGGTTAAGGATAGATGGTGTGTGTGAGGCTCTGTTCTAAGTGCCTGACGTCTATTGACTCACACAATCCTCACAACAGCACTTTGAGGAGGGTACTGCAAGAAGCACAGAGCCATTTGCTGCTCACGGAGTTCCGCTCACCTTGGTGTGGGGAGGGAAGAGCAGAACGGCAGGGAGGAAGCGCAGAAGCCTGCGGTTCTACAGGGGCCTCACAGAGGAGAAGAAGACATAACTAACTCATTTGTGACCCTTTCACCTTGAGCGCGGAAACGCAGTGGGACAGGAGAGATCTCAGTAAATGCCAGCTCGAGCAGAAGACCCCAAAACCCAGGAACTCACTACCCCAAACCCTTGCACTTTAAATCCCCAGAACTTAGAAGCCACCTTGGAGAAAGCGATGGGAGAACATACTTTTTTTTTTATTTTTTAAAGATTTTATTATTTTATTTATTTATTTGAGAGAGAGGGAGAGGGAGAAGGAGAGGGAGAAGCAGACTTCCCACTGAGCAAGGAGCCTGACTTGGGACTCGATCCCAGGACCCTGTGATTATGACCTGAACTGAAGGCGGACACTAAACTGACTGAGCCGTCCAGGCGCCCTGGGAGAACATTATAAACCGAGACTAAATTTTCACCATCCTGGGACAATGGGGCTCAACACAGGAGCGATTAAGTTAATTTAATTTGGCGGGGGGGTTCTGGGATTCACACCCATTTCAGACATAAAGATTTACCCAATGCTTTGCATTACTGAGCATTAGCTATGCTATAGGCAAAAAAAAAAAAAGAAAGTGCAGTAAGGCAATGTTGAAATCTTATTGTTCTCCATCAGTAATGTCATTAAAGACATAAATTCAGAGAACTGGAATAGGCTATTTGCCAGAGGTCAAATGCACTGAATTTGCAATTTGCGTTCCTGTCAAAAGTTGCTAACATGTGCTAGTATGTCTAATGCAATAATGGTTCCCATAAAAGTATTCACCTTCATCATCCCCCCAAAGGCAATTTTCTTGATGTGAACATAGGCATTAACTATTGCTACCCTAGTTCAGATAAGATTCCTGAAACTTCTTATCCCCTGACATGGCACATAAAACCTGACTCTTGTTTCTTTTCTTAGGGATTAGAAATGACTGCAAGGTCAGATAATTAGTTGGCCTGGTTCTGGAGCCATTTGTGATTACCTTGAGTTTTCTTTAACTCTGCAGAATTAACATATTAGCTCTGGGTTACAACAGCTCAGTTCACTGTAAGGTTAATCGCTGAGCACTTTGCAAAATGCTTTAAGTCTTCTAGTGGTGACTAAGTAGCATGAAGCACCTAGGCTAAGAGAGAAAAGGCTCAGGACTGGAAGTCACATACTGGCTAGGACAGCCCTTGTGCGATTCAGCAGGTCCCCTCAGCACCCCAGCCCCTCCTCCAACAGCTGCTGCAGGGACCAGTTGTAAGCCACTTTGGCCACCTTGGCTCAGGTGCATCTGGACAGCGCCTTGCCTGAGGGAACCCACACTTAGGCGGGGGTCAGCACTCGCACAAGTGAGGTTAACACCCATGGGACCACCCTTGGCCAGTGGACATGGGAGCCAATGGATTCATCCCCCTTCTTGGTCCCTCAAATAGAAAGTTCTGAGACGAACTTCATTAGGCTCCCCAGTGGGTCCTGGAGAGAATGGAGGATGGTCACCTAGAGCAAAGGCCAACTCTGCAGTGCTTCATGGTTGGTCTGCTCTGCTCCACCCTTCCCTCACCCCCACACTCCGAAATCCTTTCCCGAATAAACTATGCATACAGTCTTTTTCTGAAGCTCAGGTTTTAGGGGAATCTGGACAAAAGTTTGAACTATGCCTTTGGTTGGCTGGCTGTCTGGTTGGCTAGTTGGTTGGTAGGTTGGTGGGGTTTTGCCCCTAGTCCAGCCTACTGCTACCCAGCTGTGTGACCTTGGGCTCATCACTTTACCTCTCAGTAACAACAGCTTCCTCAGAGGTACAGTGGGGATGCTAAAATAGAATATTTGTCCCATCAATACTTCTTGAGCACATTCCAGGACTATTCGAAGTCCCGGTGCTAAAGCAACAAATAGGAAAGATAATGTTCCTGCCCTCAGGAAGCTTATACGTTGCTTAGAGAGTCAGAAAATAAGCAACATACAAATAAATAAAATAGTCAGATAATGATTTTAAATACCTCACAGAGGAGGGGCTATGTGACCCCAGAGGGTCACATAGCGAGGACCCGTGGGAAGAGCTTTCAAGCCGGGGATGAAGCCAAGGAGACATCCTCTAACCCACCTTGGAAATCCTTGGAGAGGTTGCGCTGCTTGCACTTGAACAGAATTTGGAGACAAAGCAATCTGGAGATATGAATTGCTTTGCTCTAAGTAACCCATGTTGCCCACAAAACTGTCATTCCTGTGTCCTTGCCTTGTGCTCTGGCCACATCCTTTCTGAGCTAAGTGACTGAGGAGATGTGAAAGTTCACCAGGGACGGAAACTTCAAAGGGAACCCAGCTGACACGAGAAAACCACTCAGGCGACAGTTACTCATGAAGGAGACAGCGCTCACACTCGAACACGAAACACAGCAGCTTTCTACCCGCGTGCGAGGTTCACTCACAGGATCCCCTGCCTGAACTTCATTTTTAAGACTCTTTCCTTGGCTTTTAATTAACTCTAATCAGATCATTTGTAACCTGAGCATTTGTATGCATACTTTGGGATATTAAGAAAAACAGAAAAGTTGAAAGAGGTTGTACTCCACAAGTTCCTTGGACATGGGGCAAGTTCCTCTCTGAGTTACCACAAATAAAACTTTGATGGGTTTTATAAGCCCAGTGGGAACAGAGGAAATGAACTAAATATAGACATTTGGTGTTTGAGCCTTTTAAACAATCTCTCGCTCTGGGCATTTGGCAGCATATTAATTAACATGTGGGGACGCCTGAGTGGCTTAGTTGGTTAAGCTTCTGCCTTCGGCTGAGGTCATGATCTCAGGATCCTGGGATTGGGCTCTCTGCTCAGCGGGGAGTCTTGTTTCCTCCTTCTTCCTCTGCCCCTCCCCCTGCTTGTCCTCTCTTGCTCTATCAAATAAATTCTTAAAACAAAACAAATCAAAACAAAACATTGTGCAAACATCCCTGTGAGGAAACAAGAGTTCAGAAATACTTCAGTTGAGAAGAGGGGCCGGGATTTGAATCAGGACAACTTTTCCCATCATGTTTCATGCCAGCCACCCATTGCAGGATGGAGCCAACTGCTAAAGATAGTAAGGTGGCGGGTTCGGCTTAGCAGATACATGCTCAGTTCGAAGCATTCTGACACAATAAGGAATTCTCTACTAATGAACCTGGGTACCACAGACCCATGTGCCCCTAGAGGTGGAAGGACAAGGGTGGATTCACCAAACCCACCACACATGTCAGCGATGGTGGGAGGCTCGAGTTAGTTACCTTTAAAGGTAAGAGACAGAAGCCAGGGAAAAAAATGTCCCCGGGGAACACTGGAGTCTCTTTAAAAAAAAAGAAAAAAAAAGAAAGAAAGAAAAGTGAGAAATATGCTGGGAAATATTTTAGCAACAAAGCCTTTGACACTTAAGTGCAAAGCATTTGGAATTGTTAGGCCTGGACTATAATAGAATAAATAGCTCTGAAATAAATAAGAAGAATTTCAATTTACTCAGATGACTGGATTCCTTGGGTGACCAAGGTCTTGTTGATGATGAAAATCAAAACAGGCTTGATGAGGGAGCAGAAGGCTAGCAAAGGACAAAGCACAAGCTGACACCCTGGAACAGCCGCCCCCCTTCTCCCACCCCAAGCCCCACCGTGGGATTTGTGTGCTATTCCTCCAGGAACCTCCCAACTCTCTTCATGTTAATGCCTTACTAGAGGGGAAAAGGACCTGAACTTGATGATGGCAAAGGCCTCAGGTATCCTGTGGGTCCTCTTTAGCATATGAAACTTCTTTTGGAAACCTCTCTTTTTCCCTAGCCCCAGCTCCCAAGTATATAACCAACCACCCCTCACATCCCAGGTACAGCAGCTCTTTCTGTCCACGGGTTCTGTCCTCCTCTCCTGCCTGACGAAAAACCACCATTTTGTATCAAAGACGTCTCGAGAATTCTTTCCTGGTTGTCAACTCGGGACCTCACCCCTCCAAAACACATCTACATTCCGAAACTACAACAGGCTCTGACCCTGAATGTGCCTTTATCATAAATGCTTGAGTTACACAGAATGCTATAGACATCTCTTTGTCAAGTTCATGTAAATGAACTGAGGTCTGGCCTATAATATGCAAAGACAGAGCAGTATGATAATGCATTGCTGGTTATTTTTCACTCCATTTTTCAGTGTGGTCTTCCATTCAGAGCAAGGACACTTTGGCGGGGTCACACATGTTTAACTGGATAGAGTTCAACTATTAACACTTTGAGCAGAAGGGGGGACAGAGAGAGAGAGAGAGAGTAACATTTTAAATAATACAGGTGACCCTATCTTCTGTCCCATTCATTGAGCCCATGTTCAGCAGTAAACATTAAAGAGGAGATGTTTTTGCAGATATTTTTATATCTACCCATCACCATGCAGGTCTGTGCCCACAAAATAAGGCACACTGAATTTTATGTGTGATCTGAGATATATTTATGAATAATATAGACTCTATGCTTATCAATAATCCTGCCTAAGTGATAAGCTTTAGAATCTAAGCTTTAAACAAGGTGAGAATTCACTGTACTATTTTTTTTTAAAGATTTTATTTATTTATTTATTTGACACAGAGAGATCTCAAGTAGGCAGAGAGAGAGGAGGAAGCAGGCTCCCTGCTGAGCAGAGAGCCCGATGCGGGACTCGATCCCAGGACCCCGAGATCATGACCTGAGCCGAAGGCAGCGGCTTAACCCACTGAGCCACCCAGGCGCCCCACTGTACGATTTTAGAAGGGGAAGATGTTTTATTTTTTTCCTAATAGGAGGAAAAAAAAGAAAAAGAAAAACTTGCTTTGAACTATCCAAACACCCTCAGGGATCCCCCCTATAACCAGAGACAGTTGGCTGGGATTCAGAGTTCAGTGTTAGTCAGAGACCAAATAAGGTACTAAATGAGCATACCTGATTGATCCAATTTGCCATCAACTTGATGGAAAACTGCAGGAAATATAAGCTGGGGTATGAAACCAAGAGTCTCCTTTTATGCAACTAACATTTCTAAGTACCTGCTGTCAACAAGGCAATGGGTTAGATGCTGTGCAGAAGTAAACTCTCATGTTTTTATAAATAATGTAGTTTACAAAATCTTGTAAAAGAGAAAGATAAATACACACTGAATTAGAATATACGGGAGGTTGTGAACAGTCCTAAAATAAATTTGATCAGGTAACACTGTGAACTGGAGTTATCATTTTAAAATACAATGACCTCTGTAATTGTATTTCAAAGACTGGGCTTTGACAGAACATATCAAAACATAAAATAAATATATTGGCTGGGCCATAAAGACATCAAATAAGAGGGACTCAACTGGATATGAAAACCCTCCCAGGCCAGGATCATGCTGTAATCTAATGTAAACCCCCTCCCCAGGGTCCTAGCATAGTCCCGACTGGTGCTCTATAAATGCATATTGAACATTGCTAACCTTGTTCTAAACAAATGACCCAACAGTAACCAAAGGAGGCTGACAACAGCCCCAAGAACTAAAGAGAGCCCCTCACGGTCCTTCTGGCATGGCCTTTCTCAGACCAGGAGGTTGAGGAAATGCCAACTCTTTATATAACTAAGAAATCTCTAGAACATGTGGGTTTCTTTTTCTTCTTCTTCTTTTTTTTAAATTTGTTTGGTTTGTTTCTATTTTTATTTTTAAATTGTGGTTCTTAGCACACTTGCCGCAGAATCATCCAGGATAGTCATTTAAAATGCAGACCTTTGAACCCCATCTCAAACCCACTGAATCAAAATAACTGGAGGAGAGGCCAGGAAGCTGCATTTTTAACAAGCCCCCAAGTAATGCTGCTGCTACATTACTGATTAAAAAAGAAAGAAAGAAAAAGAAAAAGTAAAGTGCACAAGGGCCCCTTTTCATTGCAGTTGAAAATGTCTCCACAAATGGTTCTTCAGAAAACTCTTCTGTAAACTTCCTTTGCAAAACCTCCAGAGCCCAGTCACAAGCTGATTTGTTCAGAGAAACGTACTGAAAGACAGAGCCCGCGTGATAGGAACATTCCATCAACAGATCCATTCATTCAAAAACTGATGTGTAGAGACACGAAATGGCTTCCGTGGAAGTGCCTCCCTGTCTGGGGAGCTTAAGGAGAGACTTTCTGGAATATTCCCTACCTGTGAAGAGGGCATGGTAGTAGAGGCCCCTCTCCTTATCCTCCTGGGAGCAGACATCAAATAAGTAGGCTTTAATGGGCCCATCAATGAAGTCAGCAGCAAAATCAAAGACAACTACACCTATCATGGTGATGGTTATGGCCCAAATCCGCTTCCTTCTTGGATCAGCAATCAAACCTAAAAAGGAAATAAATATACATCACCTAAATTCTGCTTTGGAATGATTTGCATTTTTATTTCCACCAAAATTCCTATCATTAAATTTTCTCCCTTTGCTTTCATTTTGCTTTGCTTTTCTAAATAAAAATGGCTTTGTTATTTTTTTCAGGTTATAAAATTATACACGTGAATGCCGGAAAAGGTAATCTGAGGGTTTTGAAGGGGTGGGGGTGGGAGGTCGGAGTACCAGGTAGTGGGTATTATAGAGGGCACGGATTGCATGGAGCACTCAGTGTGGTGCAAAAATAATGATACTGTTATACTGAAAATAAGTAAAAAATAAATTAAAAAATAAAGGTAGATCTATAGAGACAGGAAGTAGATTGAAGAGTTATTTAGGCCTGGTGGGGAGGAGGGAATGGGGGGTGGTGGCTGCTAATGGCTACTAGTTTTCTTTTTGGGGTCATAAGATACGGTGGAATTAGATAGTGGTGATGATTAGACCACCTTGGGATATACTAAAAGGCACCAAGTTGTATGAATTTTATAACATATCTCATTTTTAAAAGTTGTTTAAAAAATTGTACATGCTTATTATAAACCATTCCAATAATGTAGAGAAGCTGGGGGAAATGGTTCATCCCAGCTCCCACCGATGGTCATCCTTCAGATCTCCCTTTATGTACTTACACACATACAGAAAAAGGTATATTCCTGTGCCCTAAGGCAGTGCCTCTCAAACCACATCCTTAATCATCACTTGGACAGCTTGGACAGATTATTGGGCTCCATTTCCCGTGATTCTCCATGAATCTCCCTGAGTCTCTAGTAGAACTGAATTGGGGCTGGGCATCTGCATCTCTACACCCCCCGGGGACGCTGATGCCCTAGGTCTGAGGACCATCTTGGAGGAGCACTGACTAATGGGATCAGGCTGGACACGCTCATCTATAACTCTCCTAATACCTTTGCATTTTAGTTAATGGAGAACAGCTGCACAGTTTTGAACAGCTGAATGATACTCTCTCTGTGGACATGCCAGAATTCTCTCCCCCGATCTCCTATTGCCTTCAGTGTCACTTAGGAATAATGTGTAATATATGCACATTTTTTAAGATTACAGTATAACAATAAGTAAAAAAATAAGCCTATACTCCACTTTTTACTTCCGAAATCCTCCAGTAGTCCCCTCTAGAAGCAACTATTCTTATCAGGGGTTTTTGTGAATATTTTGCAGAAACAACCTACATTCATGTGCTGATGCCCTCTTTTAAATATGTATACACGATAGCTGATTATCCACCTCATTACCAGATCCATTCTGCTAGCCTGAGAGTTAATGGTCCTGAAATGTGTGCTATTTTTAAGTTCAACAATTCTTTTTTCAATGCAACTTTTTTATGTACTATCCCCAGTTACTGATTAATTGGTGGCTGATTAATGTCAAGAAAAAGTGTTCACCATCAGGTTTGTTTTTGCCCAGAATTTGCAGTGCAAAAATGTCTTCTGGAGCTGATGAGCTGATGCTCTGCCCCATTGAAAGACTCTCCATAAAGCTATGAACAGAATTAGCTCTTACTTAGACATATAGGTAATTTATTATAAGTATTCATAGAGTCATTTAGCAGATGATTAATTTCACAAAATACTAACTAAAGCACAACCTCAAAGCACACTGCAATTAATAAACATGTAAAAATATTTCATTTGAGAAAAGAGATAAAAAATGATTCCTATTTTTAAATCCTCACAACAAGTAAACAACAGCAATGCATCCTGATGTCTTTAAAAGTAAGATCTCCCCAAGCCATGGAATTTGGGCGGTTCCAAGGTGGAATTTCCTTGTAACCTAGGAGAGAATCAGTTCTAATCAATTTCTAAAGAAGCGTTCCATAAAGAAATCGGACTTCTCCTCCCCTTGAGTTGCATCATGGGCCCCTTGCCCCTGCCTGCCCACCGGTGCGGTGCACTAACCTGTCACCACGGCGTCCCCGTTGAGGTACAGAGCCATGCCCAAGAGCATCATGACGCCCAGGGTGAGGATGTAAGGTCTCCGACGGCCCCAGCTGGCCTGGCAGTGGTCGCTGGCTAATCCCACCACGGGCTGCAGCAGGAAGCCCAGGACGGGGCTGAGCAGCCACACCATACTGTACAAACTCTTGGGCAGCCCCACGCTGAGCAGGACTGGGGTCACGTAGGCCGCCTCCACCGCGTAGCAGAACTCCCGGCCCAGCATGGCCATGCTGTGCATGATGAGGTTGCTTGTGGGTCTCTTGGGTGGATCCACGGGGTCAAAGGGTTTATCCTTGGCCAGGGACTCACAGGTCTGAACGCCAAGCTGCCCCATGTTGCCACCCATGGCCACAGGGTGAGGAACCTGCCTACAAGCCCAGCACCTTCTGTGTGGCCCTCTGGTTTCTGGCCCAGACTGGGTTTGACATGGAGCCCGGCAGAGTGGCCGACAGAGATGGTTGAGCTGGGGGAGGGGCTCAAATTTTTTCATGCCTCTAAGATCACAAGTTATGATGAGAGGGAAGGGGGTGGGGTCAGGCAAGCATGAAGGAGATTAGCTGCTGTGAGCCCGCTGGCTCCTTAGAATGCTTGTCTAAAGGAATCTTTCTTTGTGCTGTTCTCTTTCTCCCTCTCTGTCTCTGTCACACACACACACAAACACATATACATACCTTCTATTATACACAATCACATACACAGCTTTGAGATGATGGAGCTCTATGATGCAGGCGTCAAGTCAAAATAGGAATGCATCACTATCTCCTTCTAGACTTTTTCTAGATACAAATATTCTGTTTCCCTGAACACAAGTTTCTACACATGCACCTCAAGGTTAATTAGTCTTAAAACCGTGGGAGCTCGTGTCCTTTCTCCAGTCTCTAGCTGTCTTACAGCACTGTGACCTTTCCCTTCATTGCACTTAACACACTTTATAATTAGTTCTCTGTTTATTCTATTTCTCCTGTGTTCGTCTATGATCCCTTTAAGAGCAGTGATCAAGTTTATTTTGGTCATTATGGTATTCCCAGCATCTCGCATGATCTCTGATACCTGCTAGGTCCTCAGTAAGTATTTGCTAAGCAAATATTGAGTGAACAAAGTGTATACACTACATTTTGTAGTATCAGTCAACTGCCTGTTTGCTCAGGTCCATTCTGAGCTCCTCCTCACATTCTCTATATCATTAGAGACCACATTTCCCAGGCTCCCTTGCTCTCTGGCTTCTAGGTAGATTAGGCCAATGGAAGGCATTGGTGGGAAGACTGGGAGCAGAAGGAAATCATGTTATTTTCCTCCTTCTCTTTCTTCTTCCTGAATTCTCCATGGCAGTGGGTGCATCTCCACAGTGGGTCCAGCTTCCCAAAGGCAACCTTACCTCCTTAGTCCTGGTCACACTACCTTTCCCATCAAACCCTGCAGACATAGGGAGTGGCCCTAGCTTCCCTGTTGTGGCTCACATCTGGATTGCCTGTCTGTCCCTGGCTTCTCAGCTCTTTCATCATCAGTGTAATTCTCTATACTACATCTTCTGACTGACTGACTGACTGACTGATATTTCACCTGCCCCCTTCTGGCAACCACCAATTTGTTCTCTGTATTTAAGGGTCTGTTTTTTGGTCTTCTTTTTTCTTTGCTTTGTTTCTTAAGTTCCATATATGAGTGAAATCATGACAGAGAGACAATCTCTGATTTTTTCACTTAATCTTATACCCTTTAGGTCCATCCATGTGGTTACATATGGTAAGAGTTCATCTTTTTTTTATGAGTAATAGTCCATTGTATATATATATATACCACATCTTCTTATCCATTCCTTATCAGTGGACAATTGGATTGCTTCCTTATCTTGGCTATTATAAATGTTGCTACAAGAATCACAGGGATGCCTGTATCATTTCAAATTAGTGATTTTGTTTTCATTAGGCAAATACCCAGTAGTGGAATTAACTGGATCATAAGGTAATTTTATTTTTCATTTTTTGAGGAACCTCCATACTGTCCCCAGTGGCTACATCAGCTTGCATTCCCAGCAAAAGTGCAAGAAGATTCCTTTTTCTTCACATACTTGCCAATACTTGTTTTTTCTTCTGTTTTTGATTTTGGTCATTCTGACAGCCATAAGGTGATTATCTCATTGTGGTTTTGATTTGTATTTCCCTGAAGATTAGTGATGTTAAGGATTTTTCATGTGTCTGTTGGCCATCTGTATGTCTTCTTTGGAAAAACGTTTATTCGGATCCTCTGTCCATTTTTAATTGAATTATTATTATTATTAATATTTGGTGTTTAATTGTATAAATTCTTTACTTATTTTGGGAATTAATCCCTTATCAGATATGTCATTTGCAAATATCTTCTTCCATTCAGTTGGTTGTCCTTTTGTTCTGTTGGCGGTTTCCTTTGTCGTTGAAAAGCTTTTTATTTTGTTGTAGTTCCAATAGTTTAATTTTGCTTTTGTTCTCCTTGCTAGAGGATACATATCTAGAAAACGTTTCTACAGCTGATGCCAAAGAAATTACTACCTATGTTTTCTCCTAGGAATTTTATGGTTTTAGCTTTCACACGTAGGTCTTTAATCCATTTTGAGTTTATTTTTGTTTATGGTGTAAGAATAAATTTCTTCTGTTTTAAAGACTCTGAGTGGGTCATATTTTCTCTGCTGGACCATGAGTTCAAGTGAAAAGTCTCTGGGGCAAGAGGAACACAATCTTAAGGGGAGGACCTTAAAATGGTTCAAGAGCAAGACTCAGAGTCAGAATATTAAAATTTAAATTCTGGTTCTGACTCTTCTTAGCAGTATCTTCTTGGGCAAATCACTTAAACTGGCAGTTCCCAATCTGTGTGCCAAGATGCCTCAGGACACCAACTGAACTCAAAGGCGTGCCTCAGAATATTTAAAATCTTGAAGATAGTAAACAGAGTGAAACTCAACATCTGTCAGACACCCCTTGAACTATTAGTGAAATAGTTCACACTTTCAACATAAGATTGCACTCTAATCCTTTCAAAGAAGCCAACAGTATATGAAGACAAATATGGAACAGAAAATGGGGGTAGTAGTGTCCAGTCTGATTTTGAGGCATGAGAAGCTGTACAAAGTCCAACACATATATGAGCCATAAGTGTGTTAAAAATGAAATAAAATTAAAAATGCTTTCTCTCAATTTATTTTTCTCTCAATTTATCTCAATAATATAATTTTATTATTTATTTTTACAAACAGCAAATTAGCTGTTAGGGCATAAATACTGAAGTTGTTGGGACCTAATTGTTTATAAATTGAATGGTTAGATATTTCTTTTGACCTAGGGGAACCATGAAATAATTATTCAGGCCCAAAGGAAGACGGGGACAAAGGTTTAAGACCATCTGAGCCTTGCGTTCTCATCTGTACAATGAAGAAATCTGCCTCCAGCTACCCCTGTGATTGTTGAACAGAGACTGGGATACTATATATAATGAATGTTTTGGCCTGTCTACCCAACATCCTTTCTCCACTCTTTTCATCCTGATGGGACCTGGATTAGATTTCAGAATCTACCCCTTCCTCATACACCCACGTGCTTCCAGCTAGCTGAGTCCAGGGGAGGTCCAAGAGCAGGCTGGTTTTATCTAAGGACAACCCTACCTTCTCTGATAAAGACTGGAGTAGGACTGACCATCAAAAGAGACACAAGACAAGATTTGCTGATGGTTTCTGAGACCATCTCTTCTTCTGGATGTCCTTGTGTATGGTATGACATCTAGAACTTGTTACCAGGCTGAGGATAAAGTGAACATAAGGAGGTTGGCAAGTTGGCAGAGCCAAAAGAATGTAGGGAAGTAGGGTCTGGGTGACCGGATTCGGGCAACTCTAAAATCCTTCTGGATTCGAGGTATGTGAGCCAAAACATTTCATATTTTGGATATTGTTACTGCCAGCTGAAGGCATCCTGATGTGACATAGGGGAGAGTATTTTGCAGCTTATAAAGTGAAATGTAATTGTAAATGAAGTCAAGAATGTGCTTGGAGGAGTGATGTGAATACAAAGAAGCCTGGATGCAGCCAGTCACCTTGTTCCATGGTATTTATTTATCACCAGACAGTTTGTATCACTTCCTACATTGTAGGATCAAGAGAAAAGTGCAAATCAGTGTATATCAAACTATACATTCAAGAATAAAATTTCTATGTATTCAAGAATATAATCTGTCCTTCATTAGAATTTGCCATCTTCAATTTCCTGCTTCCCCTCCATTCTTCTTATAGCCTCCTACGTTCTTCTCGCCTGCCCCCTTGCCTATACTTTGTCAAAAGATCAACAAAAGAGAAAGTGTAGCATTTTCTGCACAAGGTCTTAGACTCTTCAGAAGCAAAGTATGGGTCACTAACAAAAGCTGTTATTGGGTGCCTGGGTGGCTCAGTTGGCTAAGCAGCTACCTTCAGCTCAGGTCATGATTCTGGAGTCCTGCTTCAGGCTCCCTGCTCAGCGGGGAGTCTGCTTCTCTCTCTCTCTGATCCTCCCCCCTCTCATACTATCTCTCATTCTCTCTCTCTCTCAAATAAATAAAATCTTTTAAAAAAACGATCATTAACTTTATTTATATACGTGTATTTTTTAAAAGTTTATACTCTACAGAAAACAATTTTTCAAACATTTGATATGAAGTCAATTAACTACAGAAATCAATATTTTGAGCTAACACATCTATTTATTTACAGATTTTTGCCAACTAGCTTTTATTCTTCCCCTCATCAGCCCTTCAGCAGATATTTTTTGAGCACCTATTATGATAGTAACAAAGGGAAAAAGACTTGGTTCATATCCATTAGGACAGTGCCACTCAAAGTGTGGGCTTTGAACCAGCAGTATGATAATCAGCTTGAAGCTTGGCAAAATTGCAGATTCATGGGTCTAGCCCTAGACATAGTGCATGAGAATCTCTAGGGGTGGGCCTAGAAATCTACATTTTAACAGTATCTCCAGATGATTATTCTGTGTGCTAAAGCAACTACTCTAGGAGCTTATGACTCATGAAGAGTTATGTAAACTACATTATAAGCAATGACTACCTTTGGATAAATGTATTAAGTGCAACGAAAACATAGAAAGGGCCCCTAAGAATAGAACTAAAAATTACTGAGCACCTAGGATGTTCCAGGCACATAGTGGGCCTTGTCTTAGACACCAGAGTGATTGATTGATATTTGAACCCAAGACTTTTTTGACTCCAAATTTCACAACCACTGTATGAAACTGCCCTAGGGCCAAGAAACACAGGAAGTTTCACAAAGAAGGCTGTGTTTCAACCAGGTCTCAGTTTGCTAAATCAGGAACATGGAGCAAAAGGGACTAGGAGTATTGTTAGTGCTGCTTTAACACTTTAGAATTTGGAAAGGAATGGAAGCAAGAGAGAGCGCCACATAATTATGAACTTAAGGCAGTGCCTTGTAAAGTTCTGGGGAGCAGGGAGTACGGGTGGGACTAGACAGCTAGGGAGAAGTCTTGTTATAAATAAAGAGTTGATATGCTATATAAATGGGTTTACATTTTGTTATACAAGAAAAAGAGAGGACCATTGAAAGACTGAAAGACCAGTTTGGTAGGATAAAGATTACCAGTAAACATGATAAAACCAAAAAAATGAAGGCAGTCATACTGGAGGTCAGAAGTCAGGAAGGCAAGCTGAGCAGGCCAAGGCAGAGATAACAGGAACCTGAATGAAGGCACAAAGGGTTTTGGGCAGAAAGGACTGTTCCAGAGCTATGAAGATGGAACTGACAGCACTTGACTATTGAGATGTACTTCTTTATTAAAGCTTTACGAAGTTTCCACTATGGGCTAGTTGCTGTTCTTGGAACTGGGTATTCAGCAGTGACCAAAACCCACAAAGTCCTTCATAAAGCTTTCATTCTAGGGTGCCTTGGTTAAGAGGCAGTTGGTTAAGAGGGCTGGGGCTATTCAGTATAATGTCATTAATGATACGTGACATGAAGGAAAACAAAATGGGTGAGGAGAGAATGAATGATGAAGTGGCTGCCATTCTAGGGAGGGGTCAGGTAAGGGTGCTCCTTAAGGTGACAGTTGGGCAGGGGGCCTGACGGTGAACTGAGGGATAAGTCATGGGTCTACTGGGGCAGAGGCAGACATGATGGGAATGGAGGCTGGAGACTGGTAAGAGGAGGAAGAGTCTAGGACTTCCAAATGGATGATAATTTACTGAGAAAGAGACATGGGTGGGAGATGCTAAGAGGCAGCCACACAGAGGAGCCAGACTCTCAGTATGGTGGTATAGATGAAGAGTGGGGATTATAAGAAAGAAATCTCAAGAACATTTTCTAAAATTCCAATTCAAAGAGACTGGTTGAATGATTTTCTTATCACATAAAGAGGATTAGACTTTTCTATCTAAGGACTTCATTTTGGTAAATAGTAGAGACAAAGTTATTTCAATGAGCCACAAAATGGTTTTTAAGGGCTATTTAAAGGACTTTCTTAAAAGCTTTTCACAAACTTAAAAGCATAATTAAACTTTAGGAGAGAAAAGGCTTTATTTAATAAAAAGCATTATATTTATTCATTTAAGGTACATTGTTAACATTTTAATTTTTTTAAAAGATTTTATTTGAGAAAAAGCAAGAGAGAATGAGCTGAGGGAGAGAGCACGCACATGCGCGTGAGTGTGCACGTGTAGGCATGTGTGCCCACAGAGAGAGGAAGAAGCAGACTCCCTGCTGAGCAGAGAGCCTGATGTGGGCGGGGCTTGACCCCAGGACCTTGAGATCATGACCTGAGCCAAATGCAGATGCTTGACCGAGCCACTCAGGTACCCAATTAACATTTCAATATTAAAAACATAATCTATCAAACTGAAAGGCAGAAAAACTGTTACCATTTAATAGTGGTAAACTGAAAACATTCCTAAATCAAAAGCTATGATGTTAACCATTTTCAAAATTCAATCAGTAATCAGTCTTGTTTCTTGATTAGAACAATTGATCCACTGTTCCTTCATGTTTCCATACTTAGAATTTTATGTATTATTCTATATTGAACATGTAATATTCAAATTCAAATTCATTCAAATTGAATACTCAAATTCAATTCACAGGAGGCCTGAAACTTAGAGATTAGCTCTTGGCTTATTACTTTCAATAATTTTATCTAAGGTAAGCTGATTGATCTCTTCCTGGCTGAACCCAAATTCTCGAAGTATCTCTTCAGTATGTTCTCCTACAAAAGGATCCCTTCTGGCTGAAGGGACAGCTGGGGTGTCTGACAGCAGCGGTGCAGGGCGGGGACTCACACCCTGCTCCCCATCAGTGAGAAACGAGCCCCGTTCTTTGTTATGATGGTGGTGGGCAACCTCTTCAAACGTCAGAACTGGGGTCACACATGCATCTGTGCCGTCGAAGATCTGACACCACTCTGCCTTTGTCTTCTTTGCAAATATATCTGCAAATCTCTTCTTCATTTCTGGCCAATCACTCATGCTCATCTGATGAGGAAGGTCATCAGACTTTAGCCCAAGTCCTGAGATAAAAACACAATTTCTTACATTATTAAGCTTTGGGTGGAGTTATTATAATCAGTGAGAAATGCATTTTGACCTTACCATACTGTCCCTAACAGGATGTTCTGTAAGTTTCTCAGCTGGGTCAAGGGAGGAGATTCAAACTCAGCTTGAAGCTAGAGACAATGTCTAGAGGTAAGTAGCTAGCAGGACTCCAAAGAGACTTCCCACAGACAAGATTTTATTATTTATATTTCATCAGAAGTAGTCTATTTGTAAAGGTCTAGTTTCCAGAAGTTGGTTTTTTTCCCTAAGTTTTTAATAAGAAATTTCCTCATGATGTTATTATCTGTCATACTGAATTCAAATAACCCCATATTTTATATAGTATACCCAAACCCTATGAAAGGTAAAATTTAAACAACTTTACACATGATAATCCCATTTTTTAAGAAACCTAAAGATAAATGATTAAATTCAAAATTGCAATTTTATATGTAATATTCACCTCTATTTTGGTCCAATAAAAAAGCTTGTAGTAGGACAGTGATGTTTGACTCATTAACCTTTTAGAACACTGCTGTGAGCTAGAAACAAAGGATTTGTAAGGTAACCAAAGACACATGCAACAAACTGTTCCTACAGAACAGACAGAAAGTGATCACCCAGCCAGTTCATGAGTGGGGCACATAGACTTGTGTGTCAGGCACGAAGGAGACCTTGAAGGGCCCATCAAGACATGGTACAGAGAAGATGAAAACATACAGCTCAGGATTTAACAGAAAGGATGGCTTCTGGGCCCATGACCTGATCTGTGCCTCCTCTATAGACTAAAGCACCAGCCCCCCAGATGCACCTGAACTCCAAGGCTGATCAAATTATACCCAAGGCCTCTTTACTAGGATTTGGTGTGAATGTCATTTTTACTCTCTCATGCAAGAGGGTTTGTAAATGTAGATGGTGAGAGTGGAATAATAATGAAAGGCCCTCCTTCTTATGCATGTTATTTTGTATAAGTTTAGTCAAGTTAATCTAATACTTGTCACTTTCATCATCCTTCCCTTCCCTATCATGTAGAAGAACAATGACTAATTGTAAACTGCTCTGAAGATGAAAATCCTTCAAGAGGTAAGAAGACATGGATACTGCAGGCAATTCTTAGGGTTCTGAGGTATAAAAGGAAAAAAGGAGAACTCATATAGTTCTGGACAGTTGTAAAAGTCACCTGTGGGATATACAAATAAATTTTTCTCTGTAGTCACTTGTCCCACTCAAATACCAGCATAAATATGGAACCAAAACTGCAGGTTTACCACTGTAATCTACCAAAAAAAAAAAAAAAAAAAGTTTCTAAGGATGTCTTTTACTTAGCTTTCTTTTTCCTGACTGCCCCAAAACGCTGAGATTAAAAAACAAATGAAATGACCAGTTAGTCAAAAATAGTGATATAGATCATAGCTATTGCTAGAAACATATCTGCATGCTTTTTAAATGTTTGTTTAATCAGAATGTGATCAGAATCCTAACACTAAATAAAACTGGATCCAATATGTTCTCTTTGTAACAGACATTATATTTGAGAATAATGGTCTCAAAGGTCTGTACACTAGAAAAACACTAGAAATCAAAAGACCTCGGCTCCTCCCCCCAACTCTGACACCCCAGCTCTTCCACTGTCTTCTCATTTTTTCTCAGCCCCCAGTTTCCCATCCTGCCCATGACCCTGATCAAGGCCCCAGGATTAGCCACCAATGGTTCAGGATAGGTTGTTTGCTGTGCTCTTGATATTCCTGTATGGAACTCTAAAACCATTCCACCACATAAGTACAACTGTAGATTATGGCTAGTTTTTATAGCATAACCCGCAATAAATTACTCATATTTTAAGATGTTTCAAGGACTGGTCTGTAGAATCAGACACTATTTAAAACTTGGGACAACTGTTTTAATTTCCAAAAGGCTACCTTACATATGTGTGTACACATATACATAACCACAGGCAATTATACAAAATACTTACTATTTTAAGTATGTGTCATAAACTTTACTGCTCTATGACATAATATTTGGCAAATATTAAGCAGTCAAAAATCCGTGTTGTGATTGTGCAATGTTTTATGTACAAAGATTAATGTTTATTAATAAAAAACAAAAAAAATGTGTTACAATACAAAACTGCAGAATAATGTAAATGAACTTGAATTAAGAAGTGGTTACATTTTAGTACAGGCACACCATAGACTATCATAGGGCTGCTACATAGAGCATGAGGCAAATTTTTTGTATTGACAAGAAAGGACATCTTTAATATATTGTTCAATAAAACAAGATAGCTACTAACTAAAAATTTACATAATTATATACTATATATAAATATAATTTATAAATAAATAAACCAATTGTGTTGATATTCACATAGAAAAAGTTCATGAAAGCCACATCCCAAACTTTCCCAAAGTGAAAGGACAAGGGAGAATCTTTACTTCTTAATTGACCAATTCTGTACCACACTTTTTTCTAAAACACGCATTATTTTGAATTATTTTTCATTTTTAAAAATTTTCATAGCATAAAATTTGTAGTAATTCCACTTTAGGTTTCTGAGGAAGTGCCATACAGCTTTCCATAGCAGCTGCACAATTTTCCATTCCCACCACTAAGGCACATGCCTTCAGTTTCTCCCACAACTTTGACAAAACTTCTTGTTGTCTGCTTTCCTTTTAATAATATTTTGAAATTTTAAAATTTTTAAAAATTCTCTATTGCTTACTGATTATACTACAAGAGTCTTGTTATCCCAAAATATCATAAAATTCGGAGTTGTCAGATTTCTTTGCCCCAGAAAGACAGGGTCCTACTACAATAGAATTTGTACCTTCCCAAAACCTTGTGTATTTATGTTCAGATACTGAGGAGTTCAACTGAAGTCTCGAAGATCTCAAATATAAGGTAAAATAAATGAGGTATATAATTAATACTACCTAAAAAAATCATTATAGATGTGGCCATTTGTCCAGTTAGACCTGAGAGAGAAGTAATATATATGTGATTAGTAAAAGTACTATTTTTGTAAATAAATACTGTAAAAGAAAGAAAATGCTGAGGCATTTTTACATGGCCTGTGTAGATTAGCCAAAGCTGATTTAACATGCTAAGTCAGCCTGAACCAGAAACCTACCTATCAACTAAGGATCTCTAGTGAACTCTGCAGGGAGAGAGCAGGTTAAGGATACCATAAAAGGCTGTGGATGCAAAGAGAAGAGGCTATAAAAAAAATGAGGGTGGTTATAGAATTTAGACTTAGAAAATCTAGAACGTGGTCAGAAGATGAAGGGCTGGAACAATTAGCCTGCTAGAAAAACATCTCATTTCATTTTCAGTATTTCCAGAAAAACTTACTCATTGTGGTGGAGTGTGCATGTTAGAAATGATCATACCAAACACATACGTTTTAAGATAACAACAAGATATACTAAGGAGAGAAGGTAACTTCTGGAATGGCAGTCAGAACCTTCAAAAACCTGATCTTGCATAAAAGCAGCAAGAACCTTGGCCCAAATGGTCAGAATGAGCCTTTTCATAACTCTGGAAATTAAAAGTTTACAATAATCCAAAGAGCATTTATTCAAGAAAAACAACTGCATCTCAGTAAGATCAGTGAGACTTGCAGTGCTGTAACTTGCACAAATTTCATCCCTCTCTCTCCCCAGCTCAGGGGCAGCCACCAAAACCAAAAGGCTTTTAGCCATAGTGCTGTATTCACTAACAGTCATGGTAAGAAGAAATGGAGTTGAGAGCTTCCCCCAAAACCCATCCCCAGAGAACTGCCGTTTGTCTAGCAGCTCCCTGAAAGGTTCCCTTCTCAGGGCTTGTCTTCAATTGATCTGACTTAGAGCTCACAATGCCCTATTTCCAGAACATTTTTGACACATGTCAAAAAAATCAGATGCAGCTGTTTAGTATCAGCTATCTGAGGTGTCCCCTGTTGGGACTAAGAAGCTGACAAACAAAAGTGGGGAATAGGATATACATGAGGGGCTTTGAGATGTTCCAACACATTCCTGAGAATTTAGAAAGCACATGTGTAGGGCTGTGAGCATGCCCAGGAAAGATCTGAGAAGATCCTAGTGTTTCACTTCTGGCAACCCTGAGTCCCCATATAAGTAAAACGCGAAGGCACAGAGCACCTCAGAAAAAGATGGGAAATTAATTGGTTCAAAGCATTTAAGGATATCCCTATCCAATCATTACCTGATCACCAAGCTAACTGAACAGGCTTCAGTAGCTTCATGTACCAAAGAATACAGATTTAGTCCAGGAAAGTCATTAAATAAACAAATAGTGGAAACAACAAACCCAGGACTGGGGAGAGGGGAAGGGAAGGTGAGACCTAATGTCCACAGCTGCCACATTGCATTACTTAGAATATCAAGTTACAACTAAATTTATGGAGCATCCAAAGAAGAAAGAAAATATGACACATATGCAAGACAAAAAGCAGTGAACAGAAACTGTTCCCAAAAAAGCCAAATATTGGACTTACTGGAAAAGACTATCAATCAGCCAGCTTGACAGTTCACTACACCATGCTGTCTTGGTGGCCACGGCTTTGTAGTAAAGCTTGAAGTCAGGTAACACGATGCCGCCAGCTTTGTTTTTCTTTTTCAACATTTCCTTAGTGATTCGGGGTCTCTTCTGGTTCCATACAAATTTTAGGATTGTGTGTTCTGGCTCATTGAAAAATGCTGGTGGAATTTTGATCAGGATGGCATGGAAAGTATAGACTGCTCTGAAAAGTATAGACATTTTAACAATATTTACACTTCCAATCCAGGAGCATGGAATGCTTTTCCATCTTTTTGTGTCTTCTTCAATTTCTTTCACGAGTGTTCTGTAGTTCCTCGAGTATAGATCCTTTACTTCTTTGGTTAGGTTTATTCCAAGGTATCTTATGGTTCTTGGTGCTAAGGTAAATAGAATCTGTTCTCTAATTTCCCTTTCTATATTTTCACTGTTAGTGTATAAGAAAGCAACTGATTTCTGTACATTGATTTTGTATCCTGTCACATTACTGAATTGCTGTATGAGTTCTAGTAGTTTGGGGGTGGAGTCTTTTGGGTTTTCCATGTAAAGTATCATGTCATCTGTGAAGAGAGAGAGTTGACTTCTTCTTTGCCAATCTGAAAACCTTTTAATTCTTTTTGTTGTCCGATTGTTGTTGGTAGGACTTTTAGTACTATGTTGAACAACAGTGGTGAGAGTGGGCATCCTTGTCATGTTCCTGATCTCAATGGGAAGGCTGTCAGTTTTTCCCCCATTGAAAATGATACTCGTTGTGGTGTTTTTAATTTTTGATTTTTCATTAACATATATGTATTATTAGCCCCAGGGGTACAGGTCCATGAATCGCCGGGTTTACACACTTCACAGCACTCAGCATAGCACATAGCACCTCTGCAATGTCCATAACCCCACCACCCTCTCCCTACCCCTTCATTGTGGGTTTTGCATAGATAGATTTTATGAAGTTGAGGAATGTTCCCTCTATCCCTATACTCTGAAGAGTTTTATACAGGAAAGGATGCTGTATTTTGTCAAGTGCTTTTTCTGCATCAATTGAGAGGGCCATGTGGTTCTTCTCTCTTCTCTTATTGATTTGTTCTATCACATTGACTGATTTGTGAATGTTGAACCATCCTTGTAACCCAGGGATGAATCCCACCTGGTCATGGTGGATAATCTATTTAATGTGCTGTTGCATCCTATTAGCTAGGATCTTGTTGAGAATCTTGGCATCCATATTCAGCAGGGATTTTGGTCTGAAATTCTCCTTTTTGATAGGATCTTTGCCTAGTTTGGGGATCAAGGTAGTGCTGGCTTCACAGAAAGAGTCTGGAAGTTTTCCTTCTGTTTCTATTTTCTGAAACAGCTTCAGGAGAAGAGGTATTATTCTACTGTGTATTTATTCCAAAGATACAGATATAGTGAAAAGAAGGGCCATCTGTATCCCAATATTCATAGCAGCAATGGCCACAATCACCAAACTGTGGAAAGAGCCAAGATGCCCTTCAGCAGATGACTGGATAAAGAAGATATGGTCCATATATACAGTGGAATATTATGCAGCCATCAGAAAGGATGAATACCCAACTTTAGGAGAAGGAAAGGAAGAGTGAATTCGGGTAAATCAGAAAGGGGGACAAAGCATGAGAGACTGTGGACTCTGAGAAACCAGCTGAGGGTTTTGGAGGGGAGGAATGTGGGGGGTTGGGTGAGCCTGGTGGTGGGTATTAAGGAGGGCACGTACTGCATGGAGCACTGGGTGTGGCACCCAAAAAATGAATCTTGGAACTGAAAAAAATAATATAATAAATAAATAAATAAAATATGTTCAAATCACTGAAGGAAACCATGTCTGAAAAATTAAAAGAAAGTTTGAGAATGATGTCTAATCAAAGAGAATATCAATAAAGAGGCAGAAATTATTGAAAAATCAACCAAATAAAAATTGGTTAAGCATCTGCCTTCAGCTCAGGTCATGATCCCAGGGTCCAGGGATTGAGTCCCATATCGGATCGGGCTCACTATTAGCAGGGGAGCTTGCTTCTCCCTCTACCCCTCCCCACTGCTCGTGATCTCTCTATCTCTCTCTGACAAATAAATAAATAAAATCTTGAAAAAAAACAAAGAAATTGTGGAATTGAAGAGTACAATAAAATGCGAACTTCATGAGAGGGACTCAACAACAGACATGAACTAGCAGGAGAGAGAATCAGTGAGCTCAAAGAGACATGAACCGCTTAGCCAGTCCGAGGAGCAGAAAGAAAAAAGAAAAGAAAAACAAACAGAACTTCGGAGATCTGTAGGACACAATCAGGAAGAGCAGCACATGGAGAAACTGGAGCTTCTTCCACACATGCCTCTGCCCTTGTTTCCTGGACTTTCCTCACAGTCTGGCCCTGAACACCAGTGTTCACTCCTGCCTCAAACAAAGAAACCAAGATGGCCTCCCGCCCTCAAGCCAGAGGGAGATGATGACAACTCAGCACTTGCTGAAGGGAGAGAAACAAGAGCAAGCACTCAAACATGGTGATGAAATACAAGATAAAACACACTGGGCGCCTGGGTGGCTCAGTGGGTTAAAGCCTCTGCCCTCGGTCATGATCTCAGGTCATGATCTCAGGGTCCTGGGATCGAGCCCCTCATCGGGCTCTCAGCTCAGCAGGGAGCCTGCTTCCCTCTCCGTCTCTCTCTGCCTGCCTCTCTGCCTACTTGTGATCTCTCTCTCTGTGTCAAATAAATAAATAAAATCATAAAATAAAATAAAAAAGATAAAACATACTTAATGAACAAGGCAGAGAGGAGATTTTGAAAGCAGAACAGGACCGTAACAAACCCTACCAAAGAGGTCAGAACCGACTGCCAAAATCCCAAATTTGGGGGTGAGAACATTTGTCAACCATCTACAAGGGTCTGCACTGCTCGGGGAGGAGGTGTCACGTTATCTGACAAGAGTTGAAGTGGCAGAATTTGAAGATACTAAATCGGGTTACAGAATAGAATAGTATTTTGATGAAAATCCTTACTTTGAAAATAAAGTTCTCTCAAAATAATTTCACACGAATGAGAGTAGTGCTCCACTGTCGAAGTCCACTGAAATCAAGTGGAAATCTGGAAAGGATTTGGTGAAATGTTGAAGTCAAACGTAGACTAAAGCCAGCAGGAAGGGACAGCCTGAGGAACCAGAGGCCTAGCTTCTTCAGCTGGCTACGGACCATTCTGACGCAGATGAGTTAGGAGAGGTCCTCAGAGATGGTGTTGCGCCAAATCCACGACAGGACTACTTGGTTCCTGATACAGATGATGAAGAAAGGGAAGGAGAAGATGAAGAAGACGACGAAGAAGGTATGGAAGGTACTGATGAAAAGGAGATGAGGATGGAGATGAAGGAGAATGAGGGAGAGGAAGGAGAGGTGATGAAACAGAAGATGACTAATGGAATACTGATGGGGGAGACAAGAAGCAGAAGGCCCCGTTCCAACCTGTACCCTAAAGTGAGCTGATTACCTACCAAAGAACTCCGATCACCCATGAAATCAGCCTGAGATCAGAATTATACACGTCTGGATCTCTACAGGGGCAGAAGATGCCAGTGGGCAGGTAAAGCAGAGTGGGAACATCGGACAGATATTGGAAGATAAACAGAAGGGGAGCCACCTCTGGGAGCCACCAGAGGCGACCTACTGGAAAGTAATACCCCTAACACGAGAGTGCCCTGTGTCTGGGAACCAGCATTAACTTGGAGACTGGTTGAAAGCATTCAAAAAGAGCAAAGGATCGTGGTGGGGGGTGAATTGTGTGTATCGGGGTGGTTAGAAAGAGGGGCTTAAGTCCCCGAACCCAGGAGAGCCTTCCCTGGTCTTGGTCCCTGACCCACCAGCGCGCCCGAGAACACATGGGGTCCGGCTCCTGTGAGGGGCTGGGAGCCTCGCCAGATGGCAGAATGCTGAGCCGTGCTAACAGCTCAGATGTGCACGCCCCTCACCCTCCCCTGAGAGAGGTGCGTGAAGGCCCAGCCTGGCGCTCTTAGACCTGCGCCATTCTACCAGAGCCTGAGATGCCTGTGCGCCCCACACCCTCCCCTGAGAGAGGTGCACGCAAGCCCGTCGCTCTTAGACCCAGAAAGACCAGGCACTCCCGGGCCAGCAGGAAAATCTCAGTGTGTGATCGCTGCTTGGAATCTCTCTGGCGGTCTGGAGTTACCCAGACAGCCACCGCTGCTGTGGTTTTGGGTACAAGCAGAAGATCCTGTGTCCCCAGGGACCGCGACTTGGAACCTGCTCTGCTAGAGGCCAAGGGGGAATTTATATGGGCTCTGCAGCACCCACAGGAGACCAGACTGAGGCTTCTCTCTGAGAGGGAGGTCAGGGTGCAGTTTGCTTTCCTCTAAACCTACAATAACCATCAAAAGCGGTCAAGGCGAGAGAAAAAAAAAGTGAACAAACATAAAAAACCTCCAGAGAACAAAAGCCTGAAAAAACCGGTTTCCTCAGAGCCCACCCCCTTGAGGGGGACAGGAGGACTTAACTCAGGGAACATCATTGACTGAAAACCCACGTGGCAATCCCTTCCCCCAGAAAACCAACCAGGAAAGGGGAAAAAACAAAAAAAGTCTACAAGAGAACAACCACCACTACTTCATAGGACAACTTTTATTTTTAACTCGTTCCCACTATTCTGGTTCATTTTTTTTTTTATATAGATAATTTTTTAACCTATTTACCATCACAGTGAGATGTCCAGTACATCAAATTCCATAATAACCTTCTACCCTGAACTTTTTGATAAAAACACCTGTGTTTTTCTTTTGCATTTCTATTTAAAAAAAATTTTTTTAAATTTTAATTTAGGAATACTGATGGATTCTAACCTTCCTTTTTTAATTCTCTCTAGTCTCTGGAAGCAATTTACAGTCTTTTTCCCGCCCCCTACTCTTATGCTCATTTGTCCTGTTTTTTTGAAGTCTCTTTTCTTTCCTTTTATACCATGGTTCTCAACTTATTTTGGGGAGAAATATCTGGAGCAGAATACTTTGGGAAAAGAATGTCTATCCCTTTCTGTTCCAAATTTATTTTTATCCCTTTCTGTCTCAACAAAATCTTGATGGAATCAACACCACTGTGATCTGTGGGAAAAAATAAAAACCTGCTCCCTTAGCTCTATTGGAAGTTGGAGGGTGCTAGGCCCTTGTGTGGTGGTGCACAAAATTCTAGCTTTTTTTTTTCCCTCCTTTCTCTGTATATTGGGACCCTGAATAGCCAAAACAATCTTGAAAAAGAATAAAACTGGAAAACTCACACTTTCTAATTTCAAACTTACTACAAAGCTACAGTGATCAACACAGTGTGGTGCTAACATAAGGAGAGACATGTACATCAATGGAACAGAATTGAGAGTCCAAAATAAACCCTTACACTTGTGGTCAACTGATTTTCAACAAGGATGCCAAAACCATTCAATGGAAAAAGAACAGTCCTTTTGACAAAAAGTGCTGGGAAAACTGGATAGCTATATGCAAAACAATGAAGATGGACCCTTAGCTCGAAAATTAACTCATCATGTAACAGAGGCCTAAATGTGAATGCGGAAACTATAAAAATTTTACAAGAGAACATCGGAGTGAGACTACAAAATTGGAAGTTCTCTGAATAACTCCTATGTAATATTTACTAAAGGATAAGTAATACAAATGTGCTAACAAGCTTACATGTTATTAGAACTCAACAGTATCTGTAGCAATTGATTAGAACTCAAAATCTTTTTCAATGAATATACTTTATCATTGTCATTTAGAATTGCCTGTGAATGATGATAACAAAAAGCTGAATGAAGTTTAGTCATTTTCAGTATTATATTTAAATCCTCTACAGACAGTGCATGAACACACAAGGTTTACATCAGGTACAGACGCCACTGTGCTCTGTCCCTGCTGCTTCCAAGGCCCTGCACCACGGAGGTGGCACTATTGTTCCCACCATTCAGCCCCTCCTGTAGCGTTGTTCTGACCTGAATTCTGAATTAAGATCTTCCATTCTTAGTTTAATTTCTGAACAGAAAGGCTTTTATTATCTAGAGAAACCATTCTGTTCTTCATTTCTCCAACTATATTTAAGTCAGTGAAGTTAATATGGTTGATCAGAAAATGCTTTCCGATGCTTGCAAAAGACAATTTCAGCTATATGCAAATAACTGTAGGTAGTATTCCATCCCAAAAGCTACCAAAC
Source organism: Mustela nivalis (assembly GCF_964662115.1). Taxonomy (NCBI): domain Eukaryota; kingdom Metazoa; phylum Chordata; class Mammalia; order Carnivora; family Mustelidae; genus Mustela; species Mustela nivalis. Next base: position 153,885,436 of record NC_139022.1, on the reverse strand, counting down.
GTAACAACACAACTCCACACTTGGAAGTTGAAAAGACAGATGCGCCATGACCAGCTTGTCACACTACTACATTATATGCTCTAAAACTTCTTAGATACTCAGGTATCTGTAAAGAAAACTTTAAATTCAAACATGTTACAAGAACAAAATAACATCAATCCAATTATTTAATTAGGGAAGAAGAAATCTCAAATATTTCCTGTTAACTTGTGGCCACGTGCAAAAAAGACAAGAATCTGCAAGAAAGGTATACTGCAGAAGCATCAAGTGATAATAACATATTCCGATAATATCTTATTCACCAAAGTCACCCTGTACTCTGGTGACCCCTGACACTGGGAAAGACTAGAGGTGACATCTGTCAAGGAGTAAGAACTGGTAGAACCAGCAGGTCAATTCTAAGGAAGAATAAGACGTGGGCACACAAGGGCAGTATATATACCCAATACTACTGATCATGAAATGTGATAAAAAATTGAACTTCCACAAAATGGACTGTTTTTTAAAACTCTGAGCTGTTTTATAGACTTGCCAAATTACCTATAAAACACAAGGGAAATGCCCCATAATATAATGATGGTTACAATGAGGTAAATTGTAAGGTAGCTACATAATAAAGACATAATGAACTTCAAAAGGCTCCAAAATAGAGGGGCGATGGGGGAGGCACATGATAGTTACTTACCTTTGATCAGCAGCTTGTAGAACTTGGGCTCTAATGCTCCAACAGCCATGAACCCCCCATCTGCTGTCTTGTAAGTTGTGTAGAAAGGTGCTCCACCATCTAGTAAGTTCTGTCCTCGAGGCTGTTCCCACAGTCCTGTTTTTTGAGAGTTCCACAGAAAAGAACTCAGGTATGCGCTTCCTTCCACCTTTGAAGAAGAAACAGGATACAATATGAATCCAATACTTAAACTATAAAAGCATGATTAACTCCCACTTAGATTTTTTAAAACATTGGTATAAAAATGTTTCTTAGTAATTAACCAAAACTCTTTGATATTTCATGAAAGTATGTTAGAACAAGTTTATGATACAGGGTTTCTCCACTATTCAGGTCAGAAGATATTTTTCAGAAAAGACTTAGAAGGAACTACTTTTGTTCTCTCCTTCAAATAAAACTGCCAAATGTTGACAATTTTTTATGTCAAGGGAGGGCACCTGGAAGTTCATTATATATTCTCCCTTTAATTATATATGTTTAAAACTACTAAGATAAATAGTTAAAAATAAAGCAAAAAGGTTTTTAAAAAATCTATTTTTGATCTCAATACCTATAAACACATATATGTCAATATATGAAGAATATCACATTATAAAGGTAAATCATATTACAATTAAATTTAGCTTATTTTAGTTTGACTCCAAGCCCAACAAAACTGTATTTGAGCACTTAATATATTTTAATTTTAACAATCACTAGAAAGTTACAAAATAAACACAACAATATGAGTGGCAGATATATGGGTCTTTTGAGTCCAGACAACTAGTTGAGGATTGCCCATTTCCCGCTGAGTCCTGAAGTAACAGTAACAGAGTCATATTCTCAGGTGTAATGGTGACAGGCTAGATGCATGGGGCTATCCAAAGAAAACTACTTCCCTCTACTTTTGACTTTGTGATCCTAATGATTCTAGGCCCCCAGTAAGAAGGCCATCAAAGCATCCTTGTCTTAAAGAGTTGGAATGGAGTGGGCCTATGGAATTCCTCAGTTACTGGCTGTGAAACAAATGTGAAATATATCTCTGGATATATCCCCTTTTCCTTTTTAACTTTAAATCTCATGCACACTTCAATTTATGGCTCTGACATCTGACATACCAAATAGTGTATTTTGTATAGGTGGCCTAAGGTGCTTCTTTTGAAACACGGTTACATAGATTTTAGAGAGTCCCCGTATCTATATATACACATGTACATGTACATATACAGACACACACATAGAATGAAACACCACATATAATGACACATACGCATACACACATGAATATACATCTACGTAAAACCTCACCCGGTCACCCACGCCAGAAACAGGGGAGTCAGGACACCTACAGGGCTCAGTTGGTTAAGTGGCCAAGTCCTGATTTCAGCTTGGGTCGTGATCTCAGGGTCCTGGAATGGAACCCTCAGGATTCCTGCTCAGTGGGGAGCCTGCTTGAGGATTCTCTCTCCCTCTCCCTTTGCCCCTCCTCTCACTCAAATGCACACACATACATGCTCTCTAAATAAATAAATCTCAAAAAGAAAAATAGAAATAGGGGAGTCAGTCTTGACTCCTCCCTCTCCCCTCACTGCTGATGCATCATCAAATCCTGGCAATTTTACATCTCAGAGATAAATAGCCCTTAAACCCAGACCCATTCTATCACCAACGACTTTAGTGCTCCCACATCTCTCTCAGCAACCACCCAGGAACTGCCTCTCTGCCCCCAGTCTTGTCTTCCTCATCCATCTCCATTCTCCCTCCAAAGACCTGCCCAAATGCAAAACTATAGGGGTGCTGGACTGGGCTCCTTCCAAGGTGCTGTGATAACTTGGACAAGTTTCCATGCTTCAGTTTCCTCCTCTTTAAAATAATGTATTCCAAGCGAAACTGCTGATTTGAGGATGAGGAGAAACTGCAGGGGGAAGTGCTCTGCGTAACACAAGGCCTGTGCTCAAGGCAGGGCAGTGAAAAAATGCAAAGCCTCATAATATCAGAGTCTCCCCCAAAAACATAGAAGGAAGATCTAGACTGGCCCATTTTACTTTAGCGCCCGTAAGAATCTTCTCTATCTATCTGCTAAGGGAGCCTTCTGGAGCCCAGTTTCACATGAAGATTGCTTGAAAATGGGGAAAATTGCTGAAGCCAACATAGGAATCAGATGAGCCATGAAAAGTTCAGAGAATTGATTCCACAAACAGATAATCATTGATGACATTCTGACACATGTAAAGGATATGAAGCTATTTTCAAGAAAAGGATGTTCTTGGTAATATGGTTTCCAATTTTGAATCCCACCTCTCTCTTGTCCTATCCAGAAAAGAATCTGAGGCAGCTGCCCATCAGACTTGGGAACAACAGGGAGGTTCATCACTTCCCCTAATTAACACTTACCATGCTTAGGTCAATGACCTGACCTTTGCCAGAGCGCGTGCGTTCAAATAGAGCCAAGAGGATGCCCAGTGTGCACATGAGGCCACCACCGCCAAAGTCAGCCAGTAGATTCAGTGGGGGAAATGGATTCTCACCACTTCGGCCAATTTTTGACAGGACACCTACATTATTTAAAAAAAAAAAAAAATCAGGGAACAGTACCTATAATTTTAATGTCTCTTTTAAATAAATACATGAACACCTTAAGACTAATAACCAGTCTCTCTAGCTGCCGACATAGTGAATACTAGTACATAATGCTTTTCCAAATCTAAACTTATTCAGCATATCTATAAACAGGCTTTCCTCCCCAACAAGGCTCCTTGTTTTGTTTTTCACCTTTTTTTTTCTTCTCTAAAACTTTATTCCAACGAATGCTTTCAGAATTTCATTACTCAGTTTTTACTCACTGAGTTTCAGGGAAAAAATTATTATCATTAATTACTGTTACCAATTTAGTTCATCAATTATACAACATGGTAATCCACTGCCATTCTTATTAGAAAGAGACACAAGAAAATAAACACAAGAAAAATAAAAGTGACTACATTTTAAAATAGCTAGAAAAAACAATTCTATCCTCACTCTTTTCCTCAATCTTTCAATTTGTTCTCATACGATATTTGAGACTCAAATCTCAAAAACACACACTTTCTTAGAATCCAAGGGTTGGGTCATTCTAAGACTCAATATCATAGGTAAAAATTCTAATAAAGTGATAATACGACCTGAAAACTACAGGTATTCAGTAAAGTCTAAAATAGTGACTCAGGCAATAATTCTCAATGAAGTTGGAAGGAAAGGGGAATCGGGATTAAACAATATGAGCATTTTCAAACTATAGGACCATCAGGTCTCTTTACTTCCTAGTAGGGGCTTGACTGAGAATTGATTATACAAATGCGGTAAGTAAATGTTACTAGCAAGGGTTTATTATTCCTCAAATGTGTGAAGACAAGGAGAAAGGGATTGAGAATAACTGTTCCAGGACAAACCAACCCCTCCTTTTTTATTTTAACTAGGTTCCATGGGCAAAGTGCGGCTTAAACTCACAACCCTGAGATCAAGAGTTGCATGTTCCACTGACAGAGCCAGCCAAACCCACCCTTTTTGAGCGACCACGGTTCCCTTATCGATTTTCATTAATATTTTCATTAATATTCAAATCTGCAAATCTTTGAAAATTCTTTGTAATTAGTCTAACTGTCCATCTTGACTGGGACCAAAATAAAAAGCACAGAGAAATTATTTTCTGGATGTACCTGACAAAGCCAAATAGTTGATGTCATGGCCTGCCACTCTAGAGAATCTTCCAGACTGACCAAATCCACTCAATCTGGCATAGATAAGCTTTGGATTCTCCTTCCGCAGAACCTCTGGGCCTAGCTGGAGTTTCTCCATGACACCTTAAGAGGAAAGTAACAGTGATTGTTTTTTAAAAGAGGATGAAACTGAGCATATAATCCCATCACTGCGGCAAATAAGAAACAGCACTCTTCCAAGTCATACTAATAACGTTTGTTGTGGGTTTTAGCATGTTTCCAATAATTAGGGACATAAAGAGTGAGGCCACTATTTCTGGAATGAATGACGTCTGCCCCAGAATACTTTGTTCCTCCAGCCCTTCCTTCTTTCCCTTCAGGCAAATCCAAGTTCCTTCAGTCCCCATAGTATGCCTTTCATTCCTTGGGTCAGTGCCTTTATAGCTCCCCAAATCCTCTCCTTAGTCATTTATTAGAAATGGTCTGTTCTCTAGGAACAGTTACCCTGGAGCTTTATTTGGTCAAAAATACACTTTCAAAAATGGCTATTCCTTTCAGGATCTTTTCTTTTTCTGTACCTTTGTCATTGCCCACCACCTTCTACCTCATGCTGTGCTTATGTGTGTAGATATTCCATCGCCTTTGGTATCAGCTTAGAATCCTCTGGTAAGATTCATGCCTGATCTGTTTCCTCGAGCCTCTACATACAGTACCTAGCATGGGTACCTTCACAAAAGGCTCAGCAAATATCCATGGAAAGATTGCTAAAATAGCATCTAAGAGTTCTTATAAGTACCATATTTGCACAAAATTCAGATAACTGGCACTTTAAATCTCCTGGGACTAAAGATAATAAAGATTATATAATAATTTTCTTGTCTTTGTCTTCCTAAAGCTATGTAAATTTCCAAAAAAACAAAAAACTCTAGTCCTATGCTTAAACAAACACCAGCCACAATTCTCTCACCCAGCAGCTATGCCTGTATTCAGGGCTTGATTTTCCCCCTAATTCTAAGACCCTGGAATCAACCATGTTGTGCCTCCACCTTTAAACAGGGCATTATTAAATTGTGATACAATCCTAATTATTAAATTATTATAATCCTCCAATCTGCTGTGAGGATAAATGAGTGAACACCTTTAATATGTCTGGTGCCCCACAGGCATTCAATCCACCAAACATTTTCTGACTTCCTGCTATACACCAGGCAAAGCTTTGGTTTAGTACTTGAGCAAGTTTACCCCAGCAGCTATGGGAGAATGGATCCAAGTGGTGCTAGACCCAGACATCAGCTTTGAAAAGGCTGTTGTAACAGTGTGAAGGAAGCTACAGCAAGTATGGAAAGCCAGAGTGAGAGCAAGGAGGAAGGATGTCTGGATTCCTGATAACTGTAAGCAAATGAGTGAGTATTTGGAGTCACGGCTGGAGTGCAGGCTTATGATTCAGGCACCTGGGTGGCTTACTGGTTCCATTTACTGAGATAAATAATATGGGAAGAGGAGATGCTATTTTAGGAGATAAGATAATGGGCTTGTTTTGGGATTTGTGGAAGTTGCCATGCCTGGGAGACAGCCAGCTAAGATGGGCAGAGCTTGTGTAGTTCAGCGGTCGGTCGGTGGCTCTCAAGGAAGGGGGAGGAGGTACAGTTATATATTTGGTCATCATCTGCTTATAAAAGGCGAAAACGGTCTCGGAATAGATAAGGTGGCTCCAGGGGTCAGAGTGTAAACTAAATCGATCTGCAGCCGAACCTGGGAACGGGAATGCCAGGATTTACCAGTGTTAGGCTGGGTCTGAGGATGGCTTTTAGAGGGTACACCAAACCCCCAAACTGTAGAAAAACGACTATGTACCTATCTGCAGTTATCCAGGTGGGGAATCTCTGGCTTTCGTTGGATTCTCATTGGATTCGCTCAAATAATAAAGAAAGGCGAATGCAAAGAGGCGATTAGAAAAATCAGGAATTTGGGAAGGAGCCGGGAATGGGTATAAGGAGAGCAGCGCAACTGCGGTATCTAGGATTCCAAGTACGGGCGAATGGTCAACAATAGCAAACGCGACAGAAAGATCTAGAAAGACGCTGACAGGGACGGGTGCGTGTGGGACCAGGAAAGGAGTGTAGCGGGCGCACCCTGTCTAACGGCCCGGCCCGGCTCCTCCCTTCGGCGGGGACCCTCCCGCGTGTGGTCCCCCAGCGGCGCTGCGGGGGCGCCCGGGGCTCACCGTGGCGGAAGGGCTCCAGCACCACATCCGTCCGGGCGCACAGGCGCCGCAGCACAGCCGCCCCCTGCGGCCGCTTCAGGTCCACTGCCAGGGAGCGCTTGCCCCGGGACAAGAAGCTCAAGTCCCCGCGGGCACCCAGCCGGTCCACACGCACCACCTGCGCCCCGAAGTCCGCCAGGACCATACCGCAGTACGGGCCCGGGGCCAGGCCGGCCAGCTCTAGCACCGAGATGCCGTGCAGCGCCATGGCTCCCGCGTCTCCAAGTGCAGAAGTGTCCGAACCCACATCTAGCCCTGACCGCCGGACAGGCTTGTGCTCCCGGGAGTCCCTCCCTCTTGCGCTTGCGCGGGGCCCTGGCTTGGAGTCTGCGCATTGGGCGGATTCCGCCCCCGCTCCTGGCCCAGTTCAATGGGCGCTTTCCGTTCGCCTTGGCTCCTTGCCTTTGAGGCGTTGCTTGCCACCTAACTGAGACAGGATGGTTTCTTGCCTCCCTCTCCGCCTAGACTCTGTTAAATTGAAGGTTGTTTAAAAAACAAACAAACAAACAAAAAGTTTGTTTGTTTGTTTGTTTGTTTGTTTTTGGAACAAAATATCTGTACTAATTAACCAGCACCAAAAAAGCCAAAAAGGAAGTGATTAGGAGCATTCTACCAACAGGACCTGGAGAGAGGCTTTTATAGAGAAAAGCAAGTAAATGATTAGTTAGCAATAGATTAAAGTCTGCTTGGTTGTTTGTGATGGGTTGTCCTTAGGTTCCAACTTTATAACTTTGAGGCCTTTACAGGATTAGATTTTGGTTTGTTTAGTCGGCTGCTAGCGCACTGGAACCACAGCAGTCTAACGGCCTTCTTGTTTTATTAATATAGCACCTCTTTGTCCCTCTTTAGCCCGTGTTCCTACCTCTGTTTAGACATAAGCTTCCTTACCCCCTTCTTTGTTTTATTTTTAGTTTAAAAAACTTAAAGGGCTCCTGGGTGGCTCAGTTGGTTAGACAACTGCCTTCGGCTCAGGTCACAATCCTGGAATCCCCAAGATCGAGTCCAGCATCAGGCTCCCAGCTCTATGGGGAGTCTGCTTCTCTCTCTGACCTTCTCGCCTCTCATGTTCTCTCTCACTGTCTCTCTCTCAAATAAATAAATAAAATCTAAAAAAAAAAAAAAAAAAAAAAACAACTTAAAGAGAAAATTGCAAAGAATGATGAAGAAGACATTCCAGAATGTCCAGAATGACACAATATTTTTTCATTATTTGCTTCCAGACTACTGTTCCTAAAAAATAAACAGTATACATATAGCTTAGGCTAACAACCAGGATCAGATTCACATGAGTCAGAGATATTACCCAGCATCAAGTTTTACTAATAGGTTCGAAGATACAGGCCATGGAAAGGCTCAGTCAAATCAGAGGTCTGGAAAATCTTACATGGCCCTTCTTTCCTACATTGGACACATACCCCCTGTTACAGACTGAAATATGTCCCTTCAAAATTCATATATTGAAGTCCTACCTCTCAGTATCTCAGAATGTGACCAGAGCTTATGAAGAGGTAACTAAAGTTAAATGAAGTTCTATGGGTTGGCCCTAATTAATACAGCTGGTGTCTTTATGAGAAAAGATTAGGATACAGAAAGCAAGGAGAGAGGGCTGGCCATGTGAGGACACAGAAGAAGGTGGCTATCCTCCAGTTAAGGAAAAAAGCTTCATATGAAACCAAACTTTCAGATACCTTGATTTTGTACCTTTAGCCTCTAGAACTGAGAGAAAATGGCTTTCTGTTGTTTAAGCTGCCCGGCCTGTAGTACCTTATTATGGAAGCCTGAGCAAACTAATACAACTATTAAGAGGGTTGGGGATGGGGGCAGTCAGGATGTTTTGTTATAGCCCTAGCAAAATAATATACCGTCTGACCCATGACTATAGTTTAGGTCTCTAATGAGTTTCTCAGGTACCTAACAGACTTCATTTTACGTCCCAGGCAGTTACTTAGCTCTGGAACCATACTTCTTAGCTTTGGGGTTTAATTAGCATAAGTAAAGGGCTATCTGTTAAATGCATCAAATAGATGAGTCCTCTTCCTTCTAGCAGATACTATTCATCTATTTACCCAAGGTAAATAGGTACAAAAGGTACAACTGACAAGGAGAGTCACCTGCCTTTTTCTTTATTCCTCAAGTCATCCATGTACTAAAGGGAGTATATAGATCACAGGCCAGCTGCTTTTTAACATCTTCCATAGCTAAAGTCTCCTTTACCCTTCCCTCCTACCCAAATTTACATTTCTTTGCTGGTGCTCACTCCACCAACACACCCACGCACTCCCATGATTTTGATATATGGTCCACAGTCTATTATATCTATTGATGCTGTAACTATACTATTTGTATACTGTATTTTGTATACATATATCATATTCTGTAGTTTAAATTTACATAAATGATGTTACATTGCAATCACTCTTCTGAATTTGCTTTTGTACTCCGTCTTATCCTAACTCAACTCGTCTCCCCGTTTCTACCCCTTTCTCTTAGATCAGTCAGATTCTTGGCTTTAATCAAATAGCTTACATAATTGCCTGATGCTGCTGAATTCAGGCCACTGGAGTCCCACCAGAGGTCAAAGCATGAAAGTCTGATTGGGACATCGATCTCCACAGTTTCCACTTGCCTCTGTCCTGCTGAGAGATTTATACCAGCCTGATTCTGGGTCAAAAGTATAGAGGTACTTACTTGTAGGGTCTCCCACTGATGATTAAGATGGGGCCCAATTATAATAATGACTCTGGTGGATTGAAACATATTAAATATATGAAAAATCATAAGTTAATAATGCTTTTTAAGAGATCTTATTAATCACTTTGAAGATTTCTAGAACACTAACTCATTATTATAAAAATTGATAAATAAAAGTAAAAAAAAGATTAAGCATCTATCTTGTCTTCCATATAAACAGTATTTCAGAATAACCAAAGAGCTAGTGAAATGCTAGTAAAATGTCACTATTTTCACACAGTGAAGGAAACCATCAACAAACCCAAAAGGCAGCCTACTGAAGGGGAAGAGAAGTTTGAAAATGATATATCCAATAAGGGGTTAATATCCAAAACATATGAAGAACTTACACAACTGAACACCAAAAATAACCAAATAATCCAACTAAAAATGGGCAGAGAGGGAAACCTGGGTGACTCAATTGGTTGAACATCCGACTCTTGGTTTGGGCTCAGGTCATGATCCCATGAGTCTTGGGATCAAGCCCCATGTCAAGCCTTGAGTTGGGCCCAGGGCTCAGTGTGGAATCCGGATGAAACTCACTGTGGTGACTTATAACGTATGACTATTCAACTTTATTAAGAACATTATAAAACAATACATTTAACAAAAGTATGTTTATTTCCATACGATGCTTTTACATTTTTCTCATCTCAGTTTTATCTAAAGCTAAGCCAATGTCTTCTTCTAAGGTACTCTATTAATAATGTGTGTTCTTTAAACATGGAATCCCTTTGGGCAACATGCAACATTCAATTGTCTACTGGCAATACAAGGTATTTATGATGTTTGGAAATAGTAAACCTCAACACCCATGACCACACAGCCCAGAAGCAACTGGAGATGTATACAAAATCACAAAAACATTACCAACCAGTCAAGCACATTTTGGCTAATATCCATTCACTTTAAAATAGAATTGTTTGTGTTGGTCAGGAAGAGTTTAAAAATATTTATAGACCAAAAGAATGGGTCAAAGACAGAACTGAACATGGAGCACACTAAGTTAGCTAATAGTGTAGCCCTAATTAATTTCTTCTGCTTCTAGCTATAGGGGGTAATCAATACAATTAAATCCATAGTTTAAAAGCCTTTGTGGAAATTGAAATTGTAACAGAAAATAAAATAATGGATAATTGCTTTCTAAGGGAATTCATTAAATGATATGTTTCAGATAGGTATCTCTCTAGTGCATTTTAAATATGATTCAACATCAGGATAAACACATATTCCAATGATGATTTCCTCGCTTAAAATAAACAAATTTGGGGTACTATCTCCTGAACTTGTCCCTTTTTGGGGAAGGACAGGCAAAAGTAAAGGAGCACAGCTCCATTGTAAGTATTGCCTAAATATGGTGATCAAAAAAAGCATATCAATTTTTATCTTTAAAAACGTTAAGAGATTTTATTTTATGTCTTCTAAATGGAATGCCCTTATATTTTTTATCCATTAGTTTGTATATAACTGAGTTTACAGCTCCTCAAATGACATGTCAGTGAAGTTTATTGGGGTAACTTCTAAACTGAGAGAGAATAAGAGAATAAGGACATTGTGTATACTGTGTATATGGACATAAGCTCACCTCAGCTGGTTCTCCAGGCCAGGGTCAACAAAGATCTATTGTAACAGAAGAAACCCAATGGGAAAAAGCCAATATGATAAATCATATCTGATAAACCCAATTTTGGATCATGAGAAAACTCCATATCCAAAAACATAAGCCATTACAAGTCAAGATTTAATTACAGCAGGAGTACATTATTTATGGGCATTGTGAATACTTTCTTTATCTAAAAGCTATCTGGAATTACTAAAATTATCTATATTTATTTATAAATATTGACCCACTGGATCAAAGTGTTACTTCCCAGTCTAGGCTTCACAAATGTTTCTGGTAACCTGGTCCTCGCAAGTGCCTTTTTTCTGCCCTGCCCGGCCCCACCCTAGTCACTGCACCCTTGTCTCTGAAATGTTATAAAGAATGATGAACCCCAAACCTCAGGAATTCCTGGAAGTTGCTATTAAATTAAAAACAGAGCAGCCAAATTCTTTTCAAAGGACTTCTTTGATGGAACAATTATTTCTAGCCTGTATCAAGAAGGAATTCTTCTTTAGGTGCCTGGGGAAGAGTAAACATGCCAAGTATATTAGTCAAGGTCACTTGAGAAGACTGTTTTGTGGATTCTTCTTCTGAGCTCCCGAGTAGAACCCTTAACCCTAATATCCCTCAGATCACAACAATACCAGCTCAGCCATAAGTCTTCCCAAAAGTAGAGCTGGTCTAGTCATATATTCACTTGGTTTCAAAGAGGAGGAAGCCTGCAAAGGTAGAGAAGCGCTGGTGGTCCCCATGAAGAGCGCCATTGCCCATTCTCAGCCAAACCTCATCCCCTTTAGCCAGCTTCAGTACTGCATGGTTGCTGGATGTATCTGACTTCCCCTTTGTTTCATAGCTGTAAAGAAAAAAAGGCACCAACTACTTAGCCTTTGCAATGGAAAATCACCTCTTTACCAAAATATGTCCTCCTCTTCTTCTCCAGGCTCTCATGCACTTAGAGTTCTAGGATTATGTTCTCCAAATGGCATGTGAACAGACATGTACCATTTCTAGAATTGGACAACACAACTCTCCCAAACCCCTCTTCTTGCTTCTTCCTCATTTTGACCATGTGGAATGGTAATGACGATGACCAGAATGACCTGGAAGCCAAGTGTTGTAGCCTGAGTTCTTGAAAACTGTGTAGTGGGAAGATCTCTCTCACTTGTCCCAACCGGGAACAACCACTCTGGACTGTCCCATGAGAAGAAAAGGGATTTCCATTACATTTAAGCCATTAGGCTAATGTTATAGCAGTTTAGTTTACCCTAACTTCTTTGGGATTTCATAACGCAAACTAAAACATGTTGCATTGGCTCAGGATCAGGCAGAAAGTACTGAGGAGACAAAGATTGTGGGCTTGAAAGCTGGAGATCCATGTTGTGCTGTGGCAAAACATTAAGGAAAACATCTGATAACAGAAAGCAGACCTTATGTCCACCAAGCCTATAACCTAAGCAAGGAAGTGACTGGAAAAGCCAAAATACTGCTTTTAGTAATATGTTTCTGCAAAAGATGAGTTCAGACAAAAATTGGTATGTCTGAAGGACAGGAAGAAGAAAGGGAGGGTCTAGAAAGTTGAGGTCTAACAGGGTTGGAAAAGCCAACCAGAGACATCAGATATAAAGTTGATGTTGTCTTATTAAGACTTCTCATCTGATCTAATAGACATGGCCTATGACATAACCTGACAGATTACAAATATTGCCTTTCTACTTAAATCTGTTGTTTTAGAAGATCTTGTGGTAACCACCACTAGTTAAGACAGAAGGGGATGAAGACAAGAAATCAAGGAAAAACAGGCTGAAAAACGAGATGTCAAGAAAAGAATGTTGGATGTGGTTTGCTAACACATGTCACTGACTGGCAGCAAATGGAACAAAAGCCTGATAAGTTTCTGAGGAAATGGTATTACCCAGAAATCCAAACCTGGTTCATGAGGGACTTGAGGTCTTTGACTAAATACTCTTAGTCTTCTAATTTGCACCAGCAAGAAGTGGGCAGTGAAAGACCCCAGGGAACACCTACTCGCCTTTTGGATGGAGACAAACAAGGAAGGTCCTCCCAGAGGACAGAATCAGGGGCCAAAGAGAAAAACAGCTGAAAGGTTGACTTGATAAAAAGGATTGCTCATTCCTAAGACTTGGGGCTTTGAGCTGGATGCATGAACTGCAGTTTAGGCGGTCTTCCATGGGGGTGGAGATGGGGAGATTTATCTTCTAAATGTAGGAAGAAGAATTCAACAGATACTTGGTAGCCAGAGGAGCAGAGAAGCCTGGCTGTTTAACAGACTCCATCTCCCTTCTTCCAGAGGAGCAGCTCTACATTCCTAGCTGCCCCTGCATAGGCTGTGGGGAGTTAGGGCTGGACAACAACGTAACTGTGTTCTCTGAATAGAATGTGAGATGACACATAAACATGTTCACAAACCTGTTTCTCTTTTTGCCTTCTGACTATGGCAATCACAATGACCAGGGAGAATTTGCAAGTCATTTTTACAGGTGGCAGAACTGCTTTCACCAGTCTGCATCTCTCAAAACCCATATGGAGCACCTCCCTCCCAACAGCACATCCCCCCAGTCCCTCCTCCACCCTCTCGTCTCCATCCTTCCCCATCCTGGAGCTGGTCAAGCAACATAGAGCTCTGCAGTGTTTGAGCTGCCATATTGAGTCTTTTTTTTTTATTTTTTAAGGATTTTATTTATTGATTTATGAGAGAGCACAAACAGTGGGGAGAGGCAGAGGGAGAGGGAGAAGCAGACTCCCCAGCAAGCGGAAAGCCCAATGCAGAGCTCCATCCCAAGACCCTAGGATCATGATCTGAGCCAAAGGCAGCCGCCGCTTAATCCAGTGAGCCATTCAGGCGCCCCTTGAGTCTCTTTTTTGCAGCAATTCCACCTACTTATCCTTTTCTCTTTTGGTTTTTCCAAATACATCCCCCCACTGGAGACCAGACTCCAGAAGAAATGGCAATCCTCCCAAGTCATCAAAAGATAAGATAGCAGCCACAGAATTGTTCATAAATATCTCACCACCCATTTAGTTATGGGAAAGATGTTGGCTCTCTGCCTCTTTCCCACATCTTAAGCTTACATCAAAACAAGTTGTAATATTTCTTTTTAAGATAATTTTTTAAAGATATTTATTTATTTATTTATTTACTTACTTACTTATTTGGAGGGGGCACACACCTGTGCACACATGAGAGCGGGTTGGGGGAGGGGCTGAGAGAATCCTCTAAGCAGACTCCCCGAGAGTAGGGAGCCCCATGCAGGGCTCCATCTCACCACCCATGAGATCGTGACCTGAGCCGAAACCAAGAGTTGGTCACTCAACCAACTGAGCCATTCAAGGACCCTAAAGTAATTTTTTTTTTTTTTTAGAAGAAGCTCTAGGGACAGGTTGATAGGATAAATATCAGAGCAGCAGAAAAGCTTAAAGACCAAGGCCCATTCCCAATTCTCTACCTGCCAGCTGAGGAAGATAGTAGAGAAGATCCTCAATAGGGGTCAACTCTGGCAAAGGCTAGGTTAAGCATCTGCCTTCAACTCAGGTCATAATCTCAGGATCCTGGGATCGAACCCTGCATTGGGTTCTCTGCTCAGCGGGGAACCTACAGCCTGATGCTCCCCCTGCTTGTTTTCTCTCTTGCTCTCTGTCAAATAAATAAATAAAATCTTTATGAAAGGAAAGACTGTCCTTTCCTTTCCCTCTGCCCTTCCCCTCCTGCCCTCACAAGCACATGTGCGCTCACACTCTCTCTCTCTCCAACAAATAAGTAAGATGTTTTAAAAATATATAAATGATTAATTATGGGGAGTATTGGTAGTAATCAATCAGCTCAAGGCCTCTCATCAACCTGCTTATTCTCAAGTTCATCAGATTTATTTCTTCCCAAATAGTAATTATAATCTGGCCACATATTGGTATATGGGAGCTCTCAGTGATGACAAGTCAGGTGCTCCTGATTCTTCTACACTCTGTGGTGTTTGCCATCCTTTGAGCAAGCAATGGCGGCATGGTTGACCCTTGTGATAGAGAAGACCACCCACCTGTACATGCTGAACACTGTATTGCCATTGTGCATGAGGTACACATACACTTCTTCAACATCCTCGTGCTTCATCATGCTGAAGGTGAAGAAATACACACCTGAAAAAGGCAGGTATTTATCTGCATTTATATTAACATATTGTACATTGAGGACTGGGAGATACACTGTATGACTTCACGTTTTTTTGTTTATATCCTATGGATTTGTTTCTATGCATATGCTATATCCTATATGGCATGTAGGCTCTTCCTGGCCTTTATTTGCAGGACTTTTCCTTTATCTGCTCTCAGCTCCTACTTTAAATTAAATAAATTTCTCAGTGTGTGTACCGTGTATCCCTAATAAGCACTTATGATGAGATACACACTATTCCTAGGTATCAGTTAACTACCACTAGGACTCTTTGTACAAGGTACAGAGCCTGCATGGATGAACTCATGGCCTCTTCGGCCTAACAAAACAAGCCATGTGAATAGCATTACAGTGGGTAGGTACACTCAGCCCAGAGATGTTAGCCAGAGCTAAGAAGTAATTTTAGCAGAAAAATGTTGATCAGTTCTGAACAAATAGTTTTAGAAACTTATCATGTTATTCATTGTAATAGAAGAAATTATGTACCATAAAGAAAAAGACTCCATGATGACTCAGCAGCATGATCTTGCTACTAAAAATAAGGATCCTTCTCATTTGTAAAGGATCAATGTATTTTAAAAGATGTGAGTTTTCTTGTAAGACTCTAGGCCACCCAACAGAAAGGAACTTAATAGGAACTGATACACTGTAAAAGGTTAGAATGAATCCAAAAGCACAGAGATGAGCAAAAGGGAAAATCTTCCCAACTCCAAACGAGGTGGGAGTTGAGAGTACATTTTGGAAAGATGAATGAATATATATCATCAAGCTCTTATGGATTTTCCAAACTACATTTTCAAATTAGTGACCTTGTCTTTGTGCATTTAAGTTTACAGCAAGGTCTTTCTTGCAGTTCTAGAGGCTGGAAGTCCAAGAGCAGGGTGTCAACACAGTCTGGTGAGAGGTTTCCTCCAGGTCACAGACTTCTGATTGTATCCCCATGTGGCAGAAGGGATTAGGGGACTCAGTGGGGCCTCTTTCATGAGAGGACCAATCCCATTCATTAGAATTCTGCCATCATGAGGTTATCACCCCTCAAAGGCCATACCTCTTAATACCATTAACTTGGGCCTTAGGTTTTCAATGTATGAATTTTAGAGGGACTCATTCAGACCATAGCAGCAGGCCTTGTAAGGGGAAAACCCAGAAATGTCTTTTAAAAAAAAGATAGCATGACACAGCATGTTCTTTTTCAAAGGTGCAATCAAGTATGATAGAAGCTGTGAGGGTACCATGTTGACACCTGCTTCTGAGTCAAGTTGAACCAAGTGAAAAAGTGTGATCATGCCTCATTTAGGGCCAGGCTTGCAGATTCAATATCCTGGGAATAAAGGAACTGGTGTAAAAAATCAGTCATACCCATTCATAAGGCTGGAGATTAGTTCACAGATGCAAAGTAAAGGCAGATCGAAATTACAGGACTCTACGAAAATAGTTTACGTGTGTTCAGATTTTTCCATTTTACAAAGTGTATTAGACACACACATACATAGACATGGGTGACAATCTTCAATGCCTCAGGAAGATAAAGCTGGAATGAAACGACAGGAAAAGATGTTATTTTTCTTGAAACAATGATGGCTACTATACAAAGTAGATTGCAGAAGCCTGTTAGAACTGACTAAGAGACCAGATGGGGAAAAAACGAAAATGTCTACATGTGGAAATATAAAAGTGAGTATGTATATTACCCACCTATGGCTTTCTTCTAGGGAAGCTACTGAAAGCAGAGGTAACCCACTTCTGCTCTAGTTTTTAGGTCTTTGTGTTGCTGTAATTGCAGTAATTCTCTGTCTCATCCCTCCCAAAGCTGAAAAGCAGAAAATGCTCAATTTGTTATCTGTTGTTAAAGGGGGAGACAAATGATGGTTGTTCCCAAGTGATAATTCAAGAGAGTTCTAAACAACTACTAAATCTTTGAGCTTCTTGAAAGCCCTTGAAAACAATGGAAGCCCTTGAAAATAAATAAATAAATAATAATATAGTAATATATTATTAATAATATTATATATTATATTATTAATATTATTATATATTGTATAATATATAACAATATATAAAATAATAATAAATAAATAGAAAATAAATAAAGCCCTTGAAAACAATGGAACCGTTGGGCTTCTCTAGATGCTTATGTAAACTGCAGCCCAGAGGTGTGTAACAAAATAATTATAGGAAAGTTGTCAACCTCCAGAGCAGAAAGTCACATAAAAAAGTTTGAAACTGTTTAAAGTGTGATGAAAGATCACTTGGGTCATTTCATATACCCGTTGACTTCTGAGTTTAGCTGGGTGGAAACCTCAATCAAGGCGTTAAAAACACTTGTGTCAAATTTAACATGGCGACTGCATCCATCAGAATTTTCCTCCTCTCCTTCTGGATACCACATAGGGAAATAAGGAGCATTGAACACAAACACCAGATAGAATCTATTTTTCAGAAGATTAGGAGATATCAAAGTCAATAAACTTAAAATACTTGTCTGTCAGATGCAACAGACAGCAGACAGAGAGTCTCAGGGAAGCAACATGGAGGCTGGGCAGGGAGTTTTGAGGAGGCCACGCTGTGGCTGATCTCACAGTACTGGAAAAAAAGACACTCCCTGATGGAGAAAGGCCACATGCTGAAAAGAAGCTCTTATGAGTGGGGCTGAGATGAAGTCCAAGTGATATTTTGGGGGAAGGTTGCTAGATAAAGTACAAAAAGTGAGGCGAGTGGTCCTAAAATGGCAGATTTCCAAAACTACCACCAAAAACAGGGCAAGAGAAGTTTAAGTGCCAGGCTTGTCTCAGAAGTCTTCCCAGACCCAGGGCAGTCTGCAGAGGGACAGAGAAAACACACAGAAGGGCCACACTTGAGAAGGACCAGAGTGAGTCTCCTGGTAGCTGGAGAGGGAGCCATGGTAGAAGCCAGAAGTATGCTGAAGTCCCCCCTGTCGTCCCTCCTCCCCCCAAGAAACTACTATCTGTGGCTGGCCTAAGGAAACCCAACTCTTTCAACCGCCAGTCAGCTTTAGAAAGTAGAAAAGAAGAGCGAGCAGAAACTACCCGTAGAGGAAGAATACTCACCAAGAAGCAATGTTGTCAGGTAGTAGATGAAAACTATAACTAAATCTGAATGTAGACATCCTGAGTTTAAGATAATGTTAATAAAGCAAATCCTTCTATGAAAGAATATTATTAAACAAAAAGCAGGAACTCCTAGCAGAAATGTTCAGATAAGAGAAGGAACTAAAAACTGGGACTAATAAGTAAGGTAAGGCATGGGAAAAGTAAAGAAACAACACAGAAATAAGACAGAAGAAATTGGAAGAAGCAAAAAGGAAAATTCATCCTCAGCATATGTAATTAAGGACATGCAGCATGTAAGGACCTATTTAGCCAGAGCGACTCCACTTTGGGATGGAGAAAGCAAACAATGTGAAATGGAAATTAAAAAACAAAAACAAAAACAAACAGCAAGAGATTAGAGAAAATAATAGCTACAGAAGACAAAGAAAACTTAAACACAAACCCAACTAAACATTTTTGGAGCCCTTCCCATGCTACCATCTGCAATTTTGAGAGGCTGTCGACATTCCCTCTCCATCAGCCCTGTCATGCCAGTCTCTATTTCAATGGTCACATCACTTCCTGGCAGATTCTGACCTCCTTGGCTCTCAAAGACAGTGTGATTATCTTGGGCCCACCTACATAATCCAAAATAAGCTCCCCATCTCAAGATCCTGAATTTACTCAGTCTTGTGAAATCCCTTATTTTGCCATATAAGGTACCATTCGCAGCTCCTGGGGATTTTAGGTCTTGGGCCAATTTGGGAGTCATCATTCAATGCCTACAGCTTCCTTACTTTCAGCCACCACAAGCTGATCATTCTGGGTAGACTTTTCCTGCTGTCCTTTGACTAGGTGGCTGTAAGCCTTCTTTTTGCCCTGAAAAGTTTTTTTAATTATATATATATATTTTTTATTTTCTTAAAGATTTTATTTATTTATTTGACAGAGATCACAAGTAGGCAGAGAGGCAGGCAGAGAGAGAGGAGGAAGCAGGCTCCCCACTGAGCAGAGAGCCAGATGTGGGGCTTGATCCCAGGACCCTGAGATCATGACCTGAGCTGAAGGCAGAGGCTTAACCCACTGAGCCACCCAGACACTCTTTAATTATATTTTTAAATACAAATTTAAACATGGTTTTTCCTTCTTCTTGCTGTACTAAGGTGGGGTGGCACTGAGAACAGTGTGACTTGTGTTAGGAAATCAGGCAATAAGCCAGCACATTGTTTATGGGATATTTTTGAACTATATTAAGACCAGTGAAAAGGTCACTAGGTTTTTATTGTCATCATAGTGCAGCAATTCGAAACCCTGTCCATGATAAAACACTCCTCTCCTCTGGGGTTGACCACTCACAAGCACCCTCCGCCCCCTCCCCTGCACCTTAGGACACCACTGGTTAACTTGGGCGCCTGGGTGGCTCAGTCAGTTAAGTGTCTGCCTTGGGCTCAGGTCATGATCCCAGGGTCCTGGGATTGAGCCCGGGGCAGGCTCCCTGCTCAGCGGGGAATCTGCTTCTCCCTCTCCTCCCCGCTCTTGCGCGCTCTCTCTCTCTCTCTGTCTCTCATATAAATAAATAAAATATTTTTTAAAAGATAAAAGTGTATTCACCTTTTTGAATTCTAATTCATTTACTTTGAAATCCAACAGAAATCTGTAAGAATTTCTGTACTAGAGAAAGTACAAAAAGTGAGGTGATCACTTTTAACCGGAATCAGAAAGAATTCTCAACTCTCGTAGTGTCTTCCTTTCTTTGTGTCCTCTTCCTTCATCATTTACCTTCCTCCCTCACGCTCTCACCTTTTGCCTACCTTCCTTCCGTCCTTCCTTCTAGATTGCTAGTTGATTAATTCAGTCATTCATTTGTTTTTACTTCTCACCTGATACTGGGGCCCCAAATCTACCAGTCATGACATCAAAGAAGTTTCCGATGTTGGTCTCCACGCTGCTGAAGATGATCCCGCTATTCTGGTTGCTGAAGTGGGTCGCCAGAGAAGCCATGAATGCAATCTAAGGAACGTTAATTAACAGGAAATTTATCTTAAAGAAATGAGGTTTTCACAAAAGTAAGTTTTGTTCGACATTATTTGTAACAGCTAGATTGGAAATAAACAGAAAAAAATTAAATCATGGTAATTTTTAACATTTTTTATGCTATGAAGCCATTAAATGATAGTATATGTCAGCAGTTCTGACCTTGTGTTTCATGGAACATTAGACTTCAAAAGGTTTTTTTTGAAATATTAAAATACTATTGTGGGGAAAATATAGATGAAATCGACGAATAGCTATTAAATGTACATTAGCATATTAAAGGATCTGAGAAGGCCTGCAGCAAAATAACCTTTTAATTTTATTCACTCTGTGTAATTTATTTCTCCAAAAGAACTGTGATATTATGATGTATAATAAATATACATTTAGTCTTTGTCCCAGCCTTTGGCATAGTGCCCAAAACCATTGAAAATCTTAAGTGTTTAGAGAGATCAAGGGGTCTTTTGTTATGTTAATGAGATAACTTTTGGAAAGCTCCTAGGTAACCTAAAGATGGGGCCTATTTGCCATTGGAGCCAACCATGTGGTTAGAGATGAGTGATCGGTCCCACCTTACATCCAGGAAGGGTAGAGGGGCAGGAGGTTGAATTCAATTACCAATGGCCTGTGATTTAATCAATCCTGCCTATACAATGAAGCCTCCATAAAAACTTAAAAGGCAGGGGCTCAGAGAGCATCTAGGTTGTTGAACATGGGAAGTGCTGGAGAGTGGTACTTGGTCTCTGAGAGGGTATGGCACCTCGGCACCCTTTTCCCCAAACCTTGCCCTATGCATCTTTTCCATCTGTTCCTGAATTACACCCTTTTACAACAAACCAGGGATTGAATAAATAACATGTTTCTCTGAGTTCCTGCTAGCAAATTACTTGAACTCCAGGAGGGTTCGTAGCCTCCCCTTCATAGCCAGAATGTCGGAAGCACAGACTTAGAGTCTCAATTTGGCGGTGGCGGTCTTGTAGGGTTGAGCCTTTAACTTTGGAATCTGAGGCGTTTTCCAAGTAAGTAGTGTCAGAATTGCGTTGAGTTGTAAGGACACTTAGCTGATGTTGGACCAATGCTTGGTGGTGTGGGGAAAACCCTCACACTGGAACTGTACCACTCTTAGACAGTCACATTTGAAAATAAATGCCAGTCCCCCATCAACATGCGTCATTGTAAGTGAGTGTGAGTTAAATCAATAAATTCTTTAGTTTGCTGGGATTACCTGTCTTCAATGAATGGGAGTTTAAAGGAAGGGCTTAGAGGAGAGTGTGAGAGAGGGAATAATTGGAAGTTTGGAAGACTCAGGGGAAAGCAGACTGAGGAAAATCAACACGGCAAGGATTTGGACAGTCAGAAAGACAGCGTGAAGGCTGTGGACGCAGAAGGAAGGGGAAAGTAAAGGATGACACCAGAGGAGGGATTTTGAAAAGGGAATAAAGGGTCCTGGAATCACCCTTCTTTACAGGCTGCGTGAGGCCAGTCATCCCTCCTCTGTAATGCCTCCTTTAAAACATGTGAATGTAGGGGACGCCTGGGTGGCTCAGTTGGTGAAGCATCTGCCTTCAGCTCCGGTCATGATCCCGGGGTGCTGGGATCCAGCCCCTTGTCGGGGTCCCTGCTCAGTGGGGAATCTGCTTCTCCTTCTCTCAGCCCATGCTCTCTCTCTCTGTCTCTCTCAAATAAATAAAATCTCACAAAGAAATAAAATGATAAAAAAAATAAAACTGTGTGAATGCAGTTCTGCCAACATTGTGGTTGTCAGGTAATAATTGATGGAGCAATTTAATCATTGCCCAGGTGCACTCCATCAGACTGGCTACAAGGGCCCCTGAGCCTTGTACAACCATCGCAGGTTTAGAGTTAGAGTTTCTAGCTTTGGGAATGTTTATCCCCCTTCTCATCAGACACCTTTCACCTGGCTAGGCAGCATCTGTCTTTTCTTTGTAAATTATTGATGGCCCATTGATGCCAGGTTGCTACGATTATTAAACAACATTCATTTACAAGTGACAAAACCTCAAAAGCAGTTAGAGAAACACAAAAGACCTCTTAAGTTATAACTTTAAAAAATCAAGGCCCAGAAAAATGATGGAATTTATACAAGGTCAACCAACCACCAGATACGCCCAAATAAAAAACAAAGTTCTCCCCCAGTCGCTCTTTCAGACAAGAGTCTCTGTATTCTGGTTCTTGGAAGGTCTCTCCTGCTGTGGTACATTCTCTCATTTACACACGGCCCCCAGCTGCCGATGGTTCCACTTAATAATATTTCAACTTTAGATGCTGCCATAGCAATCCGCATTCAGTAGAAACCACACTTCAGATTTTAAATTTGGATCTTTTCCTGGGCTATCAATATGCAATAGATCCTCTCTTATGATGCTGGGCAGGGGCGCTGAGCTACAGCTCCCCGTCAGCCACAGGATCAGGAGGGTCAACAACAGATATTACACTTAACAACCTTTATGCTAACATAAATACTAGCTTTCAATGGCGATAGGAATCCCTTGAAAAAATCAATTTTTAAAAACATCAGCCAGAAAATAAAGAGATAACCAAAACTTAGTAATTTTCATGGTGCCCTAACCTTGCATTTTCCAGTTTTAGATGTTATTGGCAACAAGAATTTTGAACATCTCTTAAAGGAGACATAAACAGTAAACAAATGAGCATGTAAGCTTAGGCTAAAATATTCAATTAGAGCCTCATAAATAGATTCAAAACACGTCAAACTGAAATAAATATAGTCTGGTCTAATCTAAACTAGGATGGGGGACCCAAAAATAAAACATCTCTAATGATAAAGAAGACACGGAGAAAAATTTAAATGAAAACTGTGCCACAAAATCTTGAGTTGATAGAGAATGATACTTATATATTCATATCCATATATGTGATTTAAATTGGTAAATGTAACAAAATGAATACATAAAATATTCGAGGTAGACACATGCCATTTTTACATTTGAGTTACCAGAAACCTTTTTATTTAACATCTCTTTTGATAAGGAAAATGGAACATTAGCAGATACCCAGGGCTGTGGTGTATTTGGTCTAAGAAGGGAGTTGAATTTCAACTTCTTAAGAATGATTTCAAAATGTTCTTTGAACAACAGTGTGGGCCATCTGTGAACATCCCGCAGCGGGAGTGAGTCAAGCCAGCCTCGGGCATGCGGCCATGCAGGCCAGGAGCCAACAGAGAGAGCGTGAAGAAGCTCTAGGACCTTCTGCCTCCTGCACTGCGAGGGTGCAGGCAGTTTAGAAGTCCAACGGAGATCTGCCCAAGGTGACTTACCTGCAGTTCTGGAGGAACCCCCGGGTAGCCCTTTTCTCCCTTGGGGCCATGCTGCCCTCTTTCACCTCGTGGCCCAAGGTCACCTTTGTCTCCTTTCTCACCTTTGGCCCCTTCATGGCCAGTGGCTCCATTATTGCCATTGTTCCCGTGGTTTCCTTAAATTATAAGCAGAAGGCATCACTGGGGAAAGCCCCCATCACTCACACTGACCACCTACTGTTATACAAATACAGACCCTTTCTTCAAAAATGCTCACTCTCAATTGCAAAAGAAGACCACTTGAAACAGTCCTGAACACAGCCAAGGGGGCAGCACCAAATGAGCTCTCTTACTGGGGACACTGAAGACAGCCTTAGCCATTCAAGTCTCCAAAGACTGTTTTTCCCATAGAGCAAGAGTTGGATGAAAAATTTTGAGGATTGGGGCAGTTCAGTCATTGGGCATCTGCCTTGGGCTCAGGTCCAGATCCCAGGGTCAGCATCTGGCTCCCAGCTCAGTGGGAAGCCTGCTTTTCCCTCTCCTACTCCCCCTGTTTGTGTTCCCTCTCTTACTGTCTCTCTCTCTCTCTCTCTGTTAAATAAATGAATAAAATCTTTAAAAAAAAAGAAAAGAAAAGAAAAACTTGGGGGACTGATAATCGGAGTATTATTTATAATAGTAGAGATTAGAAACAAACAATACTGGAAGAGCTCCATTAAAAAAAAAAAGGCACATCCCAGTAAATAATGTTATACCACCCCCCCAAAAAGCTAAAGATATTTTTAGATTAAAAGGTTATGAATCATTAGAGGCAGTGCAATAATATGTGTGAACAGTATTTATATACTATGTGTAAGGGCCTATTTAGCCAGAGCGATTCCATCCGGTTAAACAGTGATTTTGTTGTTTATGCAGTAAAACTTAAACTGACCCTGCCGTCCCCCCTCCAGGGAAACTTACTTAAAAGCAAGTCCCGGAAACCAGTAGATTATGGTCAACCGTCCCTGATAACAGAGCCCCATTGCAGGGATGAATCAGGCCAGGTGGAGACATCCAATCAGTGGGGTGCACATACTGTCTC
Source organism: Mustela nivalis (assembly GCF_964662115.1). NCBI lineage: Eukaryota > Metazoa > Chordata > Mammalia > Carnivora > Mustelidae > Mustela > Mustela nivalis. The sequence continues at coordinate 153,860,817 of NC_139022.1, read as the reverse complement.
CCTAGCTACCAAGGTGTGTGAGCCCTGCCTTTTGGGCACCAATTCTGACCAAGGTGATAGGTTAGTTCAAATAGCTACTATGGGGTGAATTGTAATTCGATTGGTCACCCGTGCGTGACCTAGCATGACTGTGCAGCTTTCTCTGTGTGTTGCAATCTCATTGGGCACCTGTGTGTGGCCAGGCTCAAAGGCCACATGGCCTTTGCTCTATAAAAGTTAGTCTGTGAGGCTGGGAGGGGTAGCCCTCTCTGTAAGAGGCGGCCCCGAATGGTCAGTTTGATTCTTGATGCTTGACTCGAATTAAAGCTTTGCTTGACCTTCGCTTTGTATCAGTCTCGCTCCTTTGATCACAGACCTATTATTGGGGGACCTTTCACGACGTAAAAATATTTCCAGTATTTTTTTTTCCCAAATGGATGAAACATGAGTGGCTTTTGTGTTATGCTATGTACTCTTCTGTCTCTTTGAATTTTTCTATAAAGGACGGGCACCACTTTTATCATGGAAGGAGATGTAAAATCATTGATGCAAATTGTAACAATAATTTTGAAAGCAAGGCTTGAATAATGATTTCAACTCTTCACTCTGCCACTAAGAGACAGTTTCTACAGCTCTTCCTTTATTTTGTATTTGCTGAATTTCGCACCCCTTCGCTGTTAAGACAAATGTGTTTTGTTGTTTTTTTAAAGACTTCATTCATTCATTTGACAGAGAGAGATCACAAGTAGACAGAGAGGCAGGCAGAGAAAGGAAAGGAAGCAGGCTCCCCGATGAGCAGAGAAGCCAGACTCGTGAGCTCGATCCCAGGACCCTGAGATCATGACCCGAGCCGAAGGCAGAGGCTTTAATCCACTAAGCCACCCAGGCGCCCCCCTTCGCTCTTTATTTTGCCTGCCACCTTTGGTCAGGGATTGTACCAGGCTTGCCAGCGCTCCAGGTAAATAAACTTGAACTGTATTTACAAGTTAATGGGCCAAAAAAAAAAAAAAGAAAAAAGCTATTTTGTTTGGGAACATTTAGCCAAGGCCAGCTTGTTCTGTACCCACAAGAAAGTTTAGCCTCAGAAGATATTAAGAGGCTGAATATTCTCTAACCCCAGTCCCTGCACCTGCGGGCAGATGCCCTTGATGTTAAAGGACATGGACTCTGAGACAGTAATCACAGTTTAAAGTCTAACAGAATATTTTCTCATTTTAAATTTGGTTTCATATAAGAAGTCACTCAAAATTATATTAAAAAATGAAACCTTGGGGAACCTGGGTGGCTCAGCCAGTTAAGCATCTGCCTTCGGCTCAGGTCATGATCTCGGGGTCCTAGGATTGAAGTCTGCATCTGGCTCCCTGCTCAGTTGGGAGTCTGCTTCTCCATCTCCCCCCTGTTCTCTCTCAAGATCTCTTTCTTTCTCGAATAAATAAATAAAATATTTTTTAAAAATTAAAACTCATATGATAAATGTTAACATCAATGAAGGTGAGAGAAGAGAAAGTAGACTGCTGTCAAACCCCGAGAAAAAGTCCTGCCCCCAGGAACTGACATGGGGAAGAGGAAGACAATGAACCCTCAGAGGGATTTGGGAGTCCTAAGACAGAAAGGATCTGGGCTATCCTTTCCGTGGCTGACCCCAGACATTAGCCAGTTTTCAGGACCTCCCGTGCCTGGGGCACACTCAGTGGGGTAGGGTGGCTCGGTGGAGTCCGACAGCATTTCCCATGCTGCCAAGTGGTGCGGGAGCCCAAAAATATTCCCATGAGCCCAAGAGAGGCATGAAAGTCAACCCGGAGATAGCTGAACATGGACAGACCCTGAGATTAAGGGAAGAAAAACTTAGCTAGACACAAATTCGGACAGAAGGCTGTGTGGTTCAGTGAATGTCACTATGGAGATGGCAATAGCCAGGCCAGTAAGCGCTCCTCTTCCCCCACCTTCAGGTCCTAAGTTCCCTGAAAGTTAGAGTGTGTTGCATGAAGCACGTTGTGGAAGAAACACCAAAACGAGCGTATGTCCAATAAGAGTCCATAATTCTGTACTCCATGCTGGTTAAGACCCCCCTCCCCACTGCCACCAGTGAATCGGGTGCCCCAAGATGTCTAACACCTGTGGGATCCTGGGAGTGGGATAAATAATAAATACTACTGAGCTTCTGGTACATTGTTGCACCTAATTGGCTCTGTAAACCTAGTCCCCTCCCGAACTCCCTTTTGGATTTTCCACACATACCCTTTGGATCACACAAAAGTGAACCCAAATGATTTCGATTTGCCCTGGCTCCGGTTTTGGCACAGGGCCCAGTTAGACTGGCAATAAACAGAGCGTCTC